>NC_137101.1:39522629-39960895 GCF_949357685.1 Gobio gobio | reverse complement strand
GGAAACTAGTATTTACGATAATTCTGATTGGGTTTACATTCTCTTTTGGCTCGTGCACAGTCTTCACACACAGACGAGCGCGTCAATATATCGCTTAATGCCGTTGCGGAGAGAAAGACTATTCTTTTCGGTGAAATCACAAACCAAAATGCACACAAACGTGTCTATGTTCTTAATATACCTAATATACAATCATTGATGAACATCTTTGTTTAATTTTAATGAAGGAAAAAAACAAAAACTATGAGAGCGGATTAGAACGTGGAACCTTTGACCCGGTTTACAAAAATTCTACCATAATATAATGACGTTTTCAGGAAATCCCTAATGTGAAGCTAGCACTGTGTTGCTTAATAAAAAGAAAGAAAGAAACGCTTTGATTAACCCCTTAAGCCCTGAAGGCATTTTTAGAGTTGTTTTGTCTGAGTGACATACACAAAAGTAAATAACTCATAACTCCAAAACTATAGTTGTATATAAATATTGACATATTCTTCCATTATTTGGAAAAAATTGTTTCATTACCTTGAACAAAACTGAAAAAACATTAACAAAACTGAAAAACATTAACAAGACCTTTTGTCTCAACATTTATTCAATCATTTCATCAATTCTCATTTACTACATAAACGCGCCAAATCAACTTTGCGTTGCTGTCCGGGATAACTGATCATAGAACTTCTGCGTTTCAATTCATTCTGTACAACCTGCAGTGCAGTCAGCCATTTTGTGAATATGCGTGAGGCGTAGCCTAATTATCATAACGAGGTAGTACTGAATAGAGAGCTCTAGGGCTGTAACGATTCAGTCGGAGCCGGTTGAAAATCGATACAAATGTGTGACGATTCAAGTCGGTTGAGATGTTAAATGAATCGCGATACATGTTTTAAACAGCCTCACTTTACAGGCATGATAGCAACCAGCAAGTTGTAGCTAGCGTTACGGACTATACGTTAGGGCTGTGCAATTAATCGAATTTCGATTTCGATTTCGATTTTGCCTCCCAACGATCACCAAAATAGTACAATCGAGAAAAAACGATTATTTTGCCTTGCGTTCTGAATGAAACGCGCACGCGCACATCCGCCCCTCCCGAACCCACAAATCTCTCTCAGTTCGTGAGTCTCATGTCTCGTGTGCATATCATCCGCTGGAATTTAAAAACTCTGCGCGAGTAAAGATGGCAGAAGGAGGGCAGTTACAGCAGCGTTTGCTGAGCAAAAAAGGCAAAACCAACTCCGTTGTCTGGGAACGGTTTGGCTTCGAGGAATCAGACGACGAGCAGAAACATGCTAAGATTTGCTACATGGTAGTGGCTGCAACGCAAGGGAACACCACGAATTTGTTTAACCACTTGAAAATTAAACAGTGACCTATGACAATCTAATAAAGAAACAAAAACTGACGAGAGCAGGGGAGCCGTGTAAACGTCCTTTTTTTCCTTCATATTTTTCAAATAATTCTCTCTTTGTAAACTTTGTTCAATGCATGCGAGATTGCGAGTGCTGCCATATTTTCGAATATGACCAGTCGTTTTCACCGTCATCACCCGGGTTTAGTGCTTTAGGGTTTAGGTTTAGAATGAGAAGCCGTGCGCGCTGTGAGAAAATGTGTCTCTGTGCGTTCATCCGAGAGCGCGCACACGTCTCTCAGCGCGCAAATATTGAGTTCTCTTTCAAGTCTTGCTCTTAAACGGACAAACTCACACAAAACGTATGTCAACATGTCCATCTTGATGAGTATCTTAGCAGACATAGTCTGTATATGCCTTAAGGGAACTTTATACAGTCGATAAAGAAGACGCGAGGTCTTAAAGGGGCAGTAGCCTTTACTGCTGTCTGTTTAATGTCAAACAACAAAAGACAAGGACATCACTCACCGCTCTTGATTGAATAGCTTTTGTAAGTTTAATAGGATTAATCTTTAATTTATGCACTCAAATATGCAATGTTATTTTACATTTGATACATTTCTGTACCTGAAAACTAATGTTAGACGTACATGAAAAGCATAGCCGAACCATATTGTTGATCTTATTTATTTGTGGTTATCATTTTTACGTGAATACTTTTATACTTTGATTCGAATATATGTTATATTATTTATTTTAATAGTTCAAAAAGTACAACAAATGTTACAATTTCAATTGAATTGTTGAAAGGTGTATTTTTAATAAATACAACACATTCCCAAAGTCATGTGAAATAATCGTGTTACATAATCGTGATTTCAATATTGACCAAAATAATCGTGATTATGATTTTTTCCATAATCGAGCAGCCCTACTATACGTGCACACTGGCACAAAGAACAGTGAAATAAGCTAATGTTTTCAGTTCATTCACATGGAAGTGACTAGGGATGGGCAACAGTGGTCGAGTAATCGAGTACTCGAACGTGACAGCGATCATCGATCATGAGAACAATGATTGCCCTGAAAAAAATATATTTGTCTCTTTTTTATTGGTTATTGCATCGTTTTGCGGAGGTCTGATTGGTTAGCGTTAGCATAGCCTACATAGCATTATAATGAGAACACGATGGAAATAGAATGCTGTAAATGATCTGTGCTTAGTTCCCCGTGTATCAGCAGATCCACAGAGAAACTAGCGAGAACACTCAGACTAGCGAGAACACTCAGACTAGCGCGTGAAGTTCATGTGAGCATCCGCGTCCTTATCTGCAGATGCACGTTGTAAGATTACTTTTATGTTGTCTATCTGTTTAATCTAATATAAGAAGCGTTTGGTTGAGCTTAATAAGCTAGAAAAGCGCTGCCGTTATACCGGCTGTTGTTCATTCTCTTCAGTTTCAGCTCAAATAACGCATATTTCATGCTCGACATTATGGTTTAGAGACGGTCATATTCTTTTCAGATAAGCTATTTCTTTCTCAGAATCAGTGATATTAGTAATGCAGCACTGCTATACTGTTCTCGTATTTTTTAATAGTAGACCTAGTTTATTTAAAGTTGGTTTTTCGCTATGAGTTTGAAAACGCGCAGTGATGTCTGTAAACGCTTCGATCATGAATAATACAATTAAGTGCATGATGTGCAGAGTCAATCTGTCAAAGCATTATAATGAGAACACTATTTTAATAAAATGTTGTTTGTGTGTGTTTTCGTTGTCCGTGTATCAGCGTTGTTAAGGGAAGAGCGCATTCAAAATGTTCCGTTTCAAACCCTTCACCTGTAAAATCTAGCACTGAAGTTCACGTGCGCATTCACGTCCTTTTGTGTTGATTTATGTCGTAATAGGTTCATAATAATCTTCATATTAATATTGCTATAGGGTGCGTTTGGTTGAGTTTATTAACCAGCTAGCAAGCTCTGCAGGGTGGTGTTATTTCACAGTTTCAGCTCAAAGGCAATGCTCGATATTACTGACTTGGTTATTTGAGACGGTCATTTTATAAAGATGTTTCTTTTTCAAAGACATTTATGCATCATAATCTAGCAGTTATTTTTTGTTTTATATGTTCATGTTTTCATATAACCGTTTTCATGTCACGTTTGTATTTGTCAACAACCATTTTCATAACAGTATTTTCATTATCTCAATGACGGACATGCCCCGCCCCCAATTACTCGAGTACTCGTTTTTGAGACCTATCGATGATCGAAATGAGAAATTGACAAAAATGCCCATCCCTAGAAGTGACAGAAGACAGAAGAAACAGAAGAATGGCGACGGCAAGCGCATAGTTTACGTCGACTCATTCAAATTGGAGGTGTGGCGGCATTTTGAATTTCTGAAGACTAATAAATCATCACAGTGACAGGCTCCAGTCACCTCCGTCTATATGTAAAAAGATAATAGGCCAAACCACACTAAAAAGATAATAGGCCAAACCACAGACCGGCAGATTTGCGGCCCCACTCGCGGCGTCGAGGGCGATTGCCATGGAGATCACAAGGTGATCAGTGTTTTCACAGCAAAATATATATGGCTGTTTTCTGCCGTAGTAAATTAATTACAAGCTAGAGCCCGACCGATATATCGGCGGGCCGATATTATCGGCCGATATTAGGCTTTTTCCAAACTATCGGTATCGGCATTTATGATGGCCGATAAATGAATATTTTTTTTAAAATAAAAAAACCGGACGAAACACCTCTCAAACACATTGAGTGTTGGCGTTTCATAGTTTGTCCACCAGAGGGCGCTCTACAACGTGCCGGCTGGCAACACCACCAGCTGATCCAGCAGAGTCATGCTGAGCTTCAGCGCTCTGAGCGCTGCATTCACAACACAGATCATCCGCGAAATGCATGTAAGTTGGCAACGAGACATACATTGCTTGAATTGAATAACAGTTAAAAGAACATCCCCATCAGTTCTCTTAACTCAAATAACATGACACAATTTGTAACTGCCAAGTCCAGTTTTGCTGTTACATGTAAGCCAAGAGAGCTGGTAATTACGCTAGGTTACAGTTGACTGACTTATTTTACCTCGGACAATGTGACTGAATAAAATGTATTTCTTTAATAGTCTGACAGTTTGACATCATGAGACGTATCATCTCTCCCCTGCCCGTTATTTTGAAAAAGTATACATATTTCTAAATTATAACTTATCATAGACGCTAACCACAAAGCTAGCTAATGCCATGGCTATCAGTGGGAGACCGCTAACATTAATGCGCCTTGAAAAACACAACAAACTTATTCTGCCTAAATAAAGTAATGATTACTGTATTTATAACTAGTATATTTGTAGTTCCAGTCTCTGCATTGTAAATCGTAAGTTAGGCTCGTGAAGAGTGAACGAAAGTGCGTGACTTCGTTCAGACGCCGCATTAACGAGTCAAATAATGGATTACACGAGTCATCATCAGTAACGTTAGTAGATTTTAGAAGGCAGGCAGCAAATGATGATTGAACATGGTTTGTTGTAGCTTGATGGATAGAATTAAAAGTGCATGTAAAGGGATAAGCAAGTTGACATTGTAATTATAAGGTGGCTCATATTTATACTGTATATAGTTTATGTTTTGCTGTTGTTGTTATTTATCAGAACTTCTAGAACTTAACTGAATATTTTTTTTTCCAGTCTTGCTAAAAGTTATATTTATAAAGCTTACCACATCTATTAATACTGGTAACTTTGATTTTTTGTTTTTGTTAGCCTATTGTGTTTTCGTCCAAACGACTTTAAGTTTCATATCTTAAGTTTGTATTTTTATACATTTTATTTATCAGAACTTTAATATATTTTATGTTCCTCTGTTCTGTTGTAACAATAAAACAAACAAGTTTATTTTTAAACTGCATTATCATATTATTTTAGAGAGGCTGAGGGATCATGAATAACTACAAATAACTGATGTATAAGGGAAATCTGTTTGTGTTTTTTTACGCGTTTCTGTTATTTTTTTTTTTTTTTTTTTATATATATCGGCTGATATATCGGAATATCGGATTTTTAAGTGACCAAATATTTGTATCGGTATCGGCCTTAAAAATCCTTTATCGGTCGGGCTCTATTACAAGCCCTTCCTCATCAAGAGAAAGACCAGCGCGAGGATGTGTTCCACAGACTGAAGGAGAAATCTGTGCTGTTGCAGAACCAGGTGTTGTATTTATTTTACTACCCCTTTCTCGTGTACATGGATTTTTTTTCTTTCTTCAATAATTAATTGATTATTATGGCATATTTATCTAAATGTGTTCTGTTTTTCTAACTCTCGCAAGTGTAATGATACAAATCATAATTAAAACCTTCCCTTTACAACAATGTGAAACCCCTGTAACTGTTGTACTTAAATTTGACCTAGTCTTTTTATTTCTGCTATTCCTCAGTGCAGGATGAGGGTGAAGAAGCTGAAAAAAGATCTCCTTGAAGGGACTTTTTGAGGATTTGTTTTAATTTCAATTGAGTTATTATTTGACATTAATATACATTTAAATTTTTACAAAGAAATATGCAGAATGTTGTCTAAGAAATAAAAGGACACTTTTATTTTATAATTTGTCTTAAATCTCCTTTTGTTAAAAAAAATTGTGAAATTAGTACCGTGAATCGTATCGCATTGTGAGTTGAGTGAATCGTTACATCCCTAGATAGTTTTAATTCTTCAATTTAATTCTTACTAGTAAGAAATGCCATTAGGTGCGTTTACATGGAGCACTGTAATCGGTTTAAAAATCCAATCCGAATAAAAATACTCCATATAAACACCTCAATCGGAATAAAAATGGCCAAACCGAATGAAATTGTAATCGGTTTGAGAGGGGTGGGATAAACCTTTTCATGAACCGATCAAACAAAAAATTCCACCATGTAAACGACCTGATCCGATTACTTTGAGTGCACGTCTTTCTGTGACGTGATATACAGTGCGCGCCTCCTCAACTGAAGAGTGTGTGCCGCTCACACCAGTCTAATGTTGACAAGAGAGGAAAGTTCATTTTTCTGAGGTATTAAACTTTTTATTTCGTTATGAACATGATGTTTGAATAATGACACAGACATAGCCTGGCTACACGATCTCATCTCCAGCGTTTGTCCTAGGCTTCAACTGTGCCTGACAGAAGAATTTTATTTTTCTGAGGTGATTCTTACACTTTACGACAAATAATAAATAGCTTTTATAAAACTGTACAAGTCCTGGTGGCCGTTGAGAGCTGCCATTTCAACGGGGAACATTCAAGCTGCTCTCTGTTTCTCGTTAGTTAAGTTAGCTATAAAAAAAAATTCAACAACTGCTTCAAATTGGTTAAGTAACATTACCCACAGTCTACTTTAATTACTTTTGTTAATATTTATACCTTTGTGATTATGGTATCTTTCCTTAATCATCTGAAATATATATGTTTAGCACTACTAGTAATGATGCTGAGCACGTCTTGAATGCTTCATTCATGTTTCACCGTATATCCTCACCGTATATATGTTTTTATTAATAATTTGAGTGCATTTTATTGTTAATTTTGTGTTTTTCAAAATAAATGAATTGAATTCATTTTTGATTCCGCATTCATCATTCACAGCTAGGGTTGGGTACCGAAATCCGGTTCCAATATGGCACCGGTACTTATATAACCGGTATGTACCGGACCGAATCAGAACGCAGTTTTCGGTTCCTCATTTCGGTGCCAAAATTCAAACGTGCTTTCGCGCTTTGGCTGAGCCAGAGACAGACGCTCAGCGCTCGTCACATCACAACTCATGACAACTACTCAGTGTTTTCAACGACATCATGTTTATTTCAGGTTTCAGACATTTAAATGTTCATAAGTACTAGCAAAAAACACACACTGATGTCTATGAAAGCGGCAATGACAATCCTTTCAGGCGGTTATAATTTGACTAACGTTACGTGTTTTATTCACATCAGATAAATGCACATTATATAGTAACTCTATAGTTTACTCTATTCTTCTTCCAGTTCACTGGTCACTTACTTTCATGTATTTTGTAAGACGAGAATGAACTCAAGTGTTGTAAATCCGACAGATCCGATTCTGAGGCGCAAACTAACATGGCGCCGCCCATTGCGCTTTATAGATCAACTAACACACATTGACTCACACATTTGAACATCAGATAGTTCGTGACACAGTTAAGAAGTTTGTGAATATTTTGAATAAAAAGAAAAAACGAAATAAACCCGATACAGCTGAGCTGTCAGCGCTATTGCGGCTGCTGTGTCATGTGAGAAACATGACGCGTCGTCATGGAAACATTAAGGCGATGCGTTCTAAAATATTTAGCCAGAGAAAATTATCATATTTCAAAATAAAGCTGAAGCTCGAAGCTGGTTTGTAGCAGAGCAAGAATACAGACGACTGCTGTTATTACTGTAACTGTTTAGAGTTATATTAGGCTTGTTGTAGTTGGGTGGCTTAGGTTTTACTGTGAATTTGTAAATATGTCAATTATAATTTGTAAATAAGTAAATTGTGTTTTGTATTTATTTATATTCATACATTTAAGTATACATTAAACTTTTAATAAATGGTTCAATTTAAATAATAAATAAATAAATAAATAAATAAATAAAAAGCCATTTAATGTCATCCACCTCGTTTGGTGGCCTTTTAAAAAAAAAAAAGTATCGGTTCAGGCACCGTTTAGGCACCGGAACCGTTTTAAAAGTATCGGTTTGGCACCGGAATCGAAAAAAACCCAAACGATACCCAACCCTATTCACAGCTGTTGAAATAGCCATTGTATAGGACATACATTAGGTTAAACTACTGCATGTCCGCCCACAGAAAAATAAATAAATATAAAAATTACCAACACAGAACTATTGATCCACGATACGTAACGAATCTGAGGCGGCAGGGAACTGTGTGCGCATGTCACAAAAGGATTCCTACTGAAAGTCAGCACATGTAAACACCAGATCGGTTTAGATAACGTCTCATGTAAACAGTCCACCGAATCTTTCAATCGGAATTATTTTAATCGGAATGACAAAAAAGTGCGCATGTAAACGTGGCTACTGTAGAGCTCTAATTATTACTAGTAAAGATGTTATTGTAGAATTAGAGAGCTCTGTAATTGATATGTTACTAGTAAGAATTCCAGTTAAAGGCCTCTAACTCTTGGAGTCTGAGTTGTTTTGGGGCCCTTTAGAAGTTTTGACATGCTCTTACATTTGTGCTTTTTTCAGTTGCTTATAAACACATTAATGGCAAAAGTGTAATTACACTGTATTCAGCACAAAACTGGGCTACCATAATATCTAAGCAACATGTATGTACATGCTTGTATTTTTGAGAGAAAATGTTTATGCATGATTTTTGACAAAAAAAAAAAAAAAATTAAATTAAGGCCTCAAAACACAATAGATATGTGTCCACAAGACTTTTGAATAATGGGTGTTGTTGCCAAGAATTTTTGCTTCAAACTGATGTGAGAATCATTGAGCCTACTCATTCACATAAAACAATACACTGATTTAAAATTTGTAAGAAAGTTTTTCTCAACAAGGCTAGTATGCGAGGAGGCGTGATATCTAATGAATAATGATGAGATAACAAAAAGACTGCATAATGACCTGCATAATGAATGAGCTTCATACCTGACTGAGAGCAAAAAAATGCTCTTCTTATTTAAGTTGAATTTGTACTTATCCAGTAAATGCATCTTGATTTAAGAATGTTTAAATATTTAGACTAGAAACAAGACAAAAATTACTAAGAAGAGCATTTAAAAAAAAAAAAGTTTTGAAAGTAGTCTCATGCATAGCTGTCAACATTGAACATTGAAAATAAGGGAGATTTCCCGGAATCCATCCACAAAATAAGGGATTTTTTTTTACACAATTCTTACCCACAAACTAAAAAAAAAAAAAAAAAAAAAAAAACACTAATCATTAACAGTCTAAAGAGTTTATAACTACACAATATATATTAAATAATGACAGACGAATGGATATGTTTAAAGTGCTTTATTTATGAACAAAGTAAACATCACTTACACGTTTTCATTTGCTGCAACGTTATTTTATTTTTGGCAATTAGCATCAACATTTTCACCTCAGCTTTCAATATTCGGTCATCTTCAGACGAGGCACGGTTCACTTCGAATAATGATAAAGATGTTGTGTGCCTAGCTGACTCACTCGCGCGTTTGTGTTTCAGTGATTTGTCGTGCTGCGAAGCATTGTTTTTCCCCTTCATGACCAACACTGAAATTACAATGACAAATTTTGCAGAAGGCATAATTTGGACCTACATGGCTGCTTGTCAGGTAGTGGAAAGTGGTCTCCCATTTAGTCAAATATTGGCATAATGTCCTCGGTTTTGGTTGGTGTTTAATTCTGTGATTTTGGCCGTCGGCATCCTGATCCATCATCGCACATCACACTCATCTACTCTACTCTCCTTGAAGTTCACTTCCCGCTACTTTTTCCCTCTTCCTCCCGCCCGCCGCTGCAACTGTCTTCTTCTTCTTCGATAGTAGCCTAAGCTACTGTCTGTGTACTGCCACCTGCTTGACTGGAGGTCTAGCAACCCAAGTGCAAGCCACTTCACAGACAAAGATAGTTGCGTGCAATCAGAGCGTAAAAATATGGGATATTTTATGGGAAAATACTAAAACTGGAAGACAGCGGGAAAAGAGCTAAAATACATGAGAAACCCGGAAAAAATGGGAGGGTTGACAGCTATGGTCTCATGCTAAAAAAATAAATAATAAAAATTAAGATATAATTTATACAAAACGAAATTCACTTTAAAGAAAGCAATTCACTTTCTACAAAACAAAACAAAAAATCACTTTCTACAAAACAAAACTCCAGAATCATTTCTGACAAACAAAAAGTAAATTTTTAGTCCATCTCTGCAAAACGGACTTCAGGATGGACTAAAATGAACTCCCAAAACTTACTGCCAGATTCTGGAAGATGAATTCTTCAAACAGTGGTGCAAGAGGATGTGGTGCTGGTCCTTCAAGAGTCATTCTCAACCTATCTGTCCATAAAGCTTCTTTTGCAGTTAACAGGTGTCTTTTCTCCGCCACATGTTTTTGTCTGACCCAACGAGCATTTCACTGTCCAATGGTCATACCTTAAATGTCTAGTATTGCATTAGTATTGCATCCTTCTTATGGGCATTTAATAATTTTTTTACTTTTCAGTCTGAGTTAAATCTCTTTTTTTTGGCTCAATTCATCTGTAAAAGAGAACATGCCTAATAATTCTGCACACCTTAATATAAGGTGGTTTTCACTTCCAGCCTTCATGAACAATTATATATCACTTATACATTATTAAATACTAAATTAATAGTAGTTATTAGGATTACTGTGGTTTGGAATTGGTCAAATGTGCCTGGAATTTTTTTTTTTTTTTTCAGAAATTCAATGTGCCTAATAATTCTACACACAGTGTACATTAAAGAGAATTAGCAAATATGACTAAAATGCCCAGGTGGAAACTGTCAAAACGGCAATCAAGAAATTCATTGACTAAACCCTCAGAAAAACATCCTTTTCAATGTCAATAGTAGCCAATTTATGTGCAAAAAGTACAAATGTAAGAGATCGGAAAAAACAATGTAATTCGCAGGCATTTCACGCCAGGGACATAGCCACGAGGCCCCTTCATTTATATGTCCAGCCCCCCAGATTACTGATTGCTTAAAATAAAATAATGGATTGAGCGCATAGCAGCAAACAGAGGTGTGAGCTTGTCAAGCACACATCCCTTTTTCACAGACATCGCTGGAAGTTTGAAGTTCAGTCGGATATTTTAAACATTAATTGCTTTGATGTCGTGCCTGTGGAAGCCGTTTAGCCCTTCACAGAAGAGCAGCGGACATGCACGGAAGCATATTAAATTATTATGATTAGGCTACTTTTATTATTAAATTAATATTACCTAGGCCTACTACAATTCATAAGCCCCACAATATTTCACAGCGCATCAATGCAACCGACATCCTGCTACTCTGCGTCTGCTACTCATTTCAAAAACTTGTTTAACACAATATTTCTCGTTTCACGAAAATAGATTTTTTTTTCCACAATAGGCCACTAGTGAAATATTAAAAAATAAATTTGATTATTCTCTCATCATCTCTAATAGAATATGCGCCCGTAATGCAACGTCAGATAAACGGTTAATTTTTTTAAGTAAGCAAAATTATTGAATTGTGTGTGTGTGTGTGTATATATATATATATATATATATGTGTGTATATATATATATATATGTGTATATATATATATATATATATATATGTGTATATATATATATGTGTATATATATATATATGTGTATATATATATATATATATATACATATATATGTGTATATATATATGTATATATATATGTGTGTGTATATATATATGTGTATATATATATATATGTGTATATATATATATATATATATATATATATATATATATGTGTGTATGTATGTATATATGTATATATATATATATATGTATATATATATATATATATATATATATATATATATATATATATATATATATATATAGCCTATATAATATATAGCGGTCCCCTATTTTTTAGATGGGACCCTACAAAAATAAAATTATGGCTAAGCCACTGTGGCATGCATTGATCAGTCAAAACTGAATAATCGTTGATTCAAACCTCTTTCAGCAGCTTTGGGGGATGAGGTCTACGCTTTAAAACTTGCAGATGTCCTGGTCAGTGTGCACACGATGAGTCATAGTCACTTATTCGTCATTCAATTAAAGCCATTCAACTGGGCTCTCAGAGTTGGTTATGTTTATAAAGTGGTGTAATCCATGCTGGATCACTCTCCCAATAATCTAATACAGATGCAACTTCTTTATGCAGATACAACTGTATATGCCACTTTAGCATTGCGATCACTTGAATATACAAGATATCGCGCTAAAATCCCTTCAGTCATGAATGAGCGCGTCTGCTTGTTGATCGCTGATTGGCTGGAAGTGTGTGCTCGTCGGCGGCGTCAACACCAATGCCAGATGACTCTGCATGTTACTCTCAAACCATTGGTAGGCGAACTTGTGAACTCGAACGTGATATCAACACAGTTTTTTATTTATAGAATTTTTCTCTGCAGCCAAATGCCGCACGCCGGAGATCCGGCACGGTGCCGGAATACTTTAAGCCCTGGCAACTGATACTCAACTGCCATTGGCTCATCTGCGTTCGAGAGGCGGGGCTTACTGATAGGTCAATTGAATTAGAGAGTTCTCTAAATCAATTACAGAGCTCTCACACACACCACTCATAGTGATTGGAAACAAGCATAAAGATGGTCTGACCCGACTTAACCAGACAACGAGAGTTGAAAGGCCACCCCGGGAAGTTAACAAATGTACATTCCCGACTCTGCCTCTGCTGGCCCGTACAGCTGCTGTCAAGATGGACAACCCCCGAGTGACATCGAGAGCTCCGCTACGACAACCTGCTGCTGATCTCCCAAAGCCTGTGACTCATCGGATAATACCTGTGCCTTGTGTGGAGAAACCAGCCAGAGCAACGTTAGTTAAGCAGAGCCCTGTTCGTCCCATACAAAAGAACAGGAGCTGTAAAAAGAAGGAGCCATGTAAAGACTGTGAAAGCCAGTGAGACTCCTGGCTGTGGATGATTTTCCGCCACTGAGTGACTCGGTGAGGGCACTGATGTGCAGAATGGCCGCTCAGCAGCATTCAGAGCGCCAGCAAGCAGTAGCAGCAACAACTGTCCCACGGAGAGCTGCCTGAGCAACAGTGTGTGGGTGTGTCCAACATAGAAAAGTGGAGCGCACATGTTTCTAGTTGTAAGCTTGAGTCGTCTGGTGGAGTGGCATTCACAGACCATATAGACGACCACAAGGCACAGACCCTATGAACAGCTTTACCTCCTTCCCACCAAAGGCTGGAGTAATGTATCCCGATCAGGAACTGGATGAAATATTCTGAATGATATAAATCCACAATCTGGCTTGTTATGCTGCCTGACCATGTTCATTCGTCTGGTCCCCCGTCTGAGCCTGGTTTCTCCCAAGGTTTTATCCCCTCCATTCTGCCACAGATGGAGTTTGGGTTTCTTGCCACAGTCGCCTTTTGGCTTGCTCAGTCGGGGACGCTTGAAATTCAGCAAATATTGCTGATTTGACTGCACTGATGCCTTTGGATGAACTGAGCTGGATTATAAAAAACAGTTTTCGCTGCTTTTTAGATTAATTTTACTCACTCCATAATTGATTAATTTTACAGTTATTGAACAAATCCATCACTGAATAAATGTTGTAGTCTTTAATAAGACCCAGTGTTTTTTTTTTCATTCATAGTGTGGAGACTATTTACATTTGATTATGCAGTTTCTTACTTGAATGCTGCTTTTAAATATACCTTCGTACCTGAATATTTTAAAGCAGTTTATTTGTTATATTGTATTTGTCCTAGTGTTTTTTCTATGAATAAACATGAATTAAAATAAATCAATATTAATTAATAAATTGTCACTAAATGTTACAAGGCAAACATTCCTTGGGTGTTATTATTTATTCAGTGTTCATATGAGTGGTTCAAGACCCGTACAATTTGACCTGTCATTGGAATGAATGGGAAATGGGGTAAAACGGAGTTTGCGACAGGGACCATGTCACACCATAGGACATTTTGAGATTTGGCTCAACAACAAAATAAATTCTACAGACAAAGCAGTTTGTATATCAACAGGTCCATGTAACTAAGACAAAGAAATGCTTAACTATTTACTGCATTTTAAATAATGACAACACTAATTATATTCATTTTCATATTGTGTGACAGTCAAAATGCCTGTCAAAATGTCTAATTCAATTAGAGAGCTCTGCAATTGCATTAGAGAATAATTTAGTTCTTACTAGGGATGTTCGATTACAGGTTTTTTGGAGTCGACTCAATTTTTCTTTAGTTCAGTAGTCAGGGCACTGATCAGGGAGTCAGCCCATTGACTGTCATAAGAAGGAATATTTAAATAAATATTACATTATATAACATTACATAAAAACTTTACAGAATTCACAGTGTACAGAGCCACAACAATGAGATTGCTTTCCTTTTAGACGTCAAGCTGCGATACCAATGCAGCGTGAGATCAGTGATCTGAAGCGCGCACATACACTGTTTGTTACATCAGACACTCTCGCGCTTACTGTACGACTCCTACGTCACCAAAATTGCGCTCTTCAGAAACAATCACAGAATAAGAGCTTGTGTTTTAAAGCAAAGCACACTGGAACGAACAATTCACTAAAAACACAATGTGAGTCGCTATTCTCTCTGATATGTCTGATGTAAACAGCCTGGCCTTCTGTACATTAGCACTGTTTTGGACTGTTTGAATGATTTCGATAACTGGATCACTGAACACTTTCCCAGAGTTTAATGGCTTTAAATATCCTGATCACAAACAGAGAAGCAGAATCGAGTTAAAGAGTTAGAATGGAAATGTCCTCTTACCAGGGTTACAGGTGCCGTAGATGCTCAGTGTGATTTCTGTTATTTATTTGTGTTAATTGCGTTAAATTATTTTAACGTGTTAAGGACTTTAAATTAATCGCATGCGTTAACGTTGACAGCCCTAATTATTATATTATATTATGTTTTTTTTCGACAAGGCTAAGACTGTAGCTGTGTCCCAATGTGAAGCCTGCTCACTTAGAAGGCCACATTTGAAGTGCGATTGCAGGACTACGAAAGCTGTCCTAATTCAGGATGCACCCTCCGAAGGCCGATTGCTTCACCACGGTGTGACAAAGGCTGCCGCAATTCGAAAGCGACTTCAAAATATGCCCTCCATTTCTCAGGCAAAGGAAGGATACAACAAATGGACCCTTTGCAGCCTACCCTATCACAGAATTCATAGCACACCAGTGACAACAGGATTTGTACAAATTGGTCTGTATTCCCACAGCACCCGATCAGATTTCTTGCGGCATGGGATTACATTTCCCAGTGGTGTACTTTGGACGGGAGCGGGCAGTCTGAAAATAGCCCGGCCGTTCCCGACAAAACAGCGCAACCGCACTTGAACTTGAAGTAAACAAAACGTTCTGTGGCATTTACACAGTTCCTAGTTCCCTGCCCTGAGCAACCTGGCAAGATAAAGTTTCCCAATTTTAACTTGCATACATTTTTATTTCCCAACCATTCTCTCATCCCATCATCTCCCTGCTCTTTCTTTCTTTTTCTTTTGTCTGCACTTTCTTTAAATACAAATTAGAGATATAATTTGTACATTAAACACATAATTGCATAACTTGCATCAGATTTGATTTACATTATTTAAAACCTGACATTTCTATGTTTCTTTAAACATATGTCTCATGTTTGTGTAACAAGTATTCACTAAGTTACAGTTCTTTTTCTGAAGAATATCAGAATGGACTTCATTGGCATATATGTTTGTTTGTTTTTTAATTAGCAAAAAGCACAACATTTTCTTTTTACTGTGAGTATAAACAAATAAAAGTAGAAACTTAACAGATTATAATGATGTATAACACTTGCCTGAATGACCATAAACGATGGGAGTATTTTAAGTCTCTTTCTCACTGATAAGAAAAAAAAAATAGGTGAAGGCGTCGGCACCTTTGTCGACCTCAGAGAGATAATGTGACATGACAGATCGCTGTAGCGCCTCAGTTCAAGTGAAACGGCAGCGTGGAGCACACATGAACCAACTATCTTCCACTTTACTAGTTACAGAGTGAAATAAGCATTAAAGAACATTAGAAGGTATGTTGAAAGATACACTACAACTTGTAGTTACAAGAATGGGGTCAGATTAAACTGTGTGAGGTTGGTATTGTTAATAAAACTTGAAAAACTCAGGCTGTTAAAACCATAGAGGCCATTTGCACCAAACAGTCCTTAAGAATCCTAGAGTGTTGTCAATCCAAATGTGAAAGTGTCCACCAGTGTATATACAATGCACAGAAGTGATAGTCCAATAAAGAGCGATGTGGCTTTCTCGAAAGACAAGTCTGGTAAAGGACCCCCATATACTTTTAAGTGAAATCGAAGAACAAACTGGTGTGATGTCATTTAGAACAAAATCAGGCCAAAATGAACTTCGTTTTGGAGCTTGTTTTGGGAGCTTTTCAAATGCTTTATCAAAAAAGACTTTTCTCAATATTGTTGCGAGTTTATTTTATTGAGGGGAAAGCCTGCAGCACATTATCTAAATGCTCTCAGCAGTGTGTGCGGCGTCAGATGTTTCCTAACAGTATCACTGCTCAAGTATTTCAAACTTCGTTTTACCCCTAAACCACGAACAAAAAAGAACTTTGGCTTGAGTATATCGGGGCCTTACGGTACTCTATTGTCCAGCAAGTGGGTGATCACAGTTGGTCGGTTGTGATAACCGTTTGACTACCATGCTGTTTGCTTTATGCAGGTCTATTTCCTGCATACTCAAGACCCGGTATAATTTAAAGACATACAGGCATTTAAACAGATAAGAGGAATAAAATGACTAAGAGAACATGTACACTAATTAAAACTCCAGCTTAGTGGGTATAAGACCTAACATATATGTTGATGCTTTACATGTCTAAATGTTTTGATGTCTGTTTGTGCCATTAAACTGGGGTTAACTTTTATTTGTCTCTTTATGCCTTAGACCTGATGGCACTGAAAGTGGAGAGTCAAGGACTAAATGAAATGGAAGAGAAGGATCAGAATGAGAAACGTGATGACTTCATAATTGGAGAAAAACAGACTGAAAATACTGGAACTTATTTCACCTGCCAACATTGTGGAAAGAGTTTCACTCTAAAAGGACACCTTAAAGTCCACATGAGAATTCACACCGGAGAGAAGCCATTCAGATGTGATCAGTGTGGAAAGAGTTTCCCAGGCATGAACTGCCTTAACAGACACATAAAAATTCACTCTGGAGAGAAGCCTTTCACCTGCCAACAGTGTGGAAAGAGTTTCACCCTTAAAGCACAACTTAAAGTCCACATGAAAATCCACACTGGAGAGAAGCCTTTCACCTGCCAACAGTGTGGAAAGAGTTTCACTGAAAAAGGACATCTTAAAGGCCACATGAGAACTCACACTGGAGAGAAGCCTTTTACCTGCAAATTGTGTGGAAAGCGCTTCACTGAAAAAGGACACCTTAAAGTCCACACGAGAATTCACACTGGAGAGAAGCCTTTCATTTGCGAACAGTGTGGAAAGAGTTTCACTCAAAAAGGAAGCCTTACAGGCCACATGAGAATTCACAATGAAGAGAAGCCTTTCACCTGCAAACTGTGTGGGAAAAGCCTCACAACGGAACTAAACCTTAAGTATCACATGAACATTCACACCGGAGAGAAGCCGTTCAAATGTGATCAGTGTGGAAAGCGTTTTAAACGTAAATTAACCCTTAATTACCATTTAAGAATTCACTCAGGAGAAAACAGTTTTGTATGTCATCAGTGTGGAAAGAGTTTCACAGACATGAATTGCCTTAACAGGCACGTAAAAAATCACTCTGGAGTGAAGTCTTTCACCTGCCAACAGTGTGGAAATAGTTTCACTGAAAAAAGACGCCTTAAAGTCCACATGAGAATACATACTGGAGAAAAGCCTTACACCTGCTCTCAGTGCGGAATGAAATTCATATATAAACTAACTCTTGATTCCCACATGAGAAGTCACACTGGAGAGAGCCCATACACCTGCAAACTGTGTGGGAAGAGCTTCTCACGAAGAGGAAATCTTAAGTGTCACATGAGAACTCACACAGGAGAAAAGCCATTCACATGTGGTCAGTGTGGAAAGAGTTTCACACGTAAACCAACCCTTAATTGCCACTTGAAACTTCATTCAAGAGAGAAGTGTTTAATATGTCATCAGTGTGGAAAAAGTTTCCCAGACATTAATTGCCTTAATAGGCACACAAACAATCACTCTGCAGAGAAGTCTTACACCTGCCAACAGTGTGGAAAGAGTTTCAGTCTTAAAGAACACTTTAAAGTCCACATGAAAAGTCACACCGGAGAGAACCCTCACACCTGCAAACTGTGTGGAAAGAGCTTCTCACGAAAAGGAAATCTTAAGTGTCACATGAGAAGTCACACTGGAGAGAAGCCTTTCACATGTGATCAGTGTGGAAAGAGTTTCACACGTAAACTAACCCTTAATTGCCACTTGAGAATTCATTCAAGAGAAGAATGTGTCTACAGTGCAGAAAAAGTTTCAGTCCAAAAGGATGCCATACAGTCCATATGAAATGTCACACCGAAGAGAAGCCTTTGACATGTCTTTAATAAATTATTTAAATAACCATCTGAAAATGTGACTCTCCCACAACACTGCACTCTGACATGCTTTAAACTTTGCCTTGATGCTTTTTCTTTCCTTTGGCATAAAAGTTTGCTTTCCTATTGTTTCAAATAATGAGCAGTTGTGGGAGATGTCAGTTGGATAGCAGTGTTACTTCATATATTGATACATTTTTAACCTGATTTAACCCTCTGGGCTCTGAGGTGTTTTCTGGGCCCTGGAAGTGTTTTGACATGCCCTGACATTTGTGGGTATTTCTGTTATAACATTTTCATGGAAAAAGTATGATTACACTGTATTCAGTACAAACGCTGCTACAATAATATATGAGCAGCAGGTACGTAAAGGTTTGTAGTTCTGATAAAAATTACATTTATGCGTGAAAAAAAATTAAGTCACTAAAATAAGGCCATAAAACCCACACTGAATATTTATTCACAAAACTTTGAGAATTTGATCTTGTAGCCTAGAATTTTTGCTTCAAAATGATGTGAACATCATCCTGCCCATTCATTCACATAAAACAATATATTGATTTAAAATTGTAATGCAGGTGGCATACATTTATAAATCATTAGAAAGGAACACTTCAATACACTACACTAGAGAAAAATATATGGATTGTCATGTTTAATTCAAATGTTTTTCACCCAAAATAGGATGGTGTAAGCATTATTGAGCGCTATAAACACATGTAATGTGTGTTTAATTTGGAGCAGCATTTACTGAACCAGTCAAGCCGCTCCTCACTATGAAACATTTTTAACACATTTGTAAACATTTACGTTTGAGCAGATATCCACAAACACAGTATTTCACAGTAAACATGTGTCTAAACATTCTAATATTCACCATGTTACAGTGCAAACACATATTACTTTATATCATACTGTGTTTTATATTATAGAGCATAAAACATCCTTGTGTTGTACATTTATATTTATTTGTCATTAAAAGGTTACCTACCTGGCTATATATCATATTTCAACAAGTTTGTGTCGATTTCACATATTTTAGCCTGGCAATAGTTCAACTAGTAAAATGTGTGCAAGTTTATGTAAAAATTACACGTTAACTAATGTAAGTAAGAATAAATTACTTGCTCATCAATCCTCTGCTGGATCAATTGTGTTCATCTTCATTTAAATATAGACACTTCAAGCTTTCTAAAGAATTATATCTCTCATGTCTGTGTGACAAGTATTCACTGAGTTTTGGTTAATTTTTGTGGCACGTTTCAGAAAGAAGTTCACAGAAACTGAGACGGCAGAAAGCACACCCTTTATGTTTTCTTTATTTTACAAAAGCACAAAGTTGTGTTATATTGTGTGTATGCAAATAAAAATAGACATGATGTATTACTCGTTTCTGTTTGACCAAAATTTTTTATTTTAAGTTATTTTCAGCAATATCAGGAAAAAGTGCGAGTGATGGCGCTGGTGCCCTGAGGGTTAAATAGCAACCATTAAATAGCATTCGTTATTTTTCTTGATCTTACAATGTTTTGCTGTTGTTTCCTAATCTTATGGTTGTGGGGTCTTCACAAGATCGATATAAGAGTTATATCCCCATTACACTGTTTCCACTGTCACGGATGATGTTTTGAATAGGTTTGGTTATTAACACTTGTTGAATTTGTGCTGGTCATTTTATATCTTACAGCCTTTCTGTCTATTTGTCTGACAGACTGTATGGCCTTAAACTTTTAAATTGTTTTAAGGTCAAGCAAACATCAAATTTGGTCTTGACCAGTTTTATGTGGTAACACTTTAGAATAATGGACCATCCTTAATTGTTAACTTTTCAGGAAGTAATGCAGGACAAATGAGTAGTACTACATTAATACTTTAGTTTCTACAATTAACTAATTAAATGAAATCACTGTTAAATCTCTATATAATAATTAAGTGGTGCTAATTCTTTACACAATTGTGCTTTAGAAGTGAAATTTTATCATTTTAATAATTCAATAATTTAACTATTGGTTGCATAGACATGAATGGTGGTGCTAGAGCACAAAAGTCACATACACACATGGGCGGATCTACAGGGGGGCAGGTGCCCCCCCACTCTAGAGCCTTGCCCCCCCAGCTGCCCCCCTAACTTTGATGATCCAAAAACTGTACTTGTAAAAACAACCCGCCAGTTTGTCCAATACATTTACCAAAAGTAAACCATTTCATTTTTTATTTTAAATGTATTAAAATTAAAATACATAAAATACCCCTCCCCCGCCCCTCAAATGCTTAGCTACGTCCCTGATTCAAACGTGCAGAGCCGCGTTCGCTCAGTCTGGCTCACACACAGCGAGTCTGCTGCGGGCGGTGGCCCTACAAACCGACTGGAGAGACTGAGCTGCCCCAGAGCCCCTGAAGGTGAAGTGAGTTTCCCCAGGTGTAATTTAAACACACGTTTAACTTAAAATTACATTTGTAATGAATGTATTGTATGCTAAAGACGATGCATCAGCAAAAACAGCGAGTCTATTACGTTAGCCAAAATCAGCGGTTGTGATTCGTAAGAGCACTCTTCCCTTTGATTAGCCTAATTTTGATTTTAGTAAAGACAAGAACAGCTTAAAAAAAATATAAAAATATTGTATCCATAACTGCCAACTCTCACGCATTCACCGTGAGACACGCGCAATTGACACTTTTCACACTCTCACGACACATACATTTTCTCACGCACAGAAAAATCACGAAGCAAAGAGGACACGGAGACCAACAGACTAGACAGAGCAGGTTACTTATCATATATATAAAAAAAATCTCAGCTCTCAGATTCTGTCACTTTTATTACGAAATTCAAACAATAAATGCCGTTTTGGCGCTTGTAAATGTTACGTGTCAGATCCCTAGCTGCACGTGGACAGATCATCTCTAGCTAATAGTAAATAAACACGAATGGACAATGTTGAAAGAAACAGTAGCCTACAACTTACCTAAATGTATATTCCTCATACATAATATTGACCAATCAGTCTGACAAAGGGGTCAATAAAACAACTGGAGAACAATCATGTCACATAACATTTACCTCAGGAAAGCCATTTAATGACCAATAGGCTATAGCACATTAGTTAGAAAAAAAGAGCTAGAGAGTATTTTGATAAATATGTGTAGTGTACCAT
This sequence comes from Gobio gobio, assembly GCF_949357685.1. NCBI lineage: Eukaryota > Metazoa > Chordata > Actinopteri > Cypriniformes > Gobionidae > Gobio > Gobio gobio. The sequence continues at coordinate 39,939,026 of NC_137101.1, read as the reverse complement.
ATTACATATTTATTATATTTTTATTTATATCATTAAATAAAGTTGTTATTATAATAAAAAAACGCATTATATGTAATTTGAGTTATTTTTAACCTTAAAGGGTAACTAAACCCCTGCTCAGAGCTTAACTCCACCCACTGGCAATTTTCAAAAAATGCTGGAAAAGTGGGCAGAGCCCGGCGGACACAGAGGGGACGAACCGAGGGCGGAGCTGAGTGGAGGGCGTGCACCTGAGACCCGCAGTGACGGATTAATTGACAGCTGTCAGACTCGCGAGTTGCAAAGATGGAGAATGACTGGAGTGACGCCAGCTTTGCAACAGAGCGGTCATTTCTCCTACCTTCACCTGAAGTGGAGGAGGGTGGATTGTCTGTAACAGACACAAACCCGGAGCCTTACCAATGCGAGCCGCTGCTCAAACTGCGTTAACTCCCGATGCCGATCGATGCTAGTGAAGCAGCCGCGCAAGAGAAATGACCTAATCTATCTTCGTCCGCGGCAACCACTTGCGTGTCAGGGTTTGAAAGCGCGTCTCATGTATGAAAATTATCTGTACACATGACGGGCGGCAATAATATCGCAAGAAAAGCCTGACATGTACTGACAACTGCATTATTTAACCGTATTTTCTTCAATACAATGTTAAAGCAAGTGTCAAGTGAGTTTCATTCATAATGTTTCTACCTCATGTAATATGACAGTTCATACTGGAGTGAAGCCGTTCTCATCATGTGATTGGGGGAAACATTTCTGAGGGCGTGGTGAGCTCGTGCCAGGGGCGCGGATAGTGAGCCGTTGGAGGTACCATCCTACGTCACGATGTACCCATGGGCGTCGGAACCATTGTATGTGGGTGGGACAAGACCCACCCACTTTTTACAATCAATGATATTGGACCCACTCACTTTTATCATCTCTAACATTCAGCATGTCTGTTTACCTACCCCTAACCGATAAACACTTATTATTAAACATGTTAGACACTTTATTTCCACTTTTTTAATATTTTCTTCATTTTTATTGAAAATAAATGCCTTTCCGATCTGATATGTGATGGGAAAAGGGAGAAGATTGAACTCGGCGAAAGGCGGACTCGAACCGCGGGTCGATTTGTGTCAAAACTAGATGCCTTGCGTCTTACCCCTACACTACTGCCGCTCTCATTGATATGGCGATTTCCGTAATTTTGTCTTTCCAAACTATACGTTTAGCAAGCAAAGAGGTATATTTGTACTTAATGTAATTGACATCTACTCCAGTAAAAAAATTCTGAGGACCCACCCACATTTGTTTTGCTTCCGACGCCCATGGATGTACCACAACGTCCAATAGGCCTTTATCACACTTCCTATTTCCGGTAAGTGAAGCAGTGCACCTCTACTTCCGGTCCCATCGCGACTCAATCAAAACGCGGGTGTAACTGCAGCGATCCCGTGCTCTAATACTAAATAATGACATCCTTACCTCAGATTTGACCATTTCCTGACACTAAAAGAATAGAGGAGAGCATGGGTGAGACTGATATGGTGGGATTAAGTTGTAGGTTTGTGTGTTGTAGGCCTATGCATTTCCAAACTGCGGATGTTTACGTGTCTCATATCCTCAGCCTGCTGAAATGTTCCCATCCAAATGTGCATTCTGAATAATAAATACATTTCTAACCTGCTGCAGTCCAGTGATTGTCTTCTCATTAACAGTGTTTCTCTTACTAATCATATTTCATACCTGTTGTTACATTTTTAAATTAATTTGACTGATAAACACCCTTACGAAAGTTAACCATGGTTTTATTATAGTAAGAATGTAGTAACCATGTTTGTTTTTTTCGTGGATTGACTACTATTTGTATTAGTTTTACTACAAATACCATGATAAACTACAATAACCATGTTTTATTTTATTTGTAATAAAAACCATGGTTCATTTTCATGTAATAAATAGATGAATGAATGCGCGGTAACTGCCTTAAAGAAAGTAAACAATGTTAAGCATTTAATTAATCTTAAACAGTAATACGTTAACAGCGTGACTGAATTTTGGCATAAATGTGTGAATTACATATACTGTAGGCTACAGTGAAATGATTGTCACTGAAAAGTGACAGAACAAAGACTAAAATATTAATACAAATCAATATGTTCATTCAGATCTTATTCGTCAGGTCTCACACACACTTAATCGCGGACACTATTTAGACGTGCACTGACACTGTGTGGTGAAATAATCACGTATGTTTACGACCCTCGGCTTATGTCGGATTAAAAAACTACAAGTTCAACAGAGTTTGGAAAATCCTGTACACAGTAATGATCAGTTTATCTCTTCTCCTGTCTCGGAAAATGTCCGGATTTTTAAATCATCCTCCAGAAGCTTATTTTAATTGTCGTTTGTTCAGCTAGGTGTTCACAGCACATTGAAAACATGCATAACCGGAAGAATCAGCACACTGCTTCGAGGCGCACTTCCGGTATTCAATTCCTCTGTGATAAAGGCCTATGGGAAAATTCAACTGCAGTAGCCACCGTTCAACCTTAAGAGGGCAGCACTTTGGCGGTTTTACACTATATTTTATAGAATTAAAACACTTTATACTCAAATGTCAAAACATTTACTCGAATCAATGAACAGCATTAATAAAGCCCCAGTTTTACAGATCATTAACTAAAAAAAGTTGGTTTAGGGTTTAGTTAACACTGCCAGCTGATAGGGCTCTCTGTATGTTTACAGCATTAGGTGAGTTAGACAAGATTAGGTACATGTTGTGTGCCTAATATTTATCCAAATGAGTCAATATTTAAATCAAATCACAATAATTTAATTGAATTGAAATAACAAAAAAGCGTAGCTTACCAGAAAGTGTACTATGTAAACACTGTAACATGTTTAGAAACACATAACGCTGTTTGTGAAACATTTTGCTGCAAAGCACAACAACAGTCGCCTTAAGCTTTCCTAAAAAAGATGGGTAATCATGGGTCATTTCATTTGTGGACTGTAATTATAAGTTTTTAATTATAATAAGAACTTGAGTATTGTCCACTGTTGTATATTTGTAGTCCACTGCATCTTGGACACAATTATTGTACTTTTTTATATTTTCATTTTGCTTTTTATACTGTTTTGTTTTGTTTGAACACTGGGCTTATTCCTGTTGAGAATTAAAAACCTTTGAAGTGTGTAAGGGCATGATTAAGCAATAAGTACTGTAGTTTAAAAGTGGTTTTGTGTTTGTTTTGTTAAAGCAATTCACATATAGGGATTTCCATGTACCATCTACCCCTGCCACCCTGCCAAGACCTCTTGCCACCCCTTTGCCCCCCATGTAAAATTTTCTAGATCCGCCACTGCATACACAACACATGGTAACTGAGATCACAAATGGTCAAAACATGTCGAGTACACATTTGTGCCATCAAATTTGTTTACCTTTGTTGAATTACTTCTAATAATTAGTGGAGGACTTCAATATAAAAGTATTATCAAGTATTCAATTCTTTTGATATTTTATTATATAGGATCTGCCCAGTGCTCTCCTTGCAGTCTAATACGAAGTTCTAATTTGACCTGAAAATAAGGGTAACTATAAATACCAAAATTAATAAAAACACAACAGCCTTATTTTAACAATCTGAGCGCATGGAACAGGTGCACTTAGGGCGTGTCCGAATACACTTTTGCTGGTTAGGTAAAAAAAAACAGTCTGTCTGGCAGGTGCATGGTCTAAAAGGGTTGTACATAGTCTCTTAATGAGTCATGGGTGTGTTTTGGGTGTAACATCACCAAACGTAACCAGAGTCTCACCTCTTATTCCCTTTAAAGGGGTGGTAAAACACATTCTTTTGATGGCTTGACTGTGTTTGTGGGGTGCACTGTAACGTGTTCATGCTTCGTTTTAAAAAAAAATTGCCTTATTTTTCATATATTTGACCTTTATTCTACACTGCTCTGTCCCTCCTTGTAAAACGGTCTGATGCTTTCCGGGATGTATGAAGCCAGTCCCTCAAAAATACGCAATGGGCTCAGATTGGTTAGCTGGCCCAGTGTGTTGTGATTCGCTAACCGCAGTGCACGTTTGTCGGAAACGCCACGCTCCTTACCTTTACCGGAGGCTGTGCTTTGGTCAGTATTAGAAACAATGGCATCAATAAAACCACACCAATCTGAGCCCGAATCAGACCCAGAACATTTGAGTGAAGATGATCGAGCAGAACCTGTTCAGTCCTCAAGAGTAAAGACTGCGGATCTATAATGATCGCTACTGAATGGCACTTTAACTTTTGTATTTTTAGAACGATTATAGCCAAATATCTGTCGCAAGAACTAACCCAAAACGAACACTAAGCACTGGCTTTAACTAGTAAGTTAGCCAAATCACACACATAACCATGTTTAGCATGCCTGTAGATAAACAATACATAAAAGCTCTAATCAAAGAATCATTTACACTAATGCCAGGTTCGCTGTTGAGATTTTAACGTTAGTGTTTGTAACATTAGGTGTTCGTCGGATAACGTTAAGTATGAATGAGCATTTAACAGACTGGTTTGCAGAACAGCGCTGTCATCTGTTTACTTCCTTGCTACAACCTATTACAGGAAAACACATCGATGAAATATAAATCAGACTTACAGGTTGTGGCCCGTAAACAGCTTCTGTTTGTAAATCCAGCTTTCAGGACAAGCCGTTGTGCATATCCTGTATTGAACTCGCGAAGTTTGTGGAAGTTGTCCTCCGTGAAATGTGCAGCGCGCGCGTCGTGCATCCATGCACCGGCAGTGTTTTATCACGCAGCTGACGTTGTGCAAATCCGGCATTGAAATCGTGAAGAAGGTGGATGTTTTCCTCCGTGAGATGAGCTGCAGGGAGCCCCGCGTGCGCCTGTTCCCCGTCTCAAACACACGTGCATATAACATGCTGTATGTTAAACGCTCTGCAACGCACCCCTCTCCCTATGAAGGCTGAACAGAGCAAGTACCCCAGACCTGCAATCCGGATGAATATAACAGCGTTTCCTTGGCATCGCGGCAACAACACTCCAGCCTACTATACCACAACAGCGCCGCGATACAAAATGGTCTCACCCCCCCTTATTTAATATTCTCGGAGGAGGGGTTTATGTAAATATTGAGCCTGTTGAAGTCACCAACCCTGGAGGAATGTGTGTAGTCGCCTACTGGCCGTTTGCTGTAGTCCTTAGAAACTGATTTCTTTAAAAGCAAATATCTCCCTTTGCTTTAAACTTTGAACGTTGTAACTTTGCAGATGTTGTTTATGCTCAAGCAGCAACATTACACGCTAGCTAAAGTTAGAATAGTGAAATCGTGGTTTACCACCCCTTTAAAAGCCAGGTGCGCTTGCGCCATGGCGGATTGTTATTTACATGGCACAATTTGCGAGCGGAAAGACTGAACACTTCTCCAGAGAAGAATCCTTTTATTTTTAATATTTAAATGTTTTATTTATATGTTTGTGTCCTGTGTGTGTAACAAGCAGAGTGTACACGCGTTGTGCACCCGCCTACAGGCGCACATTTCTAACGAGCCCTTTAAATAATGCTGGGTACACACCAAAATATTTTTTACATCTTATAAGATTTTCAAAATGTGATAGACCACAAACATGAGGACAAATAATCCTAGATTTAACCGTTTTGCTCCTATAGTGTGTGGTGTGCCATGATGTGACAAAGACAAGACACTACACACAAAAAGCTTTTCCCCCAATTTTGTCCCGACTGTAAACACAGGAAATGTCGCAAAATTTTGCGAGACTTCAGAATAAGCATGGAGGATGATATGCAGGCTTTAAGAAGTATGAAGTACTGGGTTCTTAAAGTTGTGGCCCTCGTCTTTACTTCTTCCACTGCAATTATTCACCAGCAAATTTAGTGAACTTCTCAGATAAAGGTTGAGGCAATGCACACACGCTGACCCTGTCTCTAAAACGTATCATGGTTTTACTACAAATAAAAAATAAAACATGGATATTGAAGTTAAACCATGATAACCACAAATTAACCATGGTTTTGCTAAAAAAAAACTTTCTGCATTTTTACATTTCAATAAATATGGGCAGTGCAGAGAAAAGTGAGTGTTTCAACTTTTCAATGAATTCCTATGAAAGTTTAGCCTCCATATGCGATCTGAAAACTCGCCAGATTGGACACGCGTCGTGCACTGCGCTTACCTCAGCTCTGCTCAGCTCTTCATGCGTGATGAATGAAATCTGACACTGCTGCGTTTGTGCCGTGTCGTTCGGCTCACTCACACTTTATTGAAAAGACACGTTCAGTTTTTAGTTGTAGTGTTTATTCTCTAACTGAACAAAATTATTTTATTACTATGAAGACTATGAAGTGGGCAAGAGATGTCACCGGTAGCCGTGGCTTCGCATTCAGTACACTGTCAGACCAAGACATGGCCGATTTGGGTGTTGCTCCATTGTCTGTCTCAGCACTTCCAACCTTATCGGCACCTCAAACATATTCGATCATATTCGACAACCTGGACTTTTACATTCAGACGCATCATCAGTCTACCAGCCAAACCAACAAGTCAATACTGGATCCACCACAACAGAGTCACCTCACTACACCTTGACAAGTTGAAACCGGCAAATTCTTTGATTGACTATGATCTCGGGAATTCACTTCCTGGACCAACACACAAGCCAGTATTCGTCGGGTATTCGTTGTTTTGGGGAGCCGAATCCTGACAACTTATTTGGACTCATTCAAGACCCTCTCCAGTGTGGTTGTTCACCACATCCCCCACCAGTTCTCTGAAGAAATGGCCCAGTCATCCACTTATGTAAGTTTCATGTCCTTAAAATATGAAATTAAACAAATCATTTTGTAATTTCACAGTGCAAGTTGAAGATGAAATGCACTTATTAGCATGCTTTAACTTTTTCACACACTGGCACATAATTGTAATATTACACTTTTGTAGTACCCACTTTGACTTCTAATCAAGGATGCAACAAAAACTGCCGAATTGGTGGATGTGCTGCAGCACCTTCAAAAGGAGTAAATATCATGCAAGATCAATAATTGCTTTGTGTACCCTGGGACAGTTTCCCATACATGGATTAGACTTATCCATTGACTGAAAGTGCTAGTAAAAAAATCAAGATTTTGGTCTGGGAATAGTCTAAACCTATGTAAAAAAAAAAAAAAAAAAAAAAAAAAGGACCTATTGTGTTTAAATTGATATTCTAACTGTAAGTCCTCTCTAGGTATGTGCCAAGATGTCCTGATGGGCTTGAGAAGATTTTGATTGGTGGTGACAGACTCACGGAGGGCAATTGCCGGAATATCCAGTTGCCGTTTGCTGATGGGGAGACAGACAAGGAACACCTGGAAGGTATGCAATTCGCAAATCTCTTTGAGGTCAGTATACTGTAATCATTAACTACATGCACCCAGATACACTATTGTCATTTACTAAAAGCACACTTTAAATACTGCTTTCCAAGGCTTAGAGAAGTAATGATGTCTTCTGTTTTCTAAGGACTGGTTCAAAGATTATGTTTTTGAAATGCATTACAGATATATTATCAGATCTTCTTTAAATGAAGCATCTGCCAAAGACCATGGCACAATCCTCGCCAACATGAATCTCTTGAGGTACTCAACAGAAACCATGTGTCTTCAGATTAATGTCATATTGGTATTCATTACTGTGTATGTATCTTATTCTAAAATGCATTTCTCTCTACAAGTTTCCCAACGAGTCTTCCCCTAAAGATGATCTCCGCCAACCATGAATTTGGCTGCTTTCCGTTGGGGCTTTAAGGGGAAAAGGGGTTATTGGTACTACAAACACACGCCGTCATGAATTTATGAACTTGTCACAGTCACTCGGTCACTCACCGCATCTGCACTACACTTCCCATAATCCTCTCTGCTCACCACCTGCACAAAATCCACCATCACCCGCACCTGCCAGCAATCGCCCTCATCACACCTTTTTTTAAGCAGTTACCTTCCACCTCACTATTGTCTGGTCTCGTCTATGGACACCACAGACTCCATCAAGTCCCAGGCAAACTACAAAAAAAAATAAAAAAAGACATTTAAGACTTTCAGTGCCTTGCCTGCCCTCAGCAAATACTGACATGGCCAAAAATTGTTTTACTGAGACCAACACAAAGGTCACAGTAGAAAGGCTATTTAGAGGAACATCATGCATACAAGAAAGGACAGTTCCTTGTCACATGGAACACTGACTATGTGGGGGAAAAAATACACTGTTTCTGGTGTCAATGTACAAAGCAGAGTTCCTTCCTCAGTACCATCTGTATTTGGTGAGGAAAGATGCAGTGTCTGGTTGATTTCTATCCATTGGCTTCTTACATGACGGATGGATACCAAATGGTTCCTTTGAAACATAGTGTGTTGTCACGCTAGTGAATGCCTTGTACTGTCATTGGTGTTAGTTGAGTTTTACTCAGAAATGGATGATGCAGAGCAAAGCAACATAAGCAGTGCCATTAACTAATGTGTTACCAGACCTATCAAACTCAATTGTAAATTGACGCAAGAAGGGCAGGGCCAAGAGCTGCAGGAACGGACCATGGCTGGTGGTGCTAGTTCTAATGAGCACGCCACACTGGTCTCGAGTCACACTGAGGAGCTCTGGGAGGGTAAAAGGAGGAGTGACGACAGTGCAAGACAGGAGAGGGCTGCTCTTCTTACGTGCATTACTCAGTTGTCTGTATTTTACTGTTGATGATTCTACATGATCCTGGATTGTTAGGTTCTTCAAAGCTCATCCTGGAGGTACTGTCATAGCAATAGGGGCGTAAATTCATCTGGCTTATTTCATGTATTTTTAGGATTACATTGCTTATTTTTAAGCAGAGAAGATACTTAAAGTCTGTCTCAGCCACTGCTCATTTCTTACAAGAGTACCCTATTGAACCAGGTACAACAATAATTTTAAATAATACAAATTCATTTTAAAATAATATTATAATGAGATTTAGTCATGAGGGAATAATTACCTAATAATTTTATTGGAGTCTTACACACGTTTTACAGTTGCTCTATGCCGTAATAGGAGTTGCTTAGTGCAGGGCAGGAGATGCAGACAAAAACATGCTGTCTGCTGTGCTGTCAAACTTTAATTTATGCTGTCACATAACAAATCTGCTTCACTGTTTTGAAATTAACATTGAAATAAAAATGTAAAGCCTGTAATGGGATAATATAAAATAAACTGGAATTAAGTAGTAAACAGTACACATTTCATTAATCTATCTAGCTTTTGTGGGGGTTTTTTTGGTCACTAGTTTCCCGCTGCACTATTTTCAAACTCGTCAGATCACTGTTCTTTTCACACAGCATTCAGTCACTGCTGTGTTCACACTGCACAATGGATTGGCTACAGGGGATTTCACATTGCATGACTTTAGAATAGGTTTCAGACACAAACACACAATAAGTGCAAACAAAATAACACAAGAACACACGTGCATGAGAGTGTTCTCGCGCAAAAAAAATAAAATAAAAGACACACAGGGAGCAAGGATAGTTTCCTGAAAAGAGTTGGAGGTAAATAAATAATTTTACAATGTGCTGCAGTTGTGGCCGGTCAAACAGGTGTTTGTGCTTTGTTTCCGTTTGATATAATTTAAAAGCTAATGTGTAATAATATTATGGTCTGTAACTTCTTTCCGGACTTCCCGCTGCCCTGTATCTTGCTCTCTCATTGGCTGTAAGTCATCGCCGATGTTATTTTCAGTCAGAACACATTTTACACAGCAGGATTTTGAATCCAGATATTTAGCATGTCAATTCTCTCCGATCGCGTCTTTGTCATTCACGTGAACGAGCAATGGTTTGCCTTTGATTTTAGCCAGTTGTCAGCAATTTAGCAAAATCTGTCGACGAGTGAAAATCTGGGCTAAAATCATCCAGTGTGAACTCGGCATTGGCTGTTTCCCTATAAAGGTCCAGAAATTCAAGATTTTCGTCAGGTGTGTGATGTTCTTTTTAAATAGGATGTCATTATGTTGCTGTCTTGCTGCCAGCCAATCGCTGCATTGCTGATCATGGTTTCAAGTATCGATATCCGTCTTTTCCAATGAACACAAGAACGTATGGTAATCTCAGACAAGTTAATCCAGATATTTTAATCAAACCCACAAATTTGTTCCAAGTACAAAATTAGCCAGAGATCAGTTATCAAGATTAAAAGATCTGGCATCTGTTCAGATGTATCAAGCGAGGTACGAAGAATGGACATCAGATAAACAGGTCGGCAGACATAGTGATTGATGGATAGGCACTCTCTCATAGCAGAGCATGAGGTGCTGACTTGGACAGTTTGGCTTGGTTTTTAAAGTATTTAGGTTCAGAGGATGTGGAAAACAACACAAGCCCACATTGCAGGGCCAGAGTGGGACCCATTTTCAGCCCGGTAGTCTAATGCCCAAGACCAAACCCTGCCTCCTCACACTGTGGTGGAACCTGCATAAATTAAGTGACAGATCTGGGGCCTCATGTATAAAACTTTCTGTAGATTTCATCCTAAAAGTGTGTGTACAAACAAAAGCTAAAATTATCGTACGCACAAAAAAATTCTGATTTATAAAACCACGCGTACGCCAGAACCTGCGCAAAACTCCCCTTATAAAACCCAGTCAGCGGAAGATTGTGCATACAGGCATCTCCACCCCGTCTCCTTCCCAAAATAACCGGAGTTTACAATGCATATCATTTCCATCCACGTGATGCCACGTTTAACAGTACAAGACAATAGGAAAATATGATCATAAATGTCATTTTTGTGTCGTCACATTACATTGCTAAAAATCATTCAGTATCCTTGTCTTGTTTTAGAATAAATTAATCAAAATGATGTCAAATACATTTCAGAGAAGAGTTATTCTCAATATTTCCACTGGCCAAATAGTATTTTTATTTGCTTTAAATGGGGTGTCTCATGCTATTTCATACATTCTGACTTATTTACACTGTTTAAGAGTAAAGTAATAAAGGGCAGAATTCCTTGTATGTGCACTTCTCCTGGATAAACATGTGCGCATATCAACCAGAGGGAGAGCAAGAGCATGCCCATCAATGTGCTTCGTTCGGGTTTCAGAAGTCGTCAGCAGCACTGCACATGACTTGCTCTAAATGCCGCTAGGTGGTACAGTAGTAATTTGCACTGCTGTCAGTAAAAAAATAAATGAAAATAAACCTAGCATTTGGGGATTTGTTGCTGTTTCAGTTGTACAGAACTCGTATCAAAACTGAGGTACGTACTGAACCATGACAGCTGTTCTGCTTCTTGACTGTTGAATTTTTTTTAATTAAAAATAAAGTTCATCCATGCATTCATAACATTGGAATCCGAATGAAGCTTAAGCAGCATGTTTATTGGAAGTTCGATCCGGTTTAGCTCCACGTAGGCCTATAATCGGTGGGCTGGGCTACCGACCCTGACATCACAGCCTGGCACATTCTGAGATCTCTCGTTTTCTGGGCCTGGTGTCTATAAAAGCTTTTCTTTGACTAACAAGGAAGTTTTCAGCTTCAAAACTTACAGGATATTCTCATGTCACGATGAACTTTTCTATATCAAAGGCTGACTGAAAAGTTGATTTCTCAATTCATGACCCCTTTAACTTGATTTTTCTCAAAACTGACTTTGCTGGCTTTTTTTTTTTGTCCGATTCAAACAAACCATACATCATTTTGAAGGTTTTTAAATATAGAATGTAATATCTAGTATACAGTGTAACATGAAAATAACAATAACTCATCATGGAAAATGTTCTCATTGCGACTCATTTTGCATGCACAGGTCACATTTGAACATTTACCCAAAATAAAAAGATTTATTCATAGATAATACTTCAGTTAGGTAAGCTTACTACCTACCTGTAGCATGTTCCTTGTGGTTATGCATAAAGGGAGATCAAGTAGTATCTGGTCATTAAAATGGTGTAGGCCATCTTTCTATTATGTGTAAAGCCAAAGATTCAACAAAAGTCACAGTACTATTTTCAAAAGACTGAATGATTACTAAAAGTAGACCAAATCTACCACACTGGATTGTAATAAGTTATAAACAGATCAATTTCATTGACCTACCATGAACAATATGTGAGCTGGTGAGGGTTTTGGCTTTATGTGTAATAAGGACTGGATAACTCAGGGGCACATTGCTAGGACAGTGCTGGCAAATCATCTCCTGTGGAATTAGGTACCTTGAGTATTCCTTTTCTACTGATGGAAGTTGTAAATGTTCTGGGAGAATAGCAGTTAACTTTCTGTACTCTAGAATCTACTGGACTCACTACTACTACCCTACTACTCATCTTTTGGTGGATACGGTATGTCACCAAACCACTTGCTGTTCATCTCAGTATGTTTTTTCATGAAGTAAAGGAATAGAGGCATAGTATGTTACTGATTTGAAGTGTATGTATTGATTTGCTGTTAAACCACTCCTCTATGCCAGTTCTATATTCACCTGGAGATGTCCATATTTATGCCTGTGTGCTTCCTTTCTATGTGCCTTTTTAAATTAGTTTTGGTCTTGTTGGTGTTTAGGGCAAGGTTGTGTGTTTTACACCACGCTGTCAGCTGCTCCACCTCTCTTCATTGTTAGGATCTACACCCATCAACAACAGCTTTTCAACAAGCTATTGTGGCAAGATTGTATTAAATCCGAAGCTGAAATCAAGTAACAGGATCCTGGCGTAAGTGTTCCTGTTTTCCAGATATGTCAGAGTGAGCTGGAGCTGATTTGAAAGGGCATCCTCCGTAGAACGGTTCACTCTATATGCAAACTGCAATGGGTCCAAACTAGTTGGCAGGCATAACTTGATGTAATTCATGACAAGCCGCTCAAAACATTTAATGGCTATAGGGGTCAAGGCTACAGGACGGTAGTCATTCATGGAGGCTGGATTTGGCTGCAGAGGTATTATTGTAATTCCTCCAGGTACCAACAGACACAAGTGGCTTTCTCATACTGATGGATTTATTGAATCCAGCTTGGTCAGGATCATAAACACACCGTGAAAACTAAAAGCACAGTACAAACAATAATTAGCTTAAAAGAAAGAAATTTCACAGATTTTGACAAATACAACATACAAAACATACCTCGTTGGCTGAGTACCGAGAGAGGAATTAGTTTGTCCTTTTCTTCTTCTTTTTGTTTATCTTATTTCTCTTAAACTTAGCTTAGTGACCACACTTTAGTCATGCATCTTTCTTTCTCTTGAGAGATCGCTTCTTCTATGGAAAAACCTCTTCTCTGCATACAAAGCTCACTCTTAAGCTACAGCGCCCCCTAGTGGCACTTAACGGTAATAATAATAATACAAATACAGAAAATGAATAGAAACGAAAATGTGGCAGTAACACTCCCACCAATCTCACAACTCTTACTGTGGGATTTCTATAGCTTACATTCAGACTGACAACTGAACATGAAAATGAACACAAACTCTTAGTCCGCTTCTAGCAAAACAATAACCTTATGAATAGGTCGTTCTAATGAGGTCGTTTTAGTCACAAGTTTACTGTGTTTGTCATGTGTCCTTTCACTAACCAAAAGTCGAACCTTTCTCACTTTGTTATCAGTTCCTGGATAGACATCAGTGACTTTGGCTAGCTTCCATTCATTACGTGGTGCCATGTCATCTTGTAGAAGCACTACATCATTTATCTTCAGATTCCTTCTGTGTACATTCCACTTCTGTCTTGGTTGCAAGTTGAGCAAATATTCTTTCCTCCAACGGATCCAAAACTCATTGGCTAAATATTGTACTCTTCTCCATCTTTTTTGAAGATACAAATCTTCTTTCATAAACTCTCCTGGAGGAGGTTGAACAATGGTTGACTTCATAGTGAGAATGTGGTTGGGCGTTAATGGCTCAGGACCTGTTGGATCACTTAAATGCTCGATGGAAAGTGGCCTACTGTTGACAATCGCCATGATCTCGTACAACAAGGTTCTCAAGGATGTACTGTCGAGTCTCTTTGCTGACTGGTCAAGGATGGCTGAAAGAACACTACGGATGGTCCTGATCTGTCTTTCCCATATTCCACCCATATGGCTTGCCGAAGGAGGATTCATGAGAAATTCACATCCAAGTGCTTTTACCTTCTCCTGATTCATTTCTTTCATGAGATCGGCGAGTTCTCTCTGGGCACCAATGAAATTGGTTCCTCTGTCACATCTCAGTTGACGCACATTTCCTCTTATTGCAATAAAGGCTCGCAGAGCATTTAGGAATGCGTCTGTACTCAGGTCGTCTACTACTTCAATATGTATGGCTCGTGAACATAGACAGGTTAGTATGAGTCCATATCTCTTGAGCTCCTTTCGTCCATCTTTGACGTATATTGGTCCAAAGCAATCCATTCCGACATAAGTGAAAGGCGGGGTAGGCTCCGTTCGGTCTACTGGCAAATCTCCCATACTTTGATTCTCTGTTTTCCTTCTGTATTTGCGACATCTGACACATTTGAAGATGTATGATGAAACTGCACGGCTGCTCCCAAGAATCCACCAACCATTTGCACGCAACTCATTCATCGTCATTCCACGACCTTGATGTTGAACCTTCAAGTGAAAATGTCTGATCAGCAAAGTTGAAATATGACTGTCCTTGGGAAGTATGGCTGGATGTTTTACATGCGGGTGTAGTACAGCTTGACCCAAACGTCCACCCACTCTGAGGATTCCTTCTTCGTCCAGAAACGGACTCAGTTTGTACAGTTTATGATTTGTGGTCTTGGAAACTGTTTTCTTTGATTTTAGACTCTTTATCTCTTCTGCGAAAGCTTTCTCTTGAACAATTTTGATGACAAACAGTTCTGTTTGTTTTCTCTCTTCCAAAGTTGTACTTTCTTTGGTCTTTTGTATATCACCCTTGCGTTCCTTGACCTTTCTTCTCAAGATTGCAAGTGCTCTTATCAATCTGGACCATTCTGAGAACTTCTCAAATCTGCTGAAAATAGTTTGCTCTTCCTTTGCATTGATGGTATACACACAGGCTTTGCGAAGTTCTGGATCATTCTCCCTGATCTCTCCCACCTTGACATCTCTATCAGGAATGTTCTTCTCCCAGAGAAATGCTGGCCCCTCAAACCATTCAGAGGACTTCAGTTGTTCTGCGGTTAAGCCTCGAGAAACGTAGTCTGCAGGGTTCTGCTCTGATGCGACATACGCCCATTGTTCTGGCCTTGTGCTTGACTTGATCCTTTGTATCCGATTTGCTACGAAGACTTGAAACCTTTTGGCATCATTATTTATGTAGCCAAGAACAACGGTGGAGTCTGTCCAGAAAAACTCTGCAATGTCTGGGATTTCAAGCTCTGCCCTGAGTAGATCACTGACTCTAACTGCAACAAATGCTGCTGAGAGTTCGAGTCGAGGGATAGTCGTGACACTAGTAGGTGTGACTCTTGACTTGGCCATTACCAAGCAACAATGGACTTGATCTGATTGGTTAATGATTCGCAGGTAAGTACAAGCACCATATCCATTGACACTGGCGTCTGCGAAGTGATGAAGCTCGTAGCTTTTAACCTGACCAAAATCTGTAGGAATGAAACATCTTTGAATCTGCATGTTGGCTAAACTTGGAAGGTCTTTAATCCAGGATTCCCACTGGGGTTTTAAGTGCTCTGGAAGCTCGTGGTCCCACTCAACCTTATCCTTGCACATTTTCTGGAGAATCTGCTTTCCCAAGAGGACGAACGGTGCAATAAACCCCAGGGGATCGTAAACGGAGGCGACAGTAGAAAGTACACCTCTTCTTGTAAGGGGGTTCGACTTGACTTGAACTCTGAATTTAAAAGTGTCTGAAGTGATGCACCATTCAACTCCAAGAGCTCTTTCAATGCGTGGTAAACTTAGGGACATGTCAAGGTCTTTCACTGTGGCACACTCTTCCTTTGGAATGGTGGACATAACTCTCTCACTATTACACACAAATTTGTGGAGTCTTAACTTTCCTTTGGCACAGAGCTCTCTCGAGTCTTTGATGAGCTGAATAGCTTCCCTTTCAGTAGGAACGCTTGCCAAACCGTCATCAACATAAAAGTTTCTCTGTATGAAGTGTATGGTGTTTTCTTTGAATTGACCTTGTCCTTGGGCCGCGAGGTGTTTTAGGCCAAAGTTGGCACAGCCTGGAGAAGACGCTGCTCCAAAAAGATGGACCTTCATACGGTAAACTGATGGTGATGCTTCCAAATCTCCCTCCTCCCACCAAAGAAACCTTAAATAATCCTGATCTTCTTTTGTGACATGGAACTGGTGAAACATCCGCTCTATATCACACATGAATGCGACGGAACTTCTGCGGAAACGACAAAGAACACCAACCAATGCGTTTGTCAGGTCAGGACCGGTTAAGAGATGGTCATTGAGAGAAGTGTCCTGGTACTTGGCCGAGGCATCAAATACTACTCTGATCCTTCCGGGTTTGTGTGGGTGATAGACCCCATGATGTGGGATATACCATGCAGGAGTGTTATTCAACTCTTCGTCAGGGACTCTTTCAGCATCTCCTCTTGAGATGATGTCATCCATGAAGTTTGTGTAATCATTGTAGTATGATTTGTCTTTCTTTAATCTCCTTTCCAGACACTTTAGGCGATGCATTCCACATATTCTATTGTCTGGTAATGTGGGTCTTCCGTCACGAAACGGTAGTGGCATCTCATAGTGGCCGCTCTCATTCTGTGTGATGTTTTCTTTAAGTTTTGTGAGAAACTTTAAATCTTCTTGTGACACAGGGTTGCCCTCGATGGCTCTTTCAGAGAAGTCTCCTTCAAGTGCTTTGATAATGTCAGAAGGGGTGATGTCCTTTACTGTTGTCCTATTGACATAGTGGACTTTGTTCTGAAGTTTTAGAGAGGGCTTAAGCTCTGGGATAACTTTCTTGACAATAATGCGATGACTAATTCCAATCGCATCTCCATAGTTCAGGCAGGGATTGGTTTGTCCAACTATACTCCAACCAAGATCGGTGCGCTGAGCGTATGGCTCGCCTTCTTTGCCTGACACAATCGCTCTCGGGAGAAGAGCTTGTGAGCAGTTGTATCCGATCAACAATCCTACCTCGCAATCTTGCAAAGGTGCGATTTCTGATTGAAGGTGTTCCAGATGTGGCCAAGCTTTAGCTGTTTCATTAGTTGGAATGTGAGCTTTATTGGCTGGAATGAATTCTCGTGTGTATGTAGGAGGTAAAGTGATTGTTTTGCTTGAGTTAAGGCCACGAACTTGAAGATCTTGAAGTCTGTCGGACTGAACAACTGTAGTCTGGGAAGACATAGTAGACAGTTCTAGTTTAACAGGTTCTTGGTTTGTCTCTAGTAACTTTGCAACTTCACTGAGAACAAATGTTGTATCGCTTTGCGAATCCAGTAAGGCATACACAAGAACTTCTTTGAGTTTTGTAGAAGATGAAAGCCACACAGGAATGATTGCAGCTGTCTGTGTGTTATTTTCTTGACTTGCGACTCGGTTAGTCGTAGCCGTGGCTGTAACTTGTTCTTGAGCTCGGTCGCTTTGACTTGACCTTTCGTTACTTGACTTTGGATTAGCTAGTGGTTGCCTTTGTTCTTCTTTGTCCTTAACTCTATCTTCATGAAGACAAGTCGGATGCCCTTTACTGCACCTTTCACAAATATTGCGGTTGGTACAGCTCTTCGAATGATGTCCTGGTTTGAGACAACCAAAACATAGCCTCTCTGACTTAATAAAGCTGACTCTGTCCGACACAGCCTTTTCCAGAAAACTTCTGCATTTGTGTAAACTGTGCTTAGGTTTCTTACAGAATACACATACCAGTTGTATCTTTTCTTGTGAAGTGGTCATCAGTGTTTTAACTCCAATTTCTTTCTGTTTTGTAAGTTTCAGTTTGTCTGATTTGTTAGGCTCACATTGTTTTAGTGACTGTAAAGATGTAACAGGATTACAGGCAATCTTGGCTTCTCTCGTTAGAAACTCAACAAACTGGCTGAAAGTGGGAAACAGATTTGTTTGTTCTTCAATTTCAATAACCTTGCGGTTCCAACTAGCAGCAAGCCAGTCTGGAAGTTTGGAAAGTATCTTTCGGTTCTCATTGCAGTCGTTCAAGATCTCTAATGACTTGATGTGAGATGTTGCAGCTTCGCAACTGTGCAAGAAATCTGCAAAGTCTCTTAATTCGAAACTGTCCCTTGAGGTCATTTTTGGCCATGCATGCAGTTTGTCTCTAAAGGCTTTCGCGATTGTGAATGGATTTCCATATCTTTCTTCCAGAATCTTCCATGCAGCAGCATATGCAGATTCAGTTCCAAGCAGGAAGTATCCTTCAACTGCTCTCTTAGCCGGTCCACTCAAATATCTCCGAAGGTAGAAAATTTTCTCCTTGTCTGGGATATTTTTTTGGTCTATCAGCGTTTGAAATGACAGTTTCCAGTCACTGTAACTTAAGGGATCGCCAGAAAACACAGTAGGTTCCGGAACAGGGATACGGCTAGCACTTAGTGCACTTGCTAGCACTTTAACAAGATCTGATGTACTATCACTTATATGAGTGGCTGCAGCTTGGGGTATGACTTGTTCAAGCATAGATGAGAAGCTTACATGTTCAGCGTCTTTCATTTCTGTGTTAATCTTTGTTACATCGATCTTTTGTACTTCTGCTGCACTCATTTGGTCATAAACCTGCATCCTTGCTTGTGCTGCCTTTAGATCTTTGACCTTTTCCAGGTGCAGTACTTTTCTTTTCTTTTCATCAAGTGTTCTCTGCAGAGCTGCATACTCTGCTTCTTGTAGAGCCTTAAACTTTGCTTCATCTGCTTCTCTCTGCATCCTTAGTCTAATTTCTTCTGCCTCTCTTTCTAAGCGCTTTTGTCTAATCAATGTATCTTGTTCTACTGCTTTTTTCCTGACTTCAGCTTCTAGTCTTTCTATCTCTTGCTGTTCCATTTCTTGTTCTTCTAATATTTTGAGAACAGCTTGACTCGCTGCTGCTTCTGCTGCGGCTTCTTGATGTTTTACAGAGGATCTATGTGAATGCTCAGATGAGTTCTTCTTGGTGGTGTTGAAGGAGCTTGACTTACTGCTTGCAGTTTGAAAGAGGGAGCCTGCTTCCGGCCAATCTTGTTCCTCTTTTCCTTCCAATCGGCTGGTTGCTTTATTCACGAGGAAACCTGAGATCTCCACGCACAGATCAACTCTGCGACGTGACTCCTGATCAGGTGGGGTGAGCTTACGTAACTCTTCATAAACTTTCGTGACATCTGCACAAAGCCCTCTAACATCACCAATAATGTCTTCAAGTATGTCTTCATTCAAGGGTCCTGTTTGAGAGAGGGGTTTCTTAGATGCTTTTGCACGTGTTCTCCACTTTTCATAGTTGTAGTTAAATCTTTGCTGGAGTCCTTTAATCCTCTCATCCTGCATTTCTCTTCCCTTTTCTGTGAGTGTTTTCACTCTCTGACTTCTTCTAAATTGTACTGATTCTTGCTGCTCACTAAGATCAGTACATTGGGTTTCTTCAGACTGCATCTGGGGGTCTGCACTAGCTAGTGGTGTATTTGGATCAGTCATTTTAACGTCTTGTCACTTGTCACTAAACAGAAAAACGTTTACGTTAACTAAAAGTCACCCCTGTACTGCAGGCAGTTTAAATATAAAGGCAGAATAAAATAAAAAAAATGTAACACTGAATCTTAATGCAGTAATATGAATGTAACTTAGATTACTCTCCACTTAAATATACCCAAAACGTATTCAAATAAGAGTTATTCACATTTAAACTCTTCACATGAAATACAGAATTCAAATTACTGTTACAAATAGCCCAATAAACAAAAGTCCTGATGCTTAAACTTAGGTGCTTTAGAACTTACACTGAGGCTTAATAAACAAAAACTAGGAATAGCAAAACGTTACTTTCACTTTTTACTGTTTGATTAATCAACCTTAAACTTGTGTTTTGTTTTCCTTATTTAAACAAACTCTTAACTTATGAATGTCCACATTTCTTATGGCCTTATCTTAAAGTGTTGCTCTTCAAATCGAATGCTTTGGTCCCGTGCGCGCTCCCCCGCTCTGCGCACGTGCCGATCACGCTGTGGCAAGACTGCTGCTCCTTTGATCATTCCGCCTCGCCTCCACTCGCGCGCAGATCAGTCCGAGTTTTCACTTTAATTCCTCCAGGTACCAACAGACACAAGTGGCTTTCTCATACTGATGGATTTATTGAATCCAGCTTGGTCAGGATCATAAACACACCGTGAAAACTAAAAGCACAGTACAAACAATAATTAGCTTAAAAGAAAGAAATTTCACAGATTTTGACAAATACAACATACAAAACATACCTCGTTGGCTGAGTACCGAGAGAGGAATTAGTTTGTCCTTTTCTTCTTCTTTTTGTTTATCTTATTTCTCTTAAACTTAGCTTAGTGACCACACTTTAGTCATGCATCTTTCTTTCTCTTGAGAGATCGCTTCTTCTATGGAAAAACCTCTTCTCTGCATACAAAGCTCACTCTTAAGCTACAGCGCCCCCTAGTGGCACTTAACGGTAATAATAATAATACAAATACAGAAAATGAATAGAAACGAAAATGTGGCAGTAACAATTATAGTGACACTTTTGAGACAGATGGGCACTCTGGCTTGGCTGAGGGAGATGTTAAATATGTCTGGAAAGACATCCTTCAGCTTTTTTACACATTCCTTCAACACACAACCTGGGATGTGATCTGGACCAGCGGCTTTCCGGGGATTGATATTTGGTACAGTAGGCTTATAGCCTGTAGCTGTCTGAAATCACTCCATAATTACAGTAAAAGTGTCAAAAAAGCAAAAGATGTAGTCACTTGAAACTTACACGGTCAAAACAAAGAAAAAATGTGGTTGATCTTGAAGAGAGATAAGAAATGTTTAATTGATGAATTAATCACTATTTGCATTTGCCGAGCCAAAATGGTTTGTTTTTTTCCCCTTGCTGCTACTGTCTTTTGTCAATGAGTGTTGGACAGATGGTTTGTATAAGAACAAAACGAAGGAACAAATATTAATTCTAAGTATTCAAGATTTTTTTTTAAAATTATTTGTAATGTTTTGTTTTATTGTTTTTTTTGTTGTACAGTTGAACAGTGTACATCATCAAAAATCAAGCGTTTGAAACACTGCAAGTAAACAAAAAATGGGAGAAACCTTACTCAACTGTGGAGTCTTCCTTAAGACATGCATCAATTAATGGAAAAGTGTCCTTTATAACAGCAGGACCAAGACTATGTGTTGCCAGGTCTGTTTCCCAGTTACTCTCAAAGCATCCTTTACATCTTTCAAGGTCTTCCTGCAATAGAAAATACAAAAAGCTATTTAGTTTTCCATTTCAACTGATCGAATCAAGTCATTAAGTTAAAGGGTTTGTTCACCCAAAAATGAAAATGGTCATTTATGACTAGCCCTCCTGTCGTTCCACATCCGTAAGACCTTCGTTCATCTTCAGAACACAAATTAAGATATTGTTGATCAAATTTGATGGCTCAGCTCCTTTGATATTTGATCTTCTGTGGTCCACTTTGTAGTCTTATCAAACACTTGTTTGAGCGTGAGCTGTGATGGAGCACTGTCTTCTTTAGTCTGTGCTAAACATGTGCCTCATGATAGGCTTCTTTATGTTTAACTTTAAGATGTGCCCACAAGTTTCTGTATTCCGTGATTTGGTCGGCATATCAGCGCCATATACGCTGATGCAGATATATCGGCAACAGGCTCATATCGGCCGATAAAATCAGCAAAACCATATATCGGTTGGGCTCTAGTAAAAATTTCCATCTTACAAGCAGTACAAGAAAATAAGAAAAGATGAAGTATGTGGATACACTCACCATCCACCTTATTAAGACCACCTGTATATTCATGCAGTTATCTAATTAGCCAATCATATGGCAGCAGCATAATGTAAACCAGGGGTGTCCGAACTGGGTCCTGGAGGGCCACTGTCCTGCTGAGTTTAGCTCCAACTTGCCTCAACACACCTGCTGGAAGTTTCTAGTATGCCTAGTAAGAGCTTGATTAGCTGCTTCAGCTGTGTTTCATTGGGGTTGGAGCAAAACTCTGCAGGACAGTGGCCCTCCAGGGGCCTGTTTCAGAAAGGAGGTTAAGTGAAAACTCTGAGTAGGTTAACCCTGAAATAAGGGAAACTCTGGGTTTTCTGTTTCAG
This sequence comes from Gobio gobio, assembly GCF_949357685.1. NCBI lineage: Eukaryota > Metazoa > Chordata > Actinopteri > Cypriniformes > Gobionidae > Gobio > Gobio gobio. The sequence continues at coordinate 39,916,814 of NC_137101.1, read as the reverse complement.
AATGTGAGGTATGTCAAACCCGAGAAAGCAGGGTAAGTCAAGCCCGTTTCTGAAAGAGAGGTAACTTATACTCAGAGTCAGTTACCAGGGTAACTTACTCTGTGAACCTAACCTGGTCGGGAGCAGGTTTTCTTCAGTAAACCCAGAGTTTCTCTCGGTCTCCTCCCCTTTTTTAAAGAGGAAGCGGTGTTTAAATGCGCCATACATTCTTTCATTGCGCACATTTCTGTCACACATAGACCATCAAAGTGATAAAATGGCATGTCATTTTATGGACGATACTGTAGATGAAGAGGCTGCATTAATTTGCCAGGAGTTACATTTACGTCGGGAGAGGATTTTGAGGCCACGAGTGGATTTTTTGTCATATCCCTATGCATTTTTAGTTGAGCGGTATCGTTTTTTTTTACAGTCAATTAGATACATCCATAACCTCATCCATCCTTGCATTAGTAACATCAGCCATCGTGGCCGTGCACTTACATCTGAGCAGATGCTTTGCGTTGCTTTACGTTTCTTTGCAAATGGTAGTTTTCTGTATAACATCGGGGATGCAGAACATATTAGTAAGGCTGCTGTATGCAGAGCAGTAAGGAAAGTGTGCCTCGCTCTTAAGCGCTTTCTGAGAGTTTTTGTGTTGTTTCCTGGCCACAAACCCGTGAGAGCCATCAAAGAGGAGTTTCACAGGATGGCAGGTCAGTGGTGTATAAATCGTTTTAAATGAGGCTAATCTGATAAATGATGTTCAGTTAAGGACATCGTGCTGCAACCTCTGGAAGTAACCTAATAATTAGAATTCCCTTTAGGTTTTCCCAATGTGGTTGGATGCATTGATGGCACACATATTCCCATCCGAAAATGAAGCTGATTATGTCAATAGGAAATCCATCCACAGTATTAATGTGCAGGTATGCCTACTGTTTCTAATGGTCACAGACTACATCACAATACTGTAACTAAAAGGTGTAATTCATTGCACTGTAGATCATATGTGATGCTGCACATATCATCACAAATGTGGAGGCCAAGTGGCCCGGCCCTGTTCATGATTCACGAATATATTGTGAGTCAACCCTGAGCAACAGGCTGCAAAGTGGTGAGTAAATGTATGCACTACTGTTGTGAACTTCAGTTGTTTGTTGAAGAATAGACCAGGAGACGTCGGATTTAAGACAGAAGTGATTCTTTTTAATGAGAACTTTCTGTGCTGCAGGTAGTCCGAAAACAGTCTGATTTAACAGTACAAAATAAGGCAATTTATCTACATTTTTAGGGGGAGTGGTTATACAGCAGAGGAGGAGACATTCAAACAAAGGAATGCATATGTTGTGTAGGTAAAGGACACACCCTACTATGAAATCCCTACCAGTCCCATTGAATCAGCATAGCTATTCGCATGCTAATGCTGGCCAGGCCAAAGAGCCATTAAAGACAAAAAGGGGCAACGTCTGGGCTCCCAAAGGTGGGCTCTGACTCATTTAAAACACAGTAGAGAATAACAGGTCTGGCAGGAAAGGAGACTCTTGCTAAAGCCTTTGAAATCAGTAAAACAGGTCTGGGAGATTTGCGTAGCAGACTAATTGATTTGACATCATCATTTTTACCTAAAATGCTAAATGCAATGTACTTTCTAAAATTTGTAATCCCACAATTCCCCCCTTTGGGAATTCTAATAACTCCCACATAATAAAAATTTAAACCTTCATCAGTCCATTCTATAGCTTATGTTTTTTAGCATAAGCCCCATCGTCTAGTCATGTAACTTGGAAAAAGTTACAGGCACATTACTTGCTCTGTGTTGATTGTCTGTAGTGACCAATGACATGCTGATAGAGAAACAAAACATGCCACTAGGGTCCGTGAAGTTCATTACGGGCAATATTCTTTTGTGGTTGGAACAGTCCTTGTGAGTTCTTTGTTGACCAGGTTTCCGAACCATGAAGAATTATCTTCAGTCATCTGATGTAATTTTGCTGAAAGATCAAGAATGTCTTGTTGGATTTTGTTCAAGAGTCCTTGACCACCATGTTTGTGCATAAGTGAGTCATTGAATGCAGCCATCTTCTTTGTTGGTGGTAGGAGAGCAACCAGGGTGCACCTGCCATTGAATTGGCTGAGCAGGATGTTATATACAGACGTTCCTCCCATCATGTGCCACCCATGGGATTCCTGCTCCTACTGAAGGCAGGTGTGGCATGCAAACGTTCTTTCCAGCAAACAAGGTGTTTCTTGACATATTCATCAGCTCTGAGAATATGTTGTTTCTGGAGTCTACACTTTGTGCGATGTCGCAAGGCAATCTTGTAGCAAGGCAATCTTGTAGTAGCAAGGCTACTAGTAGCAAGTAGTAGCAAGGCAGTCTTGATCATGTTGATGGAAGACTGAAGTTCCCGTAAATCATTCTCTGCGTTGTGTATTTTTTTTTTTCTTTTCTTTTTTTCTTCTTGACAGTTGACTCATTAGTGGGTCTAGTTGTCCTTCAGAGGTTGTGGCTTCATACGCAGGTGAGGATCGGTGCGTATGGGTCTAGTTGTCCTTCAGAGGTTGTGGCTTCATACGCAGGTGAGGATCGGTGTGTATGAATCTGGGGACAGCCATCAATAGGTATCTGCACAAAGAAAAACAAAAGACAACAGAGCAGTATTTGTTCTAAAAGACAGCAAACATCAGGGTTGTCTCATCTGTTCAATCGGAGTCTGCTATTGTTGTTCGTTCTTTCCCTATTTCTTAATTCCTGTGACACCTAAAGAAACAGTGAGGTAAAGATGGACTAGTGGATGGGGATGCCTACAAGGGAATCTTCGCCGCAGGTTTGGCCCCCGAATGCCTGTTGCATTCAGTTCTTTCCTGGGCTCCACACTGATCCTGTGTCCTACCCTATCCCTGTTGGTGGGGGAACAACTTTACAGTGTGACACATGACTCCAGGTTTTCCTTCCCTGACACAAAACTGCAGCTGCTGTAATGTTACCTTCAATCACTTGAGCTGAACCATCAACAAACAACTCCAATTCTGCATTCTCAATGGGAGTTTCTGCTATTTCATTCGTAGTTGCGTATGTAACCGTAACACATTCATGAGTCATTTCATCCTCTAACAAAACTTCAGTCATTGCTGACATCATACATGAGGATGGGTTTGTGACTGGTTATTAGACTCCCCCTGCAACTGCCTCATCGACACGGCATCTCAATAAACCCGTCTCCGGCGTGTTGACTCAGATTGTTCGAATATTACAATTAAATAATACTTAAATCGTTATGTCATCCTCAATAAACCCGTCTCCAGCGTGTTGCCTCCGATCATTCGAATATTGCACTTTAATAATTATTTAATCAACATCATCCTCAATAAACCCGTCTCCAGCATGTTGCCCCCGGTCCCTCGAATATTCTGATCTATTATGACCTCCGAGCTGTAAAACTGCCAGAATAATAATAATAATACGCTGTTTGTTAATTGGCCAGAGGAGAACTGGCACCCCGACTGAGCCTGGTTTCTCCCATGGTTTATTTTTCTCCATTAGGTCACCTAATGGGGTTTTGGTTTCCTTGCCACTGTTGCCTCTGGCTTGGCGTGCTCAGTTGGGGACACTAAATTTTTCAACTAAACATCGAAATACATCTAAATAATAAACTAAATTAACCATTTAAACTAAATTACTGATCAAATTATTGATCTAAAGCCCACACTGTCACTGTATGATACTTGAAATTTTTCCAGAATGGCTATACAGCTGAATAAAATTATGCTGCATTATTTTCCTGTTTAACACTGTAAAGCTGCTTTGAAACAATCTACATTGTTAAAAGCGCTATATAAATAAAGTTGACTTGACTTGACTTGACTGGTTCACGCTGTAAAACAATGTTCGGGGCTGTGAGGGTCTCGTTCTCTTGTATGCTACCTTTCACAAAAATTCTTTAGTCATTGTGATGGATTACCGGGGAAATGTAGCTACTCACAGCCCCAACAATTAGTTTTTTTCCTGGTCTTGTTGTGCTCTTAGAAGAGCCTGAACGAGCTGTCCTAAAGTTTCAGTGGATACTTGCGGAACTACATCAGGGTTGTAAGCCGGCTGAGAAGGAGCAGAATTATGCATTCTATTTCTTTTATTATCATGCCACTTCTTCCTACATTCTTTCTCCCAATGCCCTAATTTTCCACAGTAGTGGCATGTACTTTCGTTTTTAGTCCATCTATTGTCTTGTTTTGTTCGGTTAAATGTAGCTGCTGCTATTCTCACTTGGGTTTTAACATCAGCATCCCTTTCCCATGTAGCTAACCTGTCTAGGTTACTTCTGAGAGTTTCGTTAGCCCATGTAACATGTAGGAATGGCAAGGCTGATCTGTACTCAGCTATAAGACCATCTGCCCAAATACGGATTAGAGCTCCTCTATCATCTAGTACTTGTTCAGAATCCTCCACTATTCCACTGTAAGTTGCAGCTGCCTGACAAAATCTTTCAGTGTATTCACTTATAGTCTCTCCTTTCTTTTGTACACATCTAGTAATTTTCGACCAATCTATTTTGGGTCCTAAGAGATTTTTTAGGATTTTCACAACACCTTCTCTCAAATCACCCTTACTGGCATGTTGCAGTTCGGAAGTAACAGCAGACTCAAAACTGTTGAATTCAGATTCAGTTAGAATTTGTGACATCAGCTGTGTAACTTCCGGCAACAACATTTCGTAAAGACGCATTTTACTGATCAATGCCCTTCTAAATTCAGAAAATTCTGTGCGTGCTGACGGTAAACTCTGGGATAGTCTCTCGATATCTTTGGGTCCTAGCGCTTTGGCAACAGCTTGTATTTGGACAACAGAAGAGTTGGGAGGAACACTTTCAGTTCCCTCAATTCCCTGAGACCTTCTCCTTGCCCCACACACCTTCACTGAATCTACTAGCTTATCAGTTACTGATTGGATGTCTACATCTGTTTCAAAGAAAGCTATTAAGTCAGGATAAATGTTATCCGGCTGACTAAATTCTCCCTCATCAGTTTTTTCTGCATCTTTGTTGCGGTGTAATTTCCTAGTCAAAGAAGATATTCTAGTCCGGAGCTCATTGTTCTGTTTCTCCAGCTCTGAGTTGTGTTTAGACTGTTCTGTAGCTATTGCTAAAACAAATTCTCTGTGACAACAAATAATGCCTTTCACATTGTTCTTGCGAATACATGCTCCTAAAACTTTTTTACATTCATCAATCGACCAAGTCTTGTCTGGATGTATCTCATATTTCTGCGTTAGTTCTTGCTTAACCTGTTAAACTGCAACCCCACTTTGGGGCTCACAGCTGAAAACGACCTACCTGAATTAAAACAATTATAGCTCCTGAGAACAGTGTGCTACAGGCACAATTAAGGTATCTTTGGAAAGAAGACACTTGGGACTCTACTAAAAAGCAATCAGAGTTGATAATTCTCAAACAGATAAAAAATTATAATAGTTGAAATGCCTCAAAAATTATTTGCACTACACAGAATGTTGTATTATTTCATGTAAAAATATATGAAAATAGACCTGGAGGAATCCAGTTCAGTTATGGATTGAAAGCCACACGACTTATCAGTTTATATTTCAAGTTTGAGGAAGATATAATGAAAAATGTGGTTCCTGCAAGCTTTTTTCCAAGACTATGTCTGTTCCATTTCTCCCTCCGCCTGCTTGAGGCACATCCCCAGAAATGACATCTCCCAACTAAAACAATTGCAGTTGCTAAACAATTTGCACTACATGCACAATTTAGACATCTTTAAAAAGAAGACACTTTACAGTTTATTACCCAAACATTAAAGTAGAAAAAAACTTAGAAAGACAAACAGTTATAGAAGTTGAAGTGTATTGAAGATGATTTGTGCTACAATGAACACTTTATTATTTGATGTAAAAATATATGAAAATAAGCCTGGATGAATCCAGTTAGTTAATGAATTGAAAGGCAAAAGTCTCATCAGTTTATATTTAAAATTTGACGAAGATATCATGAAAAATGGGGTTCCTGCATGCTTTTTTCTAAGAATATGTCCAGGTGCCAAGAAACCTACAGGAGACTTGATAACCTAATGTTATGAAGGGTACTGCAAGCTGTTTTAGCCATCATATATGATGCTTGAATGCTTTTTCAACTATAAAATAATAGGCAGAACCATAAGACTTTGTATTAGTGATTTATTTGTACAACAGAACTTATAAAAATATAATAAAAATGAAATATTAATAAAAAAGAGCTAAACTTCTTTGCAACTGAAAATACAACAAGTAATATAAGTATAATAACTATAAATATAACTAGTAATATAAATAACAATATAATATAAATATATAGCTATAAAAACACACACAATTTGCAAATGTAAAAAAAAAAAACATTTACTGGCCTTTTACTGGCGGATTCAGGTCTACAACAGCAAGTGCAGATCTTGAAGAATCTGAAAGCGTTCTTCTCTTTTCTGCTGGTTGGCTGGTGCTTGGATGCCATAGCTCATCTGAAGACTCAACCTGATGCCTGTAGAATGGCAAGGAAAGGAAAGAGAATTAGCACTGCATGTAATATTTCTGTATAGTTTGCCCATTCAATCAACAATCACACTGTCATCATTCACTCTAATTACAGGCCATCCCATGAACAATGAAACTGATGGGCAGTCGGTTAGACAGCATTCATATTGACGGCGGCCCATACATTCTCACACAGCCCAAGCATCAATCTAACGGCCGGCTATACAGTGAGCATTCATATTGACGGCGGCCCATACATTCACACACAGTCCTACAATCAATATAATGGCCGGTGATACAGTGAGCATTCAACAATCACACAGATGGTCGGCCGTCCAGAACTTTTCTTTTTTCGTCAATTCGTTTTTTGTAGCATAGGGGAAAAAATGCATTTTATATATTATATATATATTTTTTTTTTCTGTGTGTGCTAGAAAAAATGCTAAATATCAGTATATATATAATCTATACTGGTATATTGTAATTTTTCTAGCACACAGGAAAAACATAAAATAAATACAGTCTCAATATATATATATATATATATATATATATATATATATATATATATATATATATATATATATATATATATATATATATATATATATATATATATATATATATATATATAAACAATTACATGTGTTATATATATATATGTTTTATTTACACACACATGGGGAAAAATTATTTATACTTTTTCCCCATGTGTGCTAGGAAAAATGCAAAATATCAGCATATGTATAATGCATACTGGTATATTGCATTTTTTCTAGCACACAGAAACAATAAAATAAATACATTCTCACACACATTCTCAATATACATAAACAACTACACATCAACTCACCGGTGTGTTATTGGATCAACTTCTCTGTCAACAAGCACCGTCATCGCTGTCTTGACTCTCCTCAATGGTTTTCCACACCGCTGCTTCGAGTGAGCTCAAATAAAGCATCTTCAGCACAATACAAACTTCTTTTGACGATCCATTGGATAATAAATTCCGTCCAGTTAGTAAGATTAGCAAACAGTTACTACAAAGAGACCGTTTGTACTAGCCCGTTAGCTTTTAGCTGTCAGATGACGGGGAGGGGTTTGTGTGTGTGTGTGTGTCACAGTCACACAGACTTGTCTCAGCCTCTCGTGGGAGAGCGCGCCACATTCAAATGAATAAATATTCACGCCCATGTGACAAATACACACATGAGAGGTCTCGTTGGAATCGTGTGTTCATTGGCTACATTTTCTGTCAGTCATGACGATTCAATGCTTTTATTGGCTCCAGATAAACAGACAATATCATTGGATGAGCACATCATGACATCACCTAAAACGAGTGCAATGGTTGGATATTTTTGACTATATCGCGGCTATCTTTGCATGTTTTTGAGTGGGGTTAGTTGTAGAATGTTCGTAACATTCTAAGCTTTAAACCCATGCCACTTTATGCTACCGGGAGACTGTTTTTGGTGCATTATTTTATTGCATAACAGTCTAGTATGATACTCCGCTCCGCAGAAATGCGATGTAAACAAAGGATTAACCATCAATATTACACCATTATCGTTTCGTTGGATTAAAAATGCTCTATGGGATGTTATTCAGTGGACCCTCACCTTTCCATTCATTCTGGAATTGTTTGCAGTGGATGCGTGTGTGGCTCGTAATTAGGACACAAAAGGTATGTGCTCTGTTTTTATTTATAAAATCGTTGATGTGTATTGCTTACATTGATGCAAAAATACAGCCGTTATAAGCTTTTCACTGAAAAACAGTGGTCTGTCCTCAATGCTTGAGGTTTAGACCTTTAGAATGATATATAGTTTGTCAAGATTAATGATGTTTTTTTACGTTAAATCTATTAACAAACATTACACTCGTGCTAAAAATAGCGCTTCAACCCGTGCACGCGCTCATGAACTTTAAGGAGTTAACTTTCTCTGTGACAATTAAATCCATCTGCACTCCTAACTGTGATTTTAAATCACTTTCGGTCCGCAAAGGAGCTGCGAGACCACCTTTTTCAGTTATGGGGATCAGTCTAGCACTTTTCCTAAACATTTTATGAATTTCTTTGTTACCACACACTCACAAACACTGACTTCTCTGATAATTTCTTTGTTAACACAGCTCAACTATTGTTAACTTTCTTTGACAAAAACAGAGGACAAACACAAATATTAACTAAATGTTAATCTTCCCTGCTTGAAACAGAGGATGACTCATCTCTAAAAACAAACTTTTTAGAGGGTAACACAAATATTAGCTAAATGATAATCTTCCCTATTTAAAACAGAACAATTATTAGTTTGTGAGACTAATAACTTCCATACTTGAAAACAGAGGATAACTCATCCCTAAAAACAAACTTTTTAGAGGGTAACACAAATATTAGCTAAATGCTAATCTTCCCTATTTCAAAAAGAATTAGAGGGTAACACAAAACACAAATATTAGCTAAATGCTAATCTTCCCTATTTCAAACAGAATTAGAGGGTAACACAAAACACAAATATTAGCTACATGCTAATCTTCCCTATTTCAAACAGAACAATTATAAGTTTGTGAGGCTAATCTCTTCTGTTTGACAACAGAGGATAACTTAGTTAACCAAACCCTACAGCCGTCCGTTAACTCTTCCCTGGCAGCCAGAGGATAAACAAATTTGTACTGGTCTTTTAAGGTTCTTTTGGATAAAGCAGCACTCACCTCAACCCTTGGTTGAAAGATTCAGTCAGAAAATCTTTGTTCAGCTGGAAGTTTCGCTCTGGATTCCAGTCTGGAACGTAGGCAGATCTTTATCTTTGAGCTTGAAGTTTCAATCTGGATTTCAGGTGAGGAAGCTGGAAACTATCCGGGTCACAAGGCACCATCTGTTGTGAACTTCAGTTGTTTGTTGAAGAATAGACCAGGAGACGTCGGATTTAAGACAGAAGTGATTCTTTTTAATGAGAACTTTCTGTGCTGCAGGTCGTCCGAAAACAGTCTGATTTAACAGTACAAAATAAGGCAATTTATCTACATTTTTAGGGGGAGTGGTTATACAGCAGAGGAGGAGACATTCAAACAAAGGAATGCATATGTTGTGTAGGTAAAGGACACACCCTACTATGAAATCCCTACCAGTCCCATTGAATCAGCATAGCTATTCGCATGCTAATGCTGGCCAGGCCAAATAAGAGCCATTAAAGACAAAAAGGGGCAACGTCTGGGCTCCCAAAGGTGGGCTCTGACTCATTTAAAACACAATAGAGAATAACAGGTCTGGCAGGAAAGGAGACTCTTGCTAAAGCCTTTGAAATCAGTAAAACAGGTCTGGGAGATTTGCGTAGCAGACTAATTGATTTGACATCATCATTTTTACCTAAAATGCTAAATGCAATGTACTTTCTAAAATTTGTAATCCCACACTACACACTTACAAGGGAACTTCTAAGCAGCTCTAAATCAATGTGACCTTTCTTATAGGAGAGATTGATGGCTTTCTACTGGGAGATAGGGGTTACCCATGTCAACCAACACTAATTACCCCTTACCCAGAACCGGAACCAGGCCCCCAGCAGCGCTTCAATGTGGCACACTGCAGGACTAGAGCCCGGGTGGAGATGACCATAGGACTGTTGAAAGCACGTTTCCAGTGCCTACGTCACCTCAGGGTAACCCCTGAGAGGGCCTGCAACATTATTGTGGCATGTGTTGTTCTCCATAATATTGCCATAATTAGAAGGGAGCAACACCCTGGCCTACAAATACAAGACCCTGAGGAAGACCTCATACACCCTGCAGATTTCCAGGATGGAAGGGTAGTCCGAGATATTATATGCCACAATGTCTTCTCAGATTAATCCACATTATATCCACCACAACAAACCACAAAATTAACTAAATGAATAAACACAAAAATCACAATTTATTTGTTCTTCTTTATTTCCTACAAATCCAAAAACAACGGTTAGATTTTTAATAATTACAATACTTCCTACAATTCACCTGTGACCATACACTCACCTCTAGCTTATGTTTTAGGATCTGGATTTCCAGATCTGCCTTTTGAGATGAGATGAGATTCAAGTTTATTGTCATTACACATGTACAAGTACAATGCAACGAAATGAAGTTTGGAGCAAGCCTCCGAGCCGCAGCTATTTAAAGCGCCGCCACACGCTCTCCAGAAATAAAGAAATGCAGATTGCTAAGCATACATGCAAACATTACATACATAGTACACGTGGTCACGTGATGGTATTTTTTGTTGGGAATAGTAAGGGAGATAGGAAGGAGGAAAGGGGAGGCAGACGGTTGGATGGGGGCAGGGATGGGGGTGAGGTGTGTATGATGCGAGTAAGAGTCTTGAAGCTTCCTGTGTTGTGTGAGAATGTTAGCCATAACTTAAGATGTTTTCAAAGTTCAGTTCTGTGGCTTGTCCTTGAAAGGAGATATGGCCGTGCACAGGGAACGAAAGCAAGATAGCAGGACCCAGCTGTCAAGCTGACCTCCCAACCGAGAGATAGGGACAGGCTGGACGTTGGGATGAGGGAAAATATCTTAATCCATTTAGCTGATCTTCGGTAATTTTCCAGACCATAATCAATCAATCCGTTCTGATCCTCAGCGTCAGTGGCGAGCATCCGGTTCATGAATGGACCTGGACATTTCATCCAATTTCATGGTCAGACCAGACATACTGCGTAGCAGTTCACTAGCCTGACCCCCGATTGAGCCCACTCTTCCCTGCGTCTCCGCAGTCTGGGCTGAGATGTTACGATACAGCTCCTCAATCAATGTCACTCTTTGATCTAATACCTTCAGTCGGTCACACACATCCACGAAGCACTCTTTAATTTCCACAGACAGCGGCTGGGTGAATTTACTGGCAGCTGTCTTACCAATTTTCCGATAGGTCAGGGCAATCCCAAGGCCGAGAAATAGGAACCCCACTATCATAATGCCAATTATGAATAAATCCTCAATATCCTCCACGGACAGGACTTCCAGGCACAGGACTTGCCAGCTGTTCCAGTTGTCCCGCATGTAGCCCGCGGGGAAGCCCGCAGGTGGGTTCTCCCGGAGTACCCTTCCTCAGTGAGAAAATCTTGTCAATCGCGCTGAGAGACCAGTTAATTAATTCCATTTCAGTATTTTCAGGAGTCCAGCAAGCAGGGAGTCAAGAAAAAAAGACAAAAAGATCAGTGCCAAAGCAGAGCGGGTAGCAGATAGAAGGCACGTCTGCTCTGTATGAGATCAGGAAGTGGAATCTGGCGATTTTGGATCTGGCGGTCCAAGTAGATTGCTTCTTTACTATTTTTTTCAATTTTTTTAATAAGATGAAGCCTATATAACTCCTTAACTGGCAACTGAAAACACAGTAGATTACAGTTACTTCATGTAGTTGTAATCTACAATTAAACTCTGGCATTTACTGAAAATCACTGAACTGTGTTCATTTGTGCTGTAGAACTTGATGGACCTTCCTGCTGCTGTTCTTCCACACTCTGGGGGGATAAGAATGATATAAACTTATATAGGCTACTCCACACAAAATGTGAAGAAATGTGTAGATTGTTTGATGTGTAGACACACAATTTTAACATTACCTCAGTCCTCTCTGTGGCAGCAGAAATTGTTTCTTCATCATCATCATTGTCCTGTGAAGATGAGCATTTGGTTGAGTACACTTTACAAAGAGCTTTTGTCATAATTTATGGTGTATTGAGTAGGCTTACTACTGCCTGGGGATCTGTTGGGACAGGAGGATCCAAAAGACAGATATTCCCATCTGAATCTGTTGGGACCAACAAAAAAAAAAAAAAAGTAACATAAATAGAAAAATAAGAAATAAACCTATATAAAAAAATAACAGGCCTTTTGGTAGGCCTCTTACACTTTATGAAGGCACTTGCATCTTCAGGAGTGACTGGCTCTGATGAAGTCCCTCCAGGAATTCCCTCAGCCATTGGCCTTCCAGCATTCTGGCTCAGGGCCATCTCCTCTGCATCTGTTAGAGGTGGTGGTGCTGGTCCTCCCCCCATTTTGCGAGCCTCCGCCCTCTTTCTGTTGGCTGAGTAGAAGTCAAATGAGAAACAACATTTAATTGTGTGCAAAGAGCTATTAGACCTATGACAAAAATGCTACCGCACTACTAGATATTGAATGCTATTAAGTTATTTAATATGTCAAATGTTTGTAAAGTCAGGTAGCCTACACCCATGATATGCTCAAGCCTTACCTGATTGAACTGTTTTTATATTTCATTTTCAACTGCTGCCATGTCCTTTTTATGCCTGCCGGATTGCACCTATGAAAATTAAAATTAGGTTGAATAACATACTGTTCTCCCAGTTTCTCCTCTGATATTATAACAGTTGGGTAAGATACTCAAATATTTATTCATTACTACCTACAAATGACATCTTCAACAGTGTTATTAGATGAATGTAATAATTGATCACTCTAACGAATTGGATGAATTATTACTAATTACTTTCTAAATCCCATATCAACCCCAACCACTTGAAGAATACAAGGAGAGACATGAAACTGACCAAAGTGTGTAGAGGCATATGGTTAAATTGAAAATATAACTTTCAACATGAAAAAATTATGTTAAATCCACTATTATTTTAAAAAGAATTGTTCTATAGTCTATGCAGTATTTAATGCAATTACTTCAGATTTAACTTTAAGTTACAGAATAATTAAGAGTAATCCTTTTTCAAGTAAAAAATATTTAAAGGACAGTATTTAAATTAGTATTAGTAATTAATTACACACAACACTGTACAAAATGTAACAGTAATTCAATTTTAAACTTTTAAAATTGACTCGAGCAGCTATTTTTTCCCAAGCAACCTCCCTGTCCTTCGCCGCTGCAGCCGTGTTGCTTTTTAAAAAAAATATGTGCTCATATTCTCCGTACGCCTGCAAAAGCACTTCGAGTTCCGCTGGGGAGAAGTATGCAGACCTCTTTTTGTCTGGCGCTGTTTCCATGGTGACTCATAATATCTGCGCTCCATTAACGATGGCTTTTTATGGTCATGGTGCACGCGCTTAACTCAGAGTCAGTCTACTTAGAGTTGATTAAACTAACTAATTTCAGCTGTTCTGTAACCGAAAACTCAGAGTTTCCAATCTCAGAGTAGGTCAACTCAGAGTTCAGGTTTAAACTCAGAGTTGGTTGAACCTCCTTTCTGAAACGGGCCCCAGGAGCAGGATTGGACACCGCTGATGTAAACAAATCAACAACAACATGCAGATACAATTCAAGAGCTCCGGTAATGATGTTCACATCAACTATCAGAATCAACAAAACAATAACCGTGGCATGGTTGTTGGTGCCATATGTAATTAAAGTGGACAGTGAGTGTATACTCCAAAACTGGTTTTAAAATAACATAGCAAAAGGGTCTATTAACATAATACTGAACACCCCATAGTGGCAAGACAACTTGTCTACGATTATATTTACTTTTTATTTATACATAGTCAAAGTATAACAATAAAGTTATAAGTAATGTGGAACTTCAGTGGAAGTTATTATGTTATAAAATTTTATTATTATTAAGAAACGTATGATTATCTTATGACTTACTATATTTTTACCTTCACAAAGTTTGGAGCACCGTGAAGTTAACTTTGTGCGCTTTGAGGGGTTCACCTCCAACTCTGCCAACTTCTCTGTAATTTTCTTTTTTTTTGTCCCTTGGCCTTCCGTAGATAAGCCACTTCAGTGTTTGCAGAGTAACTCTGGAGGAGAGCACCTCCTCTGTAGTTCATCTGATGTGACCAGGTATCTGAAATATCAATGGTACATTATAATGATCCTTGAAAAGGCAGAGGTGCTTTATCTTTTTAAAAAAGTCTCTTTAGATGCATCAGAATACAAAACACTGCTGTGTTCACAATGCACAATGGATCGGCAACAGGAGGTTTCACACTGCAGACACAGGGAGCAAGGATTGAGTGTTCTCCAAAGAGAGTTTGAGGTAAATAAATAATTTTGCAATGTGCTGCTTTTGCGCTGGTCAAGCAAATGTTTGTGCTTTGTTTCTGTTTGATATAATTGTAATCAATTATATATAATATATCAATTAAAACACTGATATTTTGGTCTATAACTCCTCCCTGATCCTCCCGCTGCCCTGTATCTTGCTCTTTCATTGGCTGTAGGTCATCGCATATGTAATTTTCATTCAGAATACATTTCACACAGCAGGATTTTGAATCGCCAACAGGTCCAGATATTTAGCATGCCAAATATCTCACGGGTGTCGGCGACTCGTCTGTGATTCTCTCTGATTGCGTCTTTGATAATTCACACTGCGCAATTGTCACTCACGAGCACCGTTTTGCCTATGATTTTCAAGCATTTGTCTGCGATTTCGCGATTTTAATTTTTAATCTCTTCGATCTTTTCTAATATTTTAAAATGTCATTTGCATCACTTGCCTTGTTCTTCCTTGGTACCTTGTGGTGACAGATTCCACAAATACCTGACTTAAACACATAGGAAACATATTTTCTGCATTGTTAATCTTTCAACAGGAAACAACCAATAGGAACTCTAAATTCATACATGGGCATGGTACTTACCAAGTGAACTAAAAAGAAATGTCCCCAAACACTCCCTCTCTTTCTGAATAGGAGAGCACACAAAAGGTACCCCCCTGAGCCTCCAAGAATGGCCTCAAAAAACTAAAGGTGTTCCAAAAAGAATGATTAATTCTTTTCAAAGCCATAATCAACTGGAATGTTGTGGTAGAATGAAAAGGTAATTATATCTAAAACCAATAAACAAATTAGTCATATGGAATATATACAATATCATTACAAATGACAACAGTTTCATGATCCAAAAAACTGACAATGATTTATAATAACAATAAATTAAAAGCATTTTACCACAGCTGTGAAAACACCACATGAAATGCTATCATGCTTGAAGCTGTTTCCTGAGTACTCTTTTCCATGGCCCCTGGTAGCCTTTTGATGCAGCAAATGTGCTGAATGTAGATAAAGATTAAAATATGTAAAGTAGATGTGTAAAATAAAGTTCATATATAAAAATAAAAGTACATATTGTACATTTTTGCCTGTACCTCCAGTTTCCTGCCATTTTGTTATGCTGTTCATCTGTTTCCCCAAGTGAATTGAGTTATGTAATTGTACGATCAACAATGCTGCAGTGCTCGAAAAAAAACATATGTTACACTAGGAACCAATATGCTTGTTACAGTCTGTGGTGCAGCAGGGAATAGACTAAACAGGACTTCAAACAATAGACAGGTTTAATCAGAAATAGGCGAAAACACCAACCAAACAGAACATAACGACATTGGACAAGGAGTGCAGTGAAGTGCGTTCAATAAAAATCGAGTGCAGATGATGAATGCCAGGTGCAGGGAATCCAGGGAGAGCGGGAAAGATGATGAGGGAGTGCATTCAGATGTGAGGCAGGGAGGATTCTGGGAAATGGAGTCCGGGACAGGCGTGGATTGTGACATTACCTCCCCTGGAGACCTACACGCAGGTGCAGGGGAGAAGCAGACGGGTATGGAGGTCTCCAGGGCGGGACTAGGACGCCAGGCGTCCATGGCAGGTCAGGAGCCTTGGGCGGCCATGGCGGATCAGGAGTCTCGGGTAGCCTTGGCGGATCAGTGGAATGGGGCTTGTGAGCTGGAGCGGGCTTGTGAGCTGGAGCGGACTCGTGAGCTGGAGCGGGCTCGTGAGCTGGAGCGGGCTCGTGGGCTGGAGCGGGCTCCAGGAGACTTGGAGCGGGCACTTGGAAGGCTGGAGCGGAATCCAAGAGACTGGGAGCGGGTATTTGGAAGGCTGGAGCGGAATTCAGGAGACTTGGAGCAGGTAATTGGAAAGCTGGAGTGGATTCCAGGAGACTTGGAGCGGGCTTGTGGAGAGGTGAAGTGACTGGTTCACTCCAGAAGTCTATGAGCCACAGATCCTGTGGCTCTGGCGTGCTCATCCTGGACGGAATCGAGGATTAACAGTGGCCCTCCTCCTCGGCCGTTTGGGCTTTGGGGCAGGCAGGATCACACGGGAATGCCCACTGGAGGGATATGTGGAGGAAACTGGCTGTGGGTTAACTGGCCAGGCCGCGCGCTTCTCTTGAGGGAACTGGACGAAGAATACACGTACTTCACTGAAACTCCTCAATTTTGAAATTCGAAAGGGAAATTACAAGGGAGAAAGAACAGGCAGGTTCAATCCTCTATCCTCGTCCAGGCCCAACAGGAAGCACGCGTTAAGCGGTGCATCTGGCCAGTTCACCAAAGATGATAGCGCAGCAAACTCCTCCACGTACCTCTCTAGCGGGCGACCGTCCTGCCTGAGGCCCCACAGGCGATCCACCGCCAAAGACTCTGGGAAATGGAGTCCAGACGTGGATTGTGACAATGCTTGACATGTTTAAAATATGCACAAAGTTACTTGATGAGTAACTTACAAAAAAGTCCAATGATTCCCATCCTCCAAAAAGGGACCAACAATCTCAGTTTCATTTTCAAACATGTTCTTCTTAAAAAGAGAAAAATTTAGTGTATTGTGGCAGGGTGAAGAATCACGCAACACAGAACTAGTGAGAAGGGTGGGTTTATTTGCACAAATCTGAACAAACGTGGTGATAGTGAAGTGCTGGTGCGCGGTGCTTCTGGTCTCCTCTGGTGCAGGGTGGCTCGCGGTGACGTCAGTGAGACGGTGTGGCCGGAGTGTCACAGGCTGCTGTCTGAGAGAGAGAGAGAAGTGTTAGTGCTTCGTTGGAGTGGAGTTGGTGCTCAAACTGGTGTCCCATGGTGCTGTGTTTTAAAGGCTGTGGTGATCGCCTGCAGCTGTGCGGATCCGGGCTGTGCTGAGTGGCTGCAGGTGATCCGTGTTTGTTTCCAGGGCGACGCTGACGAGAGCTCGGGAGACTTGTCACATACCCCCCCCCCCCCCAAGCGTCGCGCTGGTTCTGTAACGAGAGTTACACACATATACTGGGGAACATAGGGGTGGGCGGGGAGTGCGCCCTGACAGACCTGCGTAAGCTGACCACAGCCTGGAGAGTCCGTCGTCGTTGGAGTTGGCCGTCCCGGCCCGATGTACCACCGTGAAATGGAAGTCCTGGAGCGCCAGGAACCACCGCGTCACTCTGGCGTTGGTGTCCTTAGCGCGGGCCATCCACTGTAGCGGGGCGTGATCCGTCATCAGAGTGAAGCGGCGTCCCAGCAGGTAGTAGCGGAGCTCCAGGACTGCCCACTTGATGGCCAGGGCTTCCTTCTCCACCGCCGCATACCTGGTTTCGGCTGGGGTCAACTTACGGCTGATGTATATGACAGAATGCTCCTCTCCCTCCTGGACCTGGGAAAGGACCGCCCCCAGGCCCGTATCGGAGGAGTCCGTCTGCAGCAGGAAGGGGCAGTTGAAGTCGGGCGCCCTCAAGACCGGCTCCGTGGTCAGGGCGGTCTTGATATCCCGGAAGGTCCTGTCCAGAGTGCTGTCCCAATTCACTTTCTCCGGCTGCCCCTTCCAGGTCAGGTCTGTCAGGGGAGATGCTAGGGTGGAGAAGTTAGGGATAAAGCGGCGATAATAACCCGCCAACTCCAAAAAGGCTCGTACCTGGGTCTTGGTCTCTGGGCGAGGTGCTGACAGGATGGCGTCGACTTTTTTCTTCTGGGGCTGGATCAGCCCTCAACCCACCCGGAAACCCAGGTACTGAGCCTCGGCGAGGGCAAGATGGCATTTCCGGGGGTTGGCGGTCAGTCCAGCCCGTCGGAGTTCCAGGAGCACCCTCCGCAGCCGCTCCAGGTGGTCCTGCCAGGTCTCGGAGTGGATGACTACATCGTCGAGATAGGCCGCCGCATATGCTTGGTGGGGCCGGAGTAAGACGTCCATCATCCGTTGGAAGGTGGCGGGAGCCCCGTGCAGGCCGAAGGGGAGGGTCCGGTATTGCCAGTGCCCACTGGGAGTTGAAAACAACGTTTTTTCTTTGGCAGAGTTTGTCAGGGGGACCTGCCAGTACCCCTTGGTGAGATCAAGCGTCGAGATGTACCAGGCCCTCCCCAAGCGTTCCAACAGCTCGTCTACACGGGGCATCGGGTAGCCATCGAACTCCGAGACCTCGTTGAGTCGGCGAAAGTCATTGCAGAAGCGGAGGGTGCCATCCGGCTTCGGCACCATGACGATTGGGCTGGACCAGGCGCTGCGAGATGGTTCGATTACCCCTAACTTGAGCATCTCACAAATCTCATCCTCAATGGCCTGTCTCCGAGCCTTACGACGAGTCCGGGTGGTGTGCGAATGTCGTGCTGGATGACGTTGGTCTGCCCGGGACGGGTGGAGAACACATCAGAGAACTGACGGACCAGATGGTTCAGCTCGGTCTTCTGGGTGGCGGACAGCTGTTCTCCCACGTCCACCACCGGGGGTTCGACCGAGGCCAGAGCCGTGAGCTGGTCCTGGGTCCCCACCCACCTCTTCAGAAGGTTGATATGGTACAACTGCAACCGGTAGTTGACAGGACCAACTCGCTCAACGACAGTGTAGGGACCCTGCCAGGTCGCGAGGAACTTGCATGCTGAGGTGGGGACCAGCAGCATGACTCTGTCGCCCGGTCGGAACTCACGTGGTTGGGCCGCCCGGTTGTAGTGTTGCTGTTGGGACTGCTGGGCCTTCGTGAGGTGTTCCCGGACTAATGGCATGACCCTCTCGATCCGCTCACGCATTTCCCTCACATGCTCGATGGCGGAGCGGAGAGGGGTCGGCTGCTGCTGCTCCCAGGCTTCTCGGGCCACGTCCAGGAGGCCTCTTGGCTGACGACCGAAGAGCAGCTCGAACGGGGTGAACCCGGTAGAGGCTTGGGGCACCTCTCGGACTCCGAACAGGACGTAGGGCAGCATCAGGTCCCAGTCTTTCCGGTCTTCGGCTGCCACCCGCCGGAGCATCTGCTTCAGGGTTTGGTTAAACCGCTCCACAAGGCTGTCCGTCTGGGGATGGTACACGGTGGTCCGGAGCTGTTTTACCTGCAGCAGCCGACAGAGGTCAGCCATTAGCCGGGACATGAAGGGGGTCCCTTGGTCCGTCAGTATCTCCGCTGGGATGCCGACTCGGGTACAGAGGAGGAAGAGTTCCTTGGCGATGTTCTTTGCCGTTGCCTTCTTTAGGGGAATGGCCTCTGGATACCGGGTGGCGTAGACGACGATCACCAGGATGTGTTCATGTCCTCGGGCAGACTTAGGCAACGGCCCCACCAGGTCCATTCCAATCCGCTCGAAAGGTACCCCGATGATGGGAAGCGGAATGAGTGGACTGGGGGGAGGAGCTTGTGGCGCGGTTCGTTGGCAGGTGGGACAGGCTTGGCAGAACCACTTCACGTCTCCATCCAAGCCCGGCCAGTGGAAACGGTCCCGGATGTGTTGGATGGTGTTTGCGGCCCCCAGGTGGCCGGCCATTGGATGGCTATGGGCCAGCTCCATGACCATTTCCACTTTTGGCTTGGGAACCACGAGCAGCTCTTTTACCTCCCCCCTCCGCTGGGCGACACAGTACAACAGGCCACTCTTCACGACGAAGTGTGGGAGAGGATGGGGCGCTGGCTGGTGGTCTTGGCCATCTACCGTTCGGACCTGTGACCAACAATTCTTCAGTCGGTCGTCCTCCAGCTGGGCCTTCGCGAAGGAGCCCCCTCCCTGGACCTGTTGATAGACATCAAGGAACACGTTAGAAGCCTGGGAGGGGGACTCACCATCTCTGCCGCTGTCCGACGCCAGCAGGGCGGTTCTCCGTCGACTGCGGCGACTTCGGTGGCCGCAGTTGACTCCCGGCCCGGCTGGCTGGCTGGCTGCGTGGTGGCTCGAAGAAGCTCTTCGAACCCCGGCCAGTCCCATCCAAGAAGCACGGGAAGAGGCAGATCCTTCACAACGCCCACTTCGACCGGCCAGGCGCCGGGGCTAGCAGAAATCGTCATTCGCCGTGCCGGGACGTGACGAGTGTCGCCGTGAACGCAGGTGATAGGCAGCTGGACTTTGGAAGTCTTCTGTGGCGGTAGGACGGTGGCTTGGACGAGACTGACCGAGCTTCCGGAATCCAGGAGGGCCAGTACTGATCGTCTAACCGTGCGTGCTGGCGGGGCAGGTTCCTCAGTGGGCATCGGCTCGTCGACGGGGCCGGGAGCCGCTGGCCTGTGTACTGGTCGCGGGGTACCTTCCGGCGTGCGTCGCTCCTGGACCACCCTCCGAGGGAAGGACGGCGCTCGCTCCCCGGGCTCGCGGTGGATCGGCGCCTCCGCCAGCTCGATGGCCTCGACGAGCTCGCCGATGGAGGTTGGGTTCGTCATTCCCACCGCGCGTCGCGCCTGCGGTGGGAGAGCTCGGAGCATCCGGTCGATCGTCACCCGTTCCGCAACCTGACCCGCGGTGGGAGTTCCCTCGAGCAACCAGTGACGAACAAGCCGCGAGAGATCGGCGGCTTGGGCGTCGTGGCTTGAACTCCCACTCGTGGAATAACTGGGAGGCCGAAATGGCGGATAGCCCGAGGCGTCCGAGGATCTCTTTCTTTAACTCATCATAACTACCAGCGCTTTCAGCGGGAAGGGAAAAATACGCTCGTTGCGCCTCACCGGTCAGCAAGGGACCCAGCAGCCGCGCCCACTCGTCGCGATCCCAGTTCTCCCGTACCGCTGTATTCTCGAACATCCGCAGGAAGAGTTCAACGTCATCTTGGGAGGTTAGTTTCGGCAGTAGCTGGGTTACTCGGACGCGGGGGTCAGGAAGCGGAACGTGCTGAGCGGCGGAGAGGCGGAGGGCGGCGATTTCTTCTTCCACCTTTGCCTGACGAGTCGCTAGGTGTTCGGCGATTTGTTGTTGTCTTGCACTCACTTCCGTCAGGCATTTGAGCAGGTCTTCCATGACGGGGAGGAGCGCCGCCCTTTTCCAGGTTCTCGTGAGTTAACTGTGGGGGAAAGGGAAAAAAAACTAAGTGAAAGTTCGGGGATGGTTGGTGATTCTTCACGCTCTTGCCCGCATTCTCCACCACTGTGGCAGGGTGAAGAATCACGCAACACAGAACTAGTGAGAAGCCCCCAGAGGGTGGGTTTATTTGCACAAATCTGAACAAACGTGGTGATAGTGAAGTGCTGGTGCGCGGTGCTTCTGGTCTCCTCTGGTGCAGGGTGGCTCGCGGTGACGTCAGTGAGACGGTGTGGCCGGAGTGTCACAGGCTGCTGTCTGAGAGAGAGAGAGAGAGAGAGAGAGAGAGAGAGAGAGAGAGAGAGAGAGAGAGAGAGAGAGAGAGAGAGAGAGAGAGAGAGAGAGAGAGAGAGAGAGAGAGAGAGAGAGAGAGAGAGAGAGAGAGAGAGAGAGAGAGAGAGAGAGAGAGAGAGAGAGAAGTGTTAGCGCTTCGTTGGAGTGGAGTTGGTGCTCAAACTGGTGTCCCATGGTGCTGTGTTTTAAAGGCTGTGGTGATCACCTGCAGCTGTGCGGATCCGGGCTGTGCTGAGTGGCTGCAGGTGATCCGTGTTTGTTTCCAGGGCGACGCTGACGAGAGCTCGGGAGACTTGTCACAGTATGTAAAAAACAAACAAATTGTATGTAATATCTTTAATTCAGTATGAGCAAATTAACAACTATTGTCTGAGACTAGCAATGAATATTTGTCTATATTAGTTATACCCATACCCATAACACTGGTAAGAACTGGCTTTTCAAGTTTTACTTCAAGGGTACTTCTTACCTTCGTAAAATAACTGCTCCTTGCCTGGGTGTCACCCTCCAGAATGTGACCCAGGGTCTTATTATTAACTATTACCTATTTTCTAAACCATTTTGATCTCTTCATTCATAAGTGTTGCTGGTACTGTTCCAATAATTATTGTATTGAAAGTACTCCTAGGTAGGGGTGGGCCATATTGAAAATATATATCACAAGATGTGAATGTGAAGACATTTTCACGATACATGATAAAATACTTAGGTGAGTTAGATTTATGTTAGCACACATAAGTAGGATGATGGCACTGAAGGTAAACTAGTGTCTTCCCCTTATATAGAAAGTGTTCAAATTAGTTTAGTTAAAGGGTTAGTTCACCCAAAAATGAAAATTCTGTCATTAATTACTCACCCTCATGTCGTTGGACACCCGTAAGACCTCCGTTCATATTCGGAACACAAATGAAGATATTTTTGTTGAAAGCTGATGGCTGAGAAAGGCTTCAGATAGGCCTCCATTGGCATTCAGTACATTGACACTTCCAAGATCCATGAAAGGCACTTAAAACGTCGTTACAAAGTCCATCTCACCACAGTGGCTCTACAATAATTTTATGATGCAACGACAATAGTTTTTGTGCGCAAAAAAAAATAACAACTTTATCCAACTTGTTCTCGACTTCCGTGTGTGCCTCCACGACGCATGCGCGAGAATATGACGTAGCGTCGGCGTTCGGGAATCCATGAAATACACACTTAAGCCCCATTTTGAGCACTACGCCGAGACCTAAAGCACGATCAATGTAGAATCCAACAGCTTAGACACGTGCGTCTTCCTCTGCTCGTAAACAAATCGCTTCTGGGTCATATGTCCGAACGGCGGATCTGCGTCATATTCTCGCGCATGCGTCGTGGAGCCACACACGGAAGTCGAGAACAAGTTGGATAAAAGTGTTATTTTGATTATTTTTGCGCACAAAAACTATTGTCGTCGCATCGTAAAATTATTGTAGAGCCACTGTGGTGAGATAGACTTTGTAACGACGTTTTAAGTGCCTTTCATGGATCTTGGAAGTGTCAATGTACTGAATGCCAATGGAGGCCTGTCTGAAGCCTTTCTCAGCCATCAGCTTTCAACTAAAATATCTTCATTTGTGTTCCGAATATGAACGGAGGTCTTACGGGTGTCCAACGACATGAGGGTGAGTAATTAATGACAGAATTTTCATTTTTGGGTGAACTAACCCTTTAACATCTTACCCTGCTGAACAGATGGAACAAGGCATCCATTATCTAAGGAGGCATCAACCAAAGAACAAAGAGAAAATACATTAGGAAAAAGCACTAAATTACAAATACTAAAAGTGATAGTAAACTTGTTTTGAGAATTTAGAATTGTAGTGTTTTTGAGGAGGACAATTTGGCTATTTCTAATTTTTGAGGGGGACTTGTTCTGTGCATTTTCAATGTTCCCCTGTTATCTTAGTACACTTTAGAGGCAGTTTATCTGAATTATGAATTGTGAATTTTAACAAAATATATCGTAAATCCACGTACCTTACAAAACCCGCAATCTTCCATCAACTGTCAATAATGTATCTGTAGATTGCCTCCAATTAAAAAACAAACAGAAAACTTTATCCCGCCTCTGCTTCAATTTCATTGGTTGAATCTGTAAAACCAATCATTTTCCTTTCTGCCCTCAGAAGATGTTTGAGTAATCTGCTAAAAGATGGGAGTTTAATTAAATGCTTATCTAGCAGTGACTCTGTGTCTGTCAGCAACAAATTAACAACAGCATATTAATAATAACAATAACATACTAATAATAAATTAGCAGTAAAAGTAAAACAAAACAATGACTGAATATAGTGATTAAACTAAATAGTAATATAACAAGTTTTAACATATACTGTAACATTTTTAATTACTATAATTTCTGTAGTCTTCAAAAATAACAACAAATATTAGAAATATCATTCAACAATCACTTAACAAAAGTCAAACTAATTAGAAAGACAGCATAACTCAATCTCATGCGTACTATCTATTTTTATCACTCTTCGATTGAGGTGTTCAATTCCCTTTTTTTAAGGGGAGCATATTCAAGAAGTCATCACAGTTCTCACTGTACACATATGCGAGGGTAGGGTATACTCCTCAAAATCAGAAGAAAGGATGAGGGCATCTTGCACCTGCGAAACGGCAGTGATGCACATCATCTTCGACTTTTCTACTCTTTATGTTCTTTTTATGTTCCGAATTTTACCATCAAAGGTAAACTATGGCAGACAGTTTCGCAGACAGGGTTTAGATTAAGCCAGGATTAGGCCTTCGTTCATGTAGGGCATTTAAGTAGCTTTTATAAAAGTGCCTTAGAAAAAAACAATGGTACTGACATATTTTGAGATGTATCAGTGCAAGTTGCTTTCAGTTAAAACAGCTTGAACATGCAATTTAGTCTGGAACTAGCTTAAGGCTTTTCTGTAAACCAGGCGTATAAATCCAGAGAGATTTTATAATGTAAAAAGAGAACTGACTGTCTGTTTCTACATGGGTCCTGTGCCTAATTCACAGATTTTGTTTAAAATATCAAGCTACGTCACCTGTAACGGTATTTGTTCAGCTTGCGTATCAGAGAAATTATGTTGCCTTCACGTGCTATCGGAATTATTGTAAATACTAGTTTCTGTAATGGAAAATTTTAAATAATTTAAATGTAAAACTCTTTCAAATAATTTGACTACAACTAACTAAAGGCATTTTAAGTGTATCAAGCTTATATAAGATGGGTTTTTGTTAAATATGAGGGTAATTATAGTTTTCTATAGTAAACACATTTTTGTTTGATAACCTTTAATACTTTTCTCTATAAAACTTGTGTTCGTTGTCTGAAGCCTTGAACATGTTTCTTGGAAACCTTGTGTGTTCACTCAAGGTGTCACAATTGCAGATAACATTAACCAAGGAATTGTTTTTGAGTAATTGACTAAGAAGCCCTCACCCACTGAAATGAGTATAAAAGAACGAGTGTCTTTTCTGACTGCACAACCCTGCATGTCCGAATTGACTAGTTGTCCTGTCAGAGGAAGAGATCTGTTCTCACAGAGTGCCACAATAACCTAGGACTGGCAATCACAGTGGTGTCAGAGGCACTCAAAACAGGGTTATTGCTGGTTACTATTGGTCTACAATTATCCAGGATGTGAAAGCATGGGTAATGTACTATAGTGGTGGTACTTAACTTGTCCTTCTACTTTCGCTAGTTTAATTCTATACTTCTATACTTGGACGTATCTCTACTTAAGAATGTTTCTACATTTGCCATCTCTGATTGTTAGATACTTCTTGATTTATAAGTTATATCATTGTCATCATCATCATCAACTGGCTATTTTTATAGAAATTTTGTTCAAAAAATTTGTGTTGCTGTTTAGGTCAGATCTTGTCACCACTGCCAGTTGAATGACCCCATCAAGACCGTTGTGCCAGTCTTGCATTCCATTAAGGTACTGCTTACAATGTTTTAGCATACTGATGAGACTAACAAGCTAGTCTCAAGCTTGTGTAAAGGTTTACCAGCATTTGGTCGATGCTAATTTTGTGCATTGCAGGTAAGAGAAGCTTGGTTTGTATTTGATTAGACCACTGCCAGAAACCGCCCGCAAGTATGTCCTTACCATGACAGGCCTGAACACTTGATCACCAGTGGGTGACTGCAGAACCCATGCAATCTAAGACAGCAGCTGAGGTGGCTTCAATAATAACCAAAAAGTTGTATTTGTTTGGCATGGTTAGGAAAATCATTACAGACCAAGGGTAGGAGTTAATTAAACCTTACAAAACTGTTTACAATGTTTTTTTTTTTTAACCTTACTCAAGTCTCAGTATATGTTGTTGTCTACAATTACTCCATTCTTGCCAATTTTACTGATGATCCCTCTGCAAGCTCAACAACAGCATTTTCAGTTAGCTGAAAATCAAACATGCTGTTTCCAGTGCTTACCATACCCAGACCAACGGACAGGAAACTCTGTCTTTGGATATCTGTCCTGTAAGATCTATGGTTGTCTTATGGTTATTCATCAACTTTATAAATGCATTGATATGTACAGGATGGAAGTTATAGGCAAGCATGGCCTTTCCACATAAACCTCCAAATGAATCCGTTTGATGTCTGTAAAAGAGATAAAATCCTCAAATCTGGGTCCAAGATAGCATGTGAGATGTCACACAATTTAAGCTGTCCAATAAAAATGTTTCAACTGCTTTCACAGACAAGGTTTAAGCCTAGTCATAGACTAAAATGCATGTTTGAGATTTCTTTACTAAAAACAACTTGCACTCTAAAAATCTTCAATTGCCATTTTCTCTCAAATTTTACACCAGTAATGTTTTTTTCTAAGGCATGTTTATAAAAGCTACTTAAATATCCTCATTTAAACTAAGGCCTACTTCTGGATTAATCTAAACCATGTCTCTAAAACCAGGCCTTATTATACTTATACTATTTGTATGCATATATTTAACACCAAAAAAAGTCACCTTTACTTTGAATTATAAATCTTTTGTATTTCAGGGGACCAAACTTCAGGGAACCGTAGTGAAGGTAAACCCACCAACAACTGTCAATGCCTGGGTGAAAAAAAAAAAAAGAAGAAACTAATGAGAAACAAAATTCTCTGGTCTGATGGAACAAAGATTTAACTCTTTGGCTTGAAACCAGGCACTGCTCATCACCTGGCCAATACCATCCCCAGACTTGAACCTTGTAAGAGTGGACTCCTGCAGATGGTTCAATCTGCAGGGTTGCCAGAAGACTGAAGAAACGTTATCAGAAAGATGGAAGAAAACTGTAAATTTCTCGTCTGTTTCCACCCACTGCAACTTATACCAACGACGGAGATAAGTGCAGTTCCAATTGCAAAATATGTGGGAGAGCATTGCTATAAGGTGACTATATTGTATTGCAATAGGGAGCACTTCAAAGTCAATACTAAATCAAAACTTGTTAGCACAGTATTCGTAATAGAAAGGATTTAATGACAAAATCTGGTTATGGTTACACTTAAAATAGTTTCAAAATGGATGTATGAGATGATAAACTTATACCATTAATCGTACCCAGCATGAAATAAAATGTTACCTGCGAGAGAGAGCGAGAGAGAGAGGGAGAGAGAGAGTGGGGGAGAGAGAGAAGAAGAGAGCAAAGAAGAGAAGCCCCAATGACCTCAAGAGCCAGAGAGAAAAGGGAGCCAGAGAAAAAGCCACAGTTCCAATCTTCTTTTATCTATTCCTTGACCAAATGTATTCTTTCAAACTGACCAATCAGACCAAACTTCCCCCACTGTAAAGGTGTGGCACCCATGGGGCCTACAGGCCTCTCTACACTGCATGAAAAGTGGGATTTTCGTCAGTATGTGGCACTGTAGATTGCCGTGAAACTTCAGGTTTACGACTGTGCACGGCAATTTGCAGGCAACACCGAAAACTGCCGTAAATTGTCGGAAATTGACGTGGGCCTTGCTTGGCAGTTTTCCCCCCCTCCCCTTAATTCTAGGGGAGGCTTTATCATGTAAATGAACATGCTGTGAGCTACACAAATGCAAATCAGAGTAGCAGCAGGGGGAGTTTTATCTAGGTTCTGAATTTTTTTGACTAAAACAAGTTTAAAGTTTAAGTTAAAATGTTAACTTAAATTTAAGTTAAATGTACTCGTTTTAGTACACATTACAAAATTTTTAGGGCAACCAGTTTGCTCCAATTTTTTAAGTAGATTCAACTTGTCCGGGCTCACAGTGTAGATTAATTACTCTGTATGTCATTAGCAATAACCAATGTTATGTAAAAAAAATAAAAAAATACAGGACAGCAGTTCATGTCTTCAACCTTTAGAGAGGTTATGTGATGCAACAAGACAATGAACCAAAGCACACAAATAAATCAAGTAAAGCATACAGTTTACATACCAACATTAATTTTTCCACCCTGCACTGTGAATGATTTTTTAAATGGCTATTAATCATAAATGTGAAACGTACAAGTTTGTGTGTTTATAGTTAAGTCAGATTGTGTTTTTCTGTAATTGTCATTTAAATTGAGCTCACACCACATTTTATGAATTATCAATGCAGATTTTCAAGAGGTGGTTTCCTGGACAGGGTTTAAATTATGCCAAGAGTAGGCCTTAATCTATTTAATCGTGAGTTAAAAAATTGTTGCCTGGAACAAAGATTAAGCACAGATTACTAACACCTGGACTATGAGTCCTGAACTAAAATAAACTGGATTCATTTACAGTTTTATCTAATTGCTTACACACAATTTCTGAAAATATGGCTCCATTTCTTGTAACTCTACACACAAAACATCAGACATCTCTTGCAAAAGCAACACTTTGTGCAAAACTATTTTAACTATTTCCAAAAATGTTGTTTTTGCATATATCTAACTACACAATGCACAACTGAGGAATTTACAGTTGAACTGAAATCAACTGAACTGAATCAACACTGAAGTCACTTGAGCTGAATATTGACACTATATTGGCTTGTTAGAGCCGGTTTACAGCAGAATTTGTTTTGAACTTGTTACTGAAGCTGCTATGAAACAATATATTTTGTTGTATGCATATTCTTTCTTTCTCAAACCTTAGTTTTGATTTCTAAGTGATCAATTTATGTATGTGTTTTCACACATGATCATTGGCTGTATGGGTCCTCAGTAAATTAATGTGGCATTTAAATGGCAAAAGTTATTCTTGTCTCTATAACTTATGGCTTCCTAAAGACACGTTTATGGGTAAATAAAATATTAATAATATAAATAAAATGAATATCAAAACATATTTTAAATATAATGAAGTCATTTTATTATAGCACTCATCAGATGTTCCTGGAAACAAAACAGAGACAGAACAGTATAAACAAACTATACAACAAACTAAACACCAAATTACAAAAACATTATTATGTGAAAGTGAATAAAGTGGTGTGTGTTTTCAGTTATAAATATGTGCTGTGTAAATTAGCCTATACTTTTAGAAATTATATATAGCCTAACTTTAAAAAACAAACAATAACCCATATAGATAAATTATAATAATTGTATAATATTAAGCATTTACTTAATATACATTGTAACATTAGGCTACTTTACTCTAGCACAGTAGTCAGTTAAGCAATTAATTAATATATTATATTAATATGTATGTAGCCTAGGCTACATCTAAAGGTAAGTCTGCTTTAAAAAAAAAAATATTACACTTCGACATGTACAGAATGTGCGCGTTAAGAAACACGTTCAAATGTGTCTTCTTAACATGTTAAAACTGTGCGTGAAGCGGAAAACAGGGCGTGTTGAAGGTTGAAACGATCATAAGTCACGCGTTTCGTATAAAGAGATTTGGCCCCGGGCGCGTTCCATATCAGAGCCCTAGTCCAATGGGGTGCGAGGTCGAGGTCATGGCCATGACGCGTAGAAGACGAGCTTTAAACTATTTTTTTATGTTTTTTGCTGCTTTCCTTTTTCGTGATCAACAATGACAGGACACCGTCTTCAACTCAATCTCTGCATGGACGCGACAAACTTTTTGGACTCATTTTCAGGAGGCTGTCTTCGTCTTCACAACTCTGAGGCAAACTGCAGTCGCTATGAACCACAGCATGGGTAATGTAACGTTACGATATAAAGAATATGCTTTTATTCAGCTGTATAAGGAAATGGATGCGTTAATAGATCCGAGCTTAAAACTGCACATTTTGTTTACACAGACTATCCCTCGCCTCATAATGAAGCCGTGAGCTCTTATCTGCTTGGAGCGATTTCCGCGAGTCCAGATTTAACCGCTGATCATGACGAAATTGTGTGTAAGTAACTTCTAATGTGTTTCTCATTCCTTGTTTAATTTTACCGTGACTGTTTTTATTAATACCAGTCTCATGTAATTGTTTTCCAGCTGCCTGTAAGACGTATTATGAATCGACACGCCGGAGCTTCAGATACAAACAACCTGAAACTGCGAAGTTTAGCTCGGAGTCGATCAAGAAGAAAAAGGGTAAGATTTATTATATTAGATCCGTTTTTTGTCAATGTGAGTATTTTTCAGGTTGCTTATTGTCTTTATGGATTGTATTACAGTTGCTGGAAGCAAGAGTGTGCTGGATGAGGTGGACGTTTGGAAGTCCGCGACCATTGAACTCATGTTTGACGAGGAAGACGGCTTTGTTGACGGGGTGTCTGGATGGATTGTGCGGCCACAGCCCTCTCGCAGCCTGGAGCACGCCGAACTTTACATTACATTACGAGACATTACTGCTGCACTGTACATAGTTGTGTGTTTAACAATAAAGCTCTTTCTTTGAGTAAACCGCTGTGTTTTATAAATTAAGCCCTTTCTTTGAATGAACAGCTGTATGCTTATAAATGAAGCCCCTTGTTTGAATAAACGGCACGGTCCGTATAATTTGCCCATATATTCCTTGATGGTATGAATACTTCATAGCACAATAACATTAATATGAAACAAATTATTACAACATAAATTATATATTTATTATTATTATTGGGGTTTACATTTAATGAGCCAGGGGGACCAATAATGATTGGTTTGCAGTGATCTGCCAACCAATCACGAGGGATTTTTCTTTTTTAAATGTAGTGGCTTCAGCCAATAGTGAGTGAGTAAATTCAAGTCTGGCCGTTGACTCTCTGGTTTCGCTGCTATTCATATGCAAATTAGAGGCGTCGCACCTCCGCGCGGTCTCTCAGCGGGGGGGGGGGCTCTCCACCTACGTCATGGTTCGTTTACGACAATTTGTGGCACAGACGAACGCGACGTTCGCTGCCTCTAAATTGTCGAAAACTGCCGAAAATTAGGGAGATTTCCAGGAGTATACAGGCGTTTATGGGGTCGAAAATCCCACTTTTCATGCAGTGCTATTGTCTTCCAGATGGCCCTTCTGATAAGAAAATGGAGGGTGACAGTAAAGCAAATTTCTTTGTTGAATTTCAAATATCTTTGATTATTTTCAATTCCTTCAACCTGATTGAACATTGCTGGAGAGATCTGAAAATGGCTGTGCACCAACGCACAGCTGGAGAGGTCCTGCAAAGAAGAATGGGAAAAACTGCCCAAAAATAGGTGTGCCAAGCTTGTAGCATCATACTTACCTTGAGGCTGTAATTTGTGCCAAAGGTGCTTCAACAAAGTATTGAGCAAAGGATGTGAATTCTTATGTACATGTGATTTCCCCCGCCCAGGCACACATAGTCATTTAGGTCACTAGAGTCAATCCATTGGGCATAGTATTCCAGGCATACATAACAGGGCTCGACATTAACGCTTGTCCGGGACAAGTGGGTTTTTTGAAGGGGCCAGTGAAAGAGAATTTTACTTGCCCGACGGACAAGTAGCCTGATAAAACGTCATTAACAAAAAATAACTAGGGAATCACCAAAATGCAAGAATAATTCTGCATTCATTACTGTAAGTGGCGATTGACAGTGAATGATAATAATGTATAATGAACTGACGGTAACCAAACGCACTGTTGACGCTCGCGCAGAGGAGAAATCGAAACAAATGTGCACCGCTCACAGAGAAACTCCATTAACACACTGCCCTAAAAATGTAGAAATTGAGTTTATTTATATTTATAACATGATACAGTTGCAACGTCACATTACCAAGAGTGCTGTTTTTCTGAATAACATCACGACTGAAAATGACACTGATTTCATATGACAGTTCCATAAACAATTATTAACATTAAGTCACTTACATTTTAGATGCAATATTGAGTGTTTTTGTTCTATTTCAGCAGCGAAAATAGTTCCAAAAGATCACAGCAGAACGCGTGTCACAGCAACAGCGTTAGTGAATGATTCAGCGTTTCGAATGAATCGATAGAATCAAAGATTCAATGAACTATTCGTAAACGACTGCCTCATTCTTGAATGAATCAGTGTTTGAACGAATCGACTCAATGACTCACTCATTCAGACGGTCACCTGCTGCCACCTACTGGTGGTTTAGTTTCATCTTTCCAACATTTCTTATTTGTATATTCAAAAAATATTTAAAACAAATCTCATAACATTATTTAATGCAGTTGTAATTTTTCAGTGTAAATTATTTAATTTGACTGGTAACAGCCAGTGTCGTCTTCTAATTACATTTATTGATCCAATTTAAGAATATAAAAGGAAATCTGAATCATAGCCTATATTTAAAAAGATTAGGGGAAAAATGCCCTTTATAAAAAGGTAAAAATATAACAAATATGCATATGTCAAAGCTGATTGAACACTGGTAAGAATATTGCTTCAGAATAAATTTAATTTAAACAAAAAAAAATCCGGACAAGCACCTTTTTTACTCGGACAATTGGATGACAGATTTACTTGTCCGAAGGACAAGCACGTGAACATGCTTAATGTCAAGCCCTGCATAAGCTATGTCCCAATTCAGAGGCTCCATCAAATGCAGCCTACAACTGTGGCATTCGTGTCCTGTGAAATGAAGGATACAACAGATGGATCCTTCACAGCCCTACCTTGCACAGAATTTATTGCGCGCCAGTGACAACAGGATTTTTGGAGAGAATTGCCCTTTTACATCCAATAATTGGGTTTCATCTTACTCAAATATCTAATGATACAAATGTAAAAAATAAAATTAAAAACTTTTAAAGTGTTTCAACTGTTTATTTATATCTTACCAAGATGTGATTTATTATTATATACAAAAATAGACCATGATGATTATAGTTTGTGAACCCCGTTTTGTTTTCATACAGTTTAATGTAACTTTCTAAAAAGTCTAGTACAAACGTTACTGTCACTCATCAACGACAGCTGACCGTCCTCCGTGGTCCCACTTAATAATGTAGGTTTTGACCTTTGTGGCCATTAGTGTGTCCTTTGATGTCTGTGTTCTTAGAAGGATGCAGCCTCTGAATTCACCCTTCGCCGCAAGTTTGATTGATAGGCGATCTGACCAATCACATCGCCGAATCTGCCGTTTTTTACAACAAAGCAGTCAGGAGAGTTAGTAGATTAACATTGATGGTCTTGAACTTATAAAAACGGTGTGTACTACTGACGTCTTTCTGCGGTTGAAACAACATTTCTTTTAGTGTTCATTCATGTTTATTTCGTGCTTATCCCAGGCATGAAAACGGGTCAGGGGTGAAAAAGGTTGAGAAGGATATTACCCCTCTGGGGGGTCTGGGGGCATGCTCCCCCAGAAGAAAAATTTAAATATTCCATATTTTAAAGCATCAATCTAATGCATTTTGAGATGCTTTTTTTGCCAACCTGAGGAGAGCTGGAGAAACTTAACTTAAGCCATGAGTCAAAAATTATTATGGCCTCCTTACTAAGTATTATGCAAGCCATAGATATCGATTTTGATCTTGATTCAGTATCAATTCATTGCCTACTGTACATATAAGGAAAAATAAGTTTGCCTTAGCACTATTTTAAAAGTTTCGTTAAATTATGTGCTCGCATTCATTAATATTCACTTGTGTGTGCTTATATAAGTACCATTAACAGGGGCTTAGCACAAAATCCCAGGACCTATGGATAGGCAGTCCTAATGGGCCCCCATGTTCCATGTTAAAATATATTCCAGACATTTCAAGGGCCCTCTCTGCCCTTGATGCGCTGGTAATCAGTACTGGTTTTACTCTGTAATGTACTGCTCTGAGACAGAAGGTAGCAGATCCAAATGCAGCTTTATTAAACGATAATCCACACTCGTAGTTAACAAACAGGCAAGAGGTCATAACAGGTAATCAGTAGTGATGTGACGTTTGACACAGAGGCTTCGAAGCTTGTCACAGACTTCGAAACATCTCACAGTGAAGCACTGTATCGGAGCTTGATTCGTTTTGCCATAACCACGTGATCGGTGACGTCCGAAGTTTCGTTTTCTCCCTCAACCACGTGACTGCTTCGTAATCTGATTCAAAAACAGCGCGAACCCCTTTGCGCAGGTTTCGAGTGTCATGCACTTCGGTAAAACGGTAGTGAACGGACTCTGAAACAGAGGATAAGCTCTTTTGAATTTTGAGCATGGAACCAGCCAAGAAAAGAGGCCGTTCGGAAGTCTGGCAGCATTTTCAGGTTGTATCAACAAATAAAGTAAGCTCATTGTTGTTATTTTATTATTAATAATAATATCAAGAATTATATTGTAAAATAATAAATAATTATAAGAATTAGGCTAATAGTAATATGAATAAATATTTACACAAATACCTTTACGCATATTCAATGTATAATAAAATATGTTATGTTAAATAATAGGCTTAGCCTATATAATGTATATGAAAAAAATACAATACATTAATACATGTTACCTCCTTCTTTAGGTTGAATGCCTGATTTGTTCTCAACAGCTTTCTTATAATAACAACACATCCTCAATGTTGAGACATTTCAGAGCTAAACATGAGAATACATCTTGTGAAAGTGGACCAGCTACTTTCAACCAAGGTATAACACTTCTGATCTTTTTATTTATTTATTTTTTGTCAATTGCTGTTGTTATATAATGATATCTTAAATAATGCATAGTTATGTATTATTGAAGTTATGTTTTAAATACTTTACTTTATTGTAGGGATCAGAAAACAAAAGATTGATGGGGCCTTGGTGAACATGGTTGTGAAAGATTACCAGCCATTTTCAATTGTTGAAGATGCTGGCTTCAAAGAGTTTGTAGGTTTGTTGGATCCAACCTACACTCTTCCATCCCGCCAGGCATTAAAGAAAATGGTGGAGGAGAAATACAAGGAGGCCAAAGAGAAGGCAAAGCTGTAAGCCTCACATCTGATATGTGGACATCTCTTCATATGGATGCATATCTGGCAGTGACATGTCATTTTATAAATTAAAATGATCAGCTGTCCACAGTTTTATTGGGGGTTGGAAAATTTTCAAAAAGTCACACTTCTGAAAATATTGCAGAAGTGAAGTCAGCTTTGATGGAGGAGTAGGGCATTCAAAACAAGGTTAGGTATCTGGTAACTGATGCTGCTGCCAATATGATTGCCTGTGCCAGCATCCTGAAGCTCCGCCACACAAACTGCATAGCACATGCCTTAAACCTGGTTGTGAAGAAGGCAATAGAAGAAACACAAGGATTGGAGGACATTAGACTAAAGGCACGGAAGATTGTGGCTCATTTCAAGTCTAGCACAACAGCAAGAGAGAGATTATTGGTTTTACAAAATCAGATGGGCAAACCAACTCATAAGTTGATCCAGGAGGTGGATACTCGTTGGAACAGCACATATGCCATGTAAGAGCATCTCTTTGCTCAGAGGGAGCCAGTAGGTGCTGCTTTGGTAACTCTGAAGACAAACCTCACACCTTTGACTTCAGAAGAGTACCAAAAAGTAAAGGAATGTCTTGGTGTAATGTGTCACTTCAATGAGGCTTCCACTGAACTGTCAGAAGAGAAGAGAGTGTCAGGGTCAAAGGTGATTCCTCTTGTAGGAATGCTGAGGCATGCAATCAGTACAAAGATCTCACAGGTTCATGATGAGACGGCTGTGCAATTGTGCAAAAACCTCATGACACTTTCTGAGAGGATGTCTACATATGAGACTGAGCGTCATGACTCTTGCAACTCTGCTTGATCCACGCTTTAAAACTATAGGTTTCTGCAGCCAGTCAAATGCACATTCTGCTGTGTGACGTCTCACAGCAGAATGTGCTGCAATCATTAGAGCAGGCCAAAACACCCCATCCACATCCTCTCAAATCCCATCATCACAACCAGAAACAATAGAAGCCACAGGCAGCGATGTAACCCATTCAGGTACTGTTTGTTGTATTGAGTGTGTGTGTGTGTGTATTTGGCATGCATCATGCATAGCTATTGCAGAGAATTAAATTACATTCCATCAAAGTTTTATTAGTATTATTCTGTCTATTAGGTCTGTGGGATCTACTGGATAGTCATGTTGTGGAAACCAGAAAAATGAAAAATGCAACTGCAGATGCCACAGTTGAAGTGCAACGCTACCTCAGTGATCCAAATATTCCACGCACAGAAGATCCCCTGCATTTCTGGGCTACCCAGAAGGGTGTCTATCAGTGGCGATTTCTTTAAAGGTCCTGTTCTTCGTGATCCCATTTTTCAAACTTTAGTTAGTGTGTAATGTTGCTGTTAGAGCATATATAATACCTGTAAAATTATAAAGCTCAAAGTTCAATGCCAAGCGAGATATTTTATTTAACAGAAGTTCCCTTTCAAAGCCTACAGCGAACGGCTGGTTAGGACTACATCCTGGTATTTCCTGCTTTAATTACGTCAGTAGAGCAGTTTGTCGACTAACCTCCGCCCACAAGAACACGCGAAAAAGGGGGCGTGGTCTTGTTGCTCCCGCGTGGATAAGAGGAAGTGTTGCGTTCGGTTGCGTTCGTATAGTTTGTTTGTTGCCATGTCGTCGAGACGCTGTTATTTTCATCCCGGAGTCAAGTCACCTTTGTTTGGCTTTCCCAGGGACGCTGTACTTAGAGATCATTGAGCGCATGCATCCCCGTTATGGTGAGAGGCGTGACCTTTCCGGTAACATGCGCTCTGCGTGCCCTAAGCTGCTGTCGAATCACAACACGGGAACCGCTGGCACAATCAGAACTCGTTACGTGTTTCTGAAGGAGGGACTTCATAGAACAGGGAAATCTTTCAAGCCGTTTTGAGGACAGTGAAAACAGCAGTATACAGATAAGTAAATTGTGTGAAAAATACTGTGTTTTTTTACACGCGAAACATGAACACATGTTATATTGCACACTGTAAACACAATCAAAGCTTCAAAAAAACACGAAAAACGGGACCTTTAAGACTGCAAGGGAAGCTCGGCTTCCCTTATAGGCCCGGTTTCACAGACAGGGCTTAGACTAAACCAGGATTAGGCCTTAGTTCAATTAGGACATTTAAGTAACTTTTATAAACGTGCCCAAGAAAAAAACATTGCTGGTGTGCATCTTGAGACAAAACAATGCCACTGACATATTTTAAGATTTGTCAGTGCAAGATTCTTTCAGTTAAAACAGCTCAAACATGCATTTTAGTCTAGGACTAGCTTAAGCATTGTCTGTGAAACCGGGGGATAATGTCACAAAATTAATGGTCAAATATGTACTATTGTATTAACATTTTATTGACTAAAAATGCGTTAGAAAACGTTCATCTCAAAGACGAGTTCGTTCAGAATCAGTTACATAAAGCAGGTCGGCTGACTCGATTTCCTTCTCATACATTCCCGCAGCATCACAGTGCATTTCCCTATTGAAGCCCAGCGTCCATTGACTTCAATGGGGCTGCTTTGAACGTTTTTTTTCAGCGCTTCGAAACTAGACGGTCATTGGATAAACGCTGCGATTATGTCCCGCCCACGGACGCTCAGCGTCTCTGGGGGTGAATGGGGAGTGGGCTGGCCCGGACTCCGAGCTTCTGCGTGATGATTGGAGGGTCTGTCGAAAGACTGCATCTCCTTTTGACTGACAGCGATTCTGTACTATAAGGAATCACTGAAGCTATTCGCGCTCAGTCCCATCGCGGATTTCTCAAGTTCAGTCGAAATAAAAACTGCTGCAACCTATTTCTTTGATATTTGCTTGGCGAAATTGCTTGATTTTTATCATACATTTCACACAATTATACACCACATTCCTTGTTTCAGTTTTACAGAGTTTCACGAGTTCACACTTACATCAAATTAAATAGAGTAAATATTATGCGTATTTGGCGTGCTGTCCGGGGGAGGGCTCCGGGCTCGGAATTTTGCCCGAACCCAGAGTGCCCCCCCCCTGATGGAAATAGTCTAGAACTAGACTACATATATTATTTTGATGTCTTATGTGAGTTTAATTAAGTGAGGAGAAGGGGTGGTGGAGGGATGCTAAGAAACAGTCAACGACAGGAAGGTAAATCGGCTGTCTATATACACCTCCTATCATTGATTTTTTAATGAGCTCCTCTTGTGTTCAATTAGGTTTAATTATCTGGGTCTGCTCCACTTAACAGTTTTAATTTCCTGAATGTGCTCCTCCCGAAATTTGTTTATAAAACATCAATTCACGAGTTCACACTTACATCAAATTAAATAGAGTAAATATTATGCGTATTTGGCGTGCTGTCCGGGGGAGGGCTCCGGGCTCGGAATTTTGCCCGAACCCAGAGTGCCCCCCAAAATGCAAGAACAGAGGACGATAAATGAAAACAGCATGGTTGGAACTACGGTTTTTGGGAAGGTTCTTGCAACATCCAATGGGAGGCCAATGCTCGCTGTATCAGATGGAAAAACCCTACCGGCCGATAAATGAGAAGCAGCATGGTCAGGAACTACCTGGCCGGGAGGACCCGTGTTGCCTCTGACGGGAGCTCATAGCACCTGGCGGAACGGGCCCTACTGGCTGGTAAGTGTGGAGCAGACAGAATTTAGGGTGACCGATCGGGAAGGCCTTTGCGTCATCCAATGAGAGGCCAATGCTCGCTGTATTGGACGGGGAATAAAAGCCCTACCGGTCGAAAAAGAGGAGCACATGATTTATTCCGCCCAACCAGAGGGACACCCTACTGGCTGTGAACGGGGGGCGCGTTGTTTGAAACGGCCGGTCAGGAAGGCTCAGGCCGCATCTGGCGGGGAGATCAATACTCGTGACGACAGACAGGTGAGCCCTACTGACCGATAGACGGGGCGGCGCAATTAAAAAGAAACGACTGACCGAGGGGGCCCACCCAGCCTCCACCAGGAGCATTTTTCTGGCGTCGGGGGAGTAGGTCCTATCGGCTGACGGCACGGAAAAGGAAAATTGGAACACCCGGCCAGGAAGCTCTCGCCGACATCAGATGGGAGATCAATACTCGCTGTATCAGATGGGTAAGCTTCGCTGGCGGACAGGTGAAGGGCAAGCATGAAAGTTCGCCCAGGAGAGCTTTTGCAGCATCCGAAAGGAGATCAATACTCGCGGTTTCGGGTAGCCTCGCTGGACGGCGGAAAGCAAATGGATAGACATAGACCTGGAGAGCTCTGTGGTGTCCGAAAGGAGATCAATACTCACGGTATCGGACAAGCAAGCCTCGTTGGATGGAAAGAGAAAAAGATTGATAGCGACTTGGAGGGCCCTCGCGGCATCCGATGGGAGAACAATTCTCAAGGCATCGGAAAGGCATCCTCGCTAGTCAGGGGAAGAAAAAGATGGAAGCTGGCCTGGAAGGCTTCCACAGCATCCGACGGAAATCAGCTCAAGGTGTCGGATGAGTGGGCCTCGCCAGATGGAAAAATAGGAGAAAAAGGAAATAGCACTATCCAGGAGAACTCTTGCGGTGTTCGACAGGAGATCAAGACTCGCTGTATAGAACGGGTGAGCCTCGCTAGATGGAAAAAAGAGAAAGAAAGGATAGGGTTTTTATAAGGGTTGTTAATTAATAAGGGTTTGGTGAGCTTTCTTGATGTGGTATCGGTCGGTCCTAATGTAACTTTGAAAAGCGTGGGAAGACCATCTTCCGAGAGCTTGGATCTGCTGCTGGGAGAGTCCTTTTTGCGCTGCAGTTGTTGCCGCCCCAATGCAGAAGGAGTGGCTAGAAAAGTTTTGCGCTGAGGTGCCTGTCTGCTGGAGAACAGATTTGAGCTGTTTTTGGAACCAGAATCGTGTGATGGGTTTGTTAGAGGAGTCTACAAAGAGGGGTTCAGACAGAGATTTAGCCTGAAATCTCCTCATTTGGAGGTATGCAAGAACAGTTTGGAATGGTTGAATTGGGGAGGAGATGTTGAAAATGTAGACCAAGTGGCCTTTTTTAACTTGGTCTGTCTTGCTTCGCTTGATTAAATATGATATGGTTTCATCGTCAAGTATTGATAAGTCTGAGACAGTGGGGTGGACTTTGTGGTCGAATTTTGAGGTGATTGCGATTTCTGAGCATCTAAGAAAGCTAAGATAAACATGGTATCCAGAGTGCGGGCTGTGTCAAGGGGTTGATATCCTGTACGAAGGGTATGAATGCATTTTGTGAGTAAATCTAGAGTTATGGGTTGTCTACTGTCAGGGCGGGTGGGTTGTGATCGTTGAATTCCTTTGATCAGGAGGGAG
This sequence comes from Gobio gobio, assembly GCF_949357685.1. Classification (NCBI taxonomy): domain Eukaryota; kingdom Metazoa; phylum Chordata; class Actinopteri; order Cypriniformes; family Gobionidae; genus Gobio; species Gobio gobio. The sequence goes on along the minus strand of NC_137101.1, from coordinate 39,876,500 downwards.
GTTTGGGAGTTTTTTAATCTCCGGAGATGAAGTGCCATAAATTAATTTGTGGAAAAAATTGAAGACCGCTCAGGTAGCCTTTGATGGACCCAACTTGGAAACTCTTAATATTGTTGAGATAGGAGATAAAAGAGATAATTGAGAGGAGGGAAAAATCAGGGAACTGCAAGCTATGAGAAGTGGAAAGCTTTAAAACATCTCCAAGCTGTCACATATGATTGGATTGTTCTGGGGGAAACTGCTTGGAGGATACTGTTGAGTGATGCGTCCAAGAGGGGTTTTAGCGGGTGATTTATGGAATATCAGTTCTGAATAGTGAGGTACTGGAGTTGGGAAAATATCTGCTTCTGGAGCCAATGTCCTGAATTTCTGAAAAAAAAACGAGACAGGGTGTTAGCAATTAGGTTTTCGGTCCCTGGGACATGCTAATAATGAATTGATCGCAAGCCGAGATCCAGGTATGACGTCTTAGAAAGGGCATCAGAGACGGTTGAATAAGAACGGCCTTTATTAATGCACTGGACTGTTGCCTCATTGTCGCAATGCACTAATATGCTGCTAGCCGCCCATTCTTTCCCCCACAAAAGGCAGCGACTACAAGAGGGTAAGGCTCAAACAGAACTGAGGACTGTAGCATGTCTTGAAACTGTGGTGGCCATGGAGACGCGAACCAGCGTCCGTTATAGAATCCCCCAAAGCCGATCGAAGGGGCTGCATCTGTGAAAAGTTGGATGTCAACAGGGGAAGAAACGAGATTATTATAGAAAAAAGACAAGCCGTTCCGCTGGTTTAGAAATGTTATCCGTAGCCTAAGTTCGTCGCGACACGCCGTGGTTATTGGAATTTTGTCCTCCAGCGCGTGAACCGAAGATGCAAGTGAGAGAAGATGCGAGATGAAAGGGTGGCCTTGCGGAATGATGCACATTGCGAAATTTAAGTGACCTAGCAGTGATAGGAGTTCGTGTTTAGAATGGTGGGAGTCATCTAGAAAAGTAGGTGCGATGAGAATTATCCTATCTATTTTCTCGATAGTATGTCGAAAATCTTGGGGCTGCTTTTACAACCGAACGGCGAAGTAGAATTTCTAAAACATTGTGGAAATATGTTTATCATTTCAAGTTCATCTTATCACTGTATGAGGATGTGATTGACTATTTATGATTGAAGTATTTATTTATTTAAAAATTTATGTTTACGTGTAATAATAATTAATGAGGACACATTCACAAATTGGGTTAGTATTAAATAAACAATGTTTTAATAAAAATAAAAATATTAAAGTGTTCAAATACACACATATTAAAAAGAACAATTGCTGGAAAAGTGCACTTATACACTGTAAATGTCTTACACGCTATATTTAACAGGTATTGCCTGTTGTTTGTAAATGAAAAAGTTATAGTGCTTTATCCAAAATAATTAAATAATAATAGCAAAAACAAGGTGAAAAGCAGTTTTAGACAGAGGTTAAGGTACCATATGCAGCTTGACCGTCTCTTATAATAGGTTTGAATTCAGAAAAACACTCTGCCTAACTTTGTTAGGATTCCATTGTATTTAATTTGTAAACAAGGTGATAAAGATAAAAATGACGTAGCCTAATTAAACTACAGCGAAGGTGAAGGTGAAGCAAGCAACTCCTTTTGAATCGCTCTGGTGGTTCTCGAATCTCAATTTCGTTCTCGTTGTTGAGTCAGGAATCGATTGCAACCGGTTTTCGGATCAGCAGTACACTGAACCGACAACTGTTTGTTTCGGACATGTCCGATTGAAACCGATGAGCTGATGATACTGCGCATGCGTCGAGCGACTGACTGACTGCACGGCGAGTCTCTCTGAACCGAACGAACAACAGCTGATATGAGCGCGTGTCTATGAAACGACTCCGACATGAATGAGGGGGAAATCTGGCGAACCGCATTTATTTAATTACAAAAACATAGTAAGTGGATCATGGTTTCTGCACTGATGAAGACTGATTTATTGATCTTATAACTGTAAAGATCGTTTGAAACACTGCATGTGTTTGGATGCTTTAGATGTAAAACTTTGTAATAAACTATCAGATTATGATGATATTTTATCAGACTGATGTTATGATTACTGACTTTATATATTTTAATGTGTAAAGTGTGTTTATCCAGCCCGCAATAGACATGGCATAATTACGTCATTGTGAAATGACGTCATTACGTTTGAGCGCAAAAGAACTGGTGAACCAGTTTTTGATCCGGTTCATTGGACGAACTGTCCGAAAGAACCGGTTCGCGGAAAAGAACCAAACTTCCCATCACAACCGGGCAGGGAAGGGAAGGGTTAATCTTAGAACATAACACAGTAGCATGTGCTATAGACCTGCCGACTGCACGCGAAATATTCCTGCAGTCTAAGAACACCCTGCTGTGGAGGTCTGTGTCGAGAGCGACCCAGTAAGCGCACTGGTTCCACTGAGCTAGCCGCACGGCACACTTCTCAGAGAAGAGTTTGTGGTATGTGTAAAAATGACCTCCCCCATAGGACAGCGCGAGCTCGGCTATGATTGCCAGATAATCATTCAGCTCGCGGCGCCTTTGGGGGAAAACTGAACAAATAATGTCCGTGAAACGGGAAAAAGCAATCGAAAATTCAGGAAAAGAAAGTAAGCGGGATGAATGTGGGTTGGGGTTTTTTAAAGTGACTGAAAAGTCCCCGCAGTCTATTTGACGATTTATGTCTGACACAGGAAACAGAGAGAGTGATGACAAATCAATGTCCAAACCTGCCAGGATCTGTGCCCTGTTTTGGGCCACTGGAGGCGGCTCAGAGGAAACAGCGTTAGCAGGGACAGGCATCGGTGTTGCTGTGAGGAGAGAGAACGAAGATTTAGTTTGCAGAAGGCGGTTGGAAGAGAGAGGAACCGGGGCTGCGTCTGGAGCATGGAAGGAACAAAATGTTAGGGGCATGAGAAAGAGAAGGAAGCATCTGAGACGTATGCTCTTGTGCTGCTGGTAGAGGCGGCCCTGCGTTTGCTGGAGCTGCAGGCCACTGAAAAGAATGAGTGTTAGTAAATTGTTGATAGCTTGGACCGCTAGCAAGCTCGCGCTAGCATCTGCGGTGGGAGCTGGAGGCCACTGAAAATGCAAAGGATTAGGAACTGGAGGAGGAATGAGCTGAGAGGCTGAGGGGAGACCGGTGGGCCCATCCCCAAACATCTCTGCGCCTGTAGAAGTCCATGCTTAGAAACAGTCAACGAAAGGAAGGTAAATCGGCTGTCTATATACACCTCCTATCATTGATTTTTTAATGAGCTCCTCTTGTGTTCAATTAGGTTTAATTATCTGGGTCTGCTCCACTTAACAGTTTTAATTTCCTGAATGTGCTCCTCCCGAAATTTGTTTATAAAACATCAATTAATATTTTTTTTTTAGATTGTTCATTCATTCATTCCTTCATTCATTCATTCATACAGTATTAATTCTATTTTCGAATACTATTTAGGATGGATAGAACCCCTTTTTTATAGATCCTATACCTTGATGCTGCTGCAAACAACAAAGCATTGACCGCATTCTTGTAGGAGTGTGTTCACAAACATGGTTGACCGTCAAGGTAAAAATATCTTTACTACATGTTAGTCACCATTTATCAGTGTCTGGAGCTATGGTTGATGATGAGACAAATCTTCAACTCTGTCAGATCGCCTCTATGATCATTTACACCAAGCGATCATCGCTCACATGAACAAGCACTGATTTGCTTCAGATTCAGGCTTTTGTCAGTCTCCACAACACTGAAAGTGATAATCAGGGCTAAAATCACGTGTGCCTGACATTAAACATACAATTACAGGAACTTGTAAAACAGTTTGTAACTCAATATCACCATGCATGCATATTGCCTAAATCTTTGGTCACCACTTATTCTGGAAATGTGGACATTGCATGTTTTCAGTACGGGGAACAGGCCAAGGCAGCTTAATTTCTGGAAAAAGTGTGCACATTCTGCACAATTAAAAGTACAAGCCACTGGTCAAACCATTAAAAGTTGCATCTTAGGCTCTTTATTTCTGGTGCACAAATAATCACTTGCCTTACCCAACATGATGCCACACATAAACAATCAGTCCATCAACACCGTAATGCTTGCACAGTTTTATACCTAGTCGTGGGTTGACATTTCATTCAATAACATTAGGCAGTTTTGATTTATATGCTGTTTAATATTGGCAATTGTGTTATTTTACATATGCATATGATTACATACGATATTGCTTGTTTATGTGTCTTCTTCACATGTGTTTTGATCAGGAGATTCACTACTCTTTCAGAAGATGTGTAGTAGCACTCCCTACCGTAACTGTGATTTTCGCTGTAATTATGAAAAAATGCAAGTGACCGTGCCAGCGCCTCCACCAACCCCTAAGGGTTAAAACACTTTCCACACAAAGAACACGCATAGGGTTTCAAGCCTGCTTGACTTTTCAGGTGTATCTGTAAGTGTGGTCAAACTTTTTATAACACCGATCAAAATTAAATGATCTCCCTCTAGAGTGAATGTGCAGTTTTTTGGTTTATTTTGCAAACCTCTTGCTACACTGAGGAACACTGCGATTTCTTTCCAGAATGAGTTTGCAAATGTCGTTTTAGGTCTCTTTGATGTGTGAAAAACTTCTCACACTGAATACATGCGAAAGGCTTCACTACAATGTGAGTTTTCATGTGGACATTAAGGGTTGGTCTGTGTGTAAAACTCTTTCCACATTGAGGGCATGAGTAAGGCTTCTCTCCAGTGTGAATTCTCATGTGGCTTTTAAGGCTTCCTTTTCGATAGAAACTTTTTCCACACTGTTGGCAGGTGTAGAGGCTCTCTCCAGTGTGTATTCTCATGTGGACTGTAAGGTTTCCTTTTCGGCTGAAGTGTATTCCACACAATTTGCAGGTATAAGGCTTCTCTCCAGTGTGAGTTCTCATGTGTGCATTAAGGGTTGGTTTGTGTGAAAAACTCTTTCCACATTGATGGCAGCTGTAAGGCTTCTCTCCAGTGTGAATTCTCATGTGGCTCTTAAGGCTTCCTTTTCGAATGAAACTGTTTCCACACTCTTGGCAGGCAAAAGGCTTCTCTCCAGTGTGAATTCTCATATGGACTTTAAGGCTTCCTTTTTCAGTGAAACTCATTCCACACTGTTGGCAGGTGTTAGGCTTCTCTCCAGTGTGAGTCCTCATGTGAACTTCAAGATTTCCTTGTTGATCAAAACTCTTTCCACACTGGAAGCAGGTGAAATGACTTCTAGTTGGTGCCTTTTCTATCAGTGAGCAATTAATAGTGGTTTCTTCAGTTTTAAAACCATGATGCTTATCATAATGATCTTTCACTTCCATCACATTCAGTTCTCGACTCTCCTCTTTCAGTGCCATCAGGTCTATGGTGAACAGAGACATACGAGTTAACACCAGTTTAATGTCACAAGGCAACAGACATCAAAACATTTAGACATTTAAAGCATCAAAACCAACATGTAGGTCTATGCTAGATTCTACACCTACTACGCTGCTGAAAGAGAGGTTTCCTGTAATCCCAGAATCTCTTAGCATTATTAACTTTTTGCTTTATTTAAGACCCATCCCAAAAATGTTTAGGCTGATAAATATTAAACCCCTCATCAAAATTTTTTTGGGCTTTACCCAAAATAAATGGTCAATTATTATCATTTATGTCTAAAATATTAGAGAATATTATCTTCTCAACTATGTTCAGTTTGCAGAGTAACAATTTTGTTTTCAGTTTCTAGTGCTATTAGATCTTGTGGCAATATAGACAACAACATTCGGTAACACTTTAAAATAAGGTTCATTAGTTAACATTAACAAAGATAAATAAATGCTTTATAAGTGCAGTTCATTATTAGTTCATGTTAATTTCAACATTTATTAATGCATTATTAAAATCTTGTTAACAGTTAATGCACTGTGAACTAACATGAACAGCTGGATTTTTATGAACTAACATCAACAAAGATTAACTAATGCTGAACAGAGGTGTTGCTCATGGTTAGTTATTATTAACTAATGTTAAAGGGTTAGTTCACCCAAAAATGAAAATTCTGTCATTAATTACTTACCCTCATGTCGTTCGACACCCGTAAGACCTCTGTTCATCTTCGGAACAGAAATGAAGATATTTTAGTTGAAATCTGATGGCTCTGAAAGGCCTCCATTGACACAATGGCACTTTACACTCTCAAGACCCTTAAAAGGTACTAAAGACGTCGTTACAAAGTCCATCTCACTACAGTGATTCTAAAATAACTTTATGAATCGGCGAGAATAGTTTTTGTGCGCAAAAAACCCTAAATAACGACTTACATAGTGATGACGATTTCAAAACAAGGCATCATGAAGCTTCGAAGTGTTATGAATCAGTGAGTCGAATCATGATTCGGATCGCGTGTCAAACCGCCAAACTGCTGAAATTTGGTGATTCAAACTGCTGATTCGACTCGCTGATTCATAACGCTTCGAAGCTTCATGATGCCTTGTTTTGAAATCGTCATCACTATGTAAGTCGTTATTTAGGGTTTTTTGCGCACAAAAACTATTCTCGCCGATTCATAAAGTTATTTTAGAATCACTGTAGTGAGATGGACTTTGTAACGACGTCTTTAGTACCTTTTAAGGGTCTTGAGAGTGTAAAGTGCCATTGTGTCAATGGAGGCCTTTCAGAGCCATCAGATTTCAACTAAAATATCTTCATTTCTGTTCCGAAGATGAACAGAGGTCTTACGGGTGTCGAACGACATGAGGGTAAGTAATTAATGACAGAATTTTCATTTTTGGGTGAACTAACCCTTTAACTAATACAACCTTATTGTAAAGTGTTACCCAACATTCTATATAACAACATCAGCATTAGAATAGTTTAGGTCAGCATTAGCTTACTGTTTATTTGACCACTACCACTTGTATTTGATGAGGCATCTCTCTTTATTTACACAAAGAAAGTATTGAGTGCCACAGGGTTCAGTATTAGGTCCTCTGCATTCCTCCTTAAATACGTTTACCATGAAGGACATCATCATTAGATTTCTGTAATACCGATGACCCTCAGTTTAAATATAAAGCCCTTCTGAAGCAAAGTTATGCGTTTTTGTAAGAAAAATATCCATATTCATAAATAAACTATAAACTATAATCACTGGTTTCTGGTAATGGCTGTAATCAGGTCCGGTGGAAGAGTGACCCAATGCATGACGTAGGAGTAGCAGAAGCTTAAGTGAGAGTAGATGCCTCTTGTGATTCAAACAAATAGGGCTGGGCAACAAACTCAAGATCCTACAACATTTCTCTTTAAAAATTCTAATTTTAAACTTCTATTCGTGAGCGGTGTTTTGTTTTGCTCTATCCTCTGCGCTTCCGTCATGCATCAGGTCAGAGTTCACGCTTCCGCTGGAACTAGATTTGCGTATGGCTCTAACCATAAGCAACTAATTCTACTTTATGAAGTTATAAATATGGATATCTGTTTGAATGACAAATATGAGCATAGATCTAGCTCATTTGTATATAGACGGTGTACTGACAATATAGTTTTATTTCATAAGTTAACATAGAAATCTGTGAAATTGCTAATTGTTCATTAAATGTTTAACTTTTATAGACCCGGTTATAATATATGTTTCAAGTTTCCAGACACAATTAAATATATTGATGACCACTTAAAATGAACAAACAATATTATTCATCTTATACAAGATAATATACTTCATAAAATTTCTATAGACACACTTATTTACTGTTGTGGTATAAATAATAAAACAAATACTTGTTTTAAAGCATAATTATCATACTGACAGCAGCTCAGATGCACCTGCAGCAAACATTTTAACCAAGGGGTATTTTTGACTTCTCGTTTAATCTAACAGTAGCAGGGAAGTATTTATTTTGATAGTCAGTTGCCCATTTTTGACACCAGTGTGTTGCTCAAAGCCTGTTTCATCAAAGCAGATTCAAACATTTTAACTGGATCACTAATCCTCCACATGGACATTGGTGCTTCGACCGAATGATTACTTCTAATGGCTATATTAGTTACCTCAAAATTTCTGCTGCATGGTAACGCTTAGTACGGCTCTGCTTAAGCTGGGCATACACTGTGCGATTTCTGTGCGATCTCAGCAAGGTTACCTACTCACACTGTACGATTAGATCGCATGCGATGTAAAGCCAAAGCTCACGGTTTATGTGCTCACACTGTGCGGTCCGATCGTCGAGCACGACTTGTCTGCTCACACTGTACGAGTGAAATATGCGTGAAAAAAAACTATAATAGAGAGATAGCCTATCAAATGCATCAGCTATCGATATCTAGAGCATTTGGCATTTACAATTTATGTAAGCCTATATAAATTAACATTATTATTAGGATAGGCCTACTTTTATTATTAAATTGATATTACATGTATTGCCCCCGCGCTAATTTTATAACGCATCAATGCATAACCGATACTCTGCATATTAAAAGAATAGATAGATTAGCTTAATTACTCCTCATTATTTCAATAAATTTTTCCCAATTAAACAAGGAATTATAGGCCTATAATTAAAATGATTATCAGTCTATAACATGTCATAACACTGCAATAATATTATCAGAAAGTAAGAGCAGCTTTATTTCAAAAACAACTTGTTTAACACGAAATGGGCCTATACTTCTCTTCTAATTTGTTTCACAATATGGGCCACAAGAGAAATATTAAGAATAAAAATTAAGACAGTTATAGGCATATCAGCATATTTTAAAGAAGATGAATCTTGTCTCTGTGAGAATATGTGCCGAAAGCTTGTCAGATTTTACTTTCACTTTCACTGACTTTCGCGCACATTGGCCCTCATTTATCAATCTTGCGTAGAAACGGGTGTATATGTTGGCGTAAGATTATGCTTACACTCCTCTCACTGCCTGATTTATGAAGCTGTGCGCACCTCTGAAATCCAGGTGTACGCAATACCTGCCCTTGATAAATGCCGTCATTAGAAACGATCGTCATTAGAATAACACGCCCCTATATATTCAAGTCTCTGCCTCCCCACGCCCTCATTTTACGCCATGGACACACGGAAGAGGGCAAAGAAGCAAAACTTCTCCGACGTGGAGATCGAGACCATCACCAGTGAAGTGGAAAAAAACAAAATTGTTTTATTTGGGAGTTTAAAAAGTGGGATTAAAGGCGCCCACAAAAACAAAATATGGACCCAAATTACGAGTACTGTTAATAGTGTGGGGGTTGAGAAGCGCACTCCAGCAGAGGTAATAATGTTTTATTGCTTAATATAGACCAATAGTGATCAAGTTAAGTATGAGTTTTCTTGTTTATTGTAGGTGAAAAAAAGTGGTCAGATATAGCTAAAGATCGCCACAAAGAGGCGCATCTCGGCACCGAAGAGGAGCGTTTAAATGGCTGTTTGGATGAGAAATTACCTATCTATTTTTTTATTAATGACGCTTATTGTTATTTAGAAGAAGAATGTTATTATTATTATTTATTCTATTATTATTATTTACAAGAAGAAGACTGTCATTTTTATTATTTTGTCAGTCTGAATTATTTTCAGTCCCAGCTGCCGGGCCTAACCCTGAAATGTCAAGTAAAGCGCACAGGCTCGCAACTGGAGGAATACATATGCCTACAAATCAAATGCTTTGGCAAAGTCACACAAATTAAACATTGAAGTCCATGTTGCACAAAAATAAACACTGAAGTTTATAATTACTATGTTGTTGTTGTTTTTTTTTACAGTGGGTCATAATATAGCATATCTTTGTCAGTGCGTTTTGTGGTGTTAGGAATTGTTTTTCTGCGCATTTTCGCACTAACTCAAAACGTGCGTACACCACCTCCTGAGCTGGCGTAGGATTTGAGCGTGCTGAAGGGTCAAGGGTCAAGCCAACCATCACTTGTCTCTTCATCAGACACATATCCTTCAAGAATGATTTTATGTTCAATATTAAAATAAGAATGAATGATAATCAAGTTATAACCATTTCCTACATTTGATAAATCAGTTCTCTATATTCAAGGAGTGATTTTGGATATTGTAGTGTTTTAGTTGCTCTGTGCTTTTGAATCCAGCTCTGATGTCTGTGTCAAGACGTGCTGACAGGCAAATGTCCTTGGTGTTTGAAGTGAGAAGAGCTCAGCATGTGTTAACTGTATGTCTTCCTAAAGCGACCCCCGGGGTCATCTATGTTACAGCTATGTGACTCTTTTGGGGACTCAAAATGTAACAGAAATGTACCTCTCTGATAATACTTTTCTTTCTTTATAGATATATAAAATAAAGTCACTTCTGTACTAAATGTAGTATCAGCATGTTTTGGAGAAGTGCTTTGTTGATAGTTAGTTAAGATGTTCCGACCTTGATGGAAACTGGTATTCTCTGGAGTATTGTGTGTGTGCGTTGTATGATTTGTGCAGATCCAGTATTGGATATGGGCCTTCCTGCAGGCGATGCCGATGCCAGACCTATAGACGCTTTTCTGTGACCTCCGAGGTCACTGGAGACTAATCTGGGCCTGGGCGACATCAAGTCTACGCATTTTTAGTGATATATGCTCCTATCTGTCTACGTGTGGAAAGTTGCTTACGTTGCATGTTGTTAGAACCAGACTCATTCCACATGGCAGTAATGACGTGTCTAGACCTTGAAAACAGTATAACTGTTCAGAAAATTGTATGTACGTTAGACGGAGGCGGGGAGACTGTTAGAGGGAGTGCGGCCTACGAACTCCTCTTGAGCTGGCTTCTGCTGATGAAACTGCAAACTATTCTTCAGTAAAATTTTCTTTAATTAATCTGACTCCTGGTCTTCATTTTTCACTACTGGTCCTGGGTCCTAAGCTGTTACCCCAACAGTGCTGTACGCCAATGTCCATATTGATAAATCTCAAAGTCACCGTGGTTTTGGGTGTACGCTGGAAATTTGGTGTACGCACTTTTGATAAATGAGGGCCATTGCGTTTTTGCGTGATATCCACTGACTCGCCTTCATGATTTAAAACGAAAAGAAAAAAAATCTATATTGCGCCGTGACATTTTGGCATTCTTTTCTTTTGTCAAATGATGGACAACAGTTCACATTTTTTTCCATGATAATAAAATTAAGTAAATATTAAATAATAGTAAATAAAATAATTTGTGAAAGTAAAACAAATAAATTAATATTCAAAGTTAAATGAATAAAAGAGGCACTGATAGGCTAAACACAGTGGTTTGAACGTCTTAGATTATCCATTTTACAACACGAACTAGAGGCAAGCAAAAGTTTGCTAAATTTCTGCTATTTGATAACTGCCTACAGAAATTAAAGATCTCCCTCTTTTCGTTTTCTTTCTTGCTGCATTTAAGATGAAATGGTTGAACTTCTGCTTTCGCGTAGGCGCAGTGATGAGAAATAGAGCAATCAGTTCGTAGCTCTGCTTCAGCTGTTTAATAACCTCACGAGGAGCGACCAGAATTTCTGACATGCCAGAAATTCATCCGACCATCCGATTGCCGATCGGGAGAGGTTTGTCGCCTCTCGTTTCCCCCTGTACACTGCACGAACACCTCACGACAAACGACGCACAATAAAGCTGAAAATCATCCCGACCCAAAAAAGAGTAGCAAGAATCAGAATTCGGCTCGAAATCGGACGAAAATCGCACAGTGTATGCCCAGCTTAAGCTTGCTTCGCTTTTCCACAGTGTGGTACGACTCAGTTTGGCACAGCACGGCTCGGCTCGCTTTGGTTTTCCACTGCAGTTAGTCCCACTTTAAAATGGGTGGGATTATTGTATGATCGTTGTAATTGTGCCGCCTCTACTTCTCGGCATGTGGATGTTTTCAACTACAAGATGAATAAGTTTGTTTCAAAGGAGGCTGATAGCAGCACAACGAGATACTGCTAAAAACAAGAGTGTCATAGGCACTCTTACAACAAAGCGCAGATGGCAACAACACTTTGTTTGCTCGACGGCGCACAAGGGTAAGCTAATCTTGTATTTAGCAATGTGTTTAGGGTCTCAATCGCTATATCACTGTCACAAAAGCATATGATGGTAGTGACGGTAGTGCAGGGTATCTGCAGGTTTCACCAATTCAAATTTAAGACTTTTTAAGACCTTTTTAAGACCATTATGAATTAAATTTAAGACCTATATAACGCAATAAAAAAAACGTACAATAGGAAATGCAGAATCACAAAATGACTTGGAAAGCAAATTAATTTATTAAAATTGAACAAAGTATTAGTAAACTTGCACTTCCTCATAGCTCAATCCCATCAGGATTAATATACAAACACTTTACCGGTCAAAAGTTTGAGAACGGTAAGACTTTTTAATGTTTTTACAGAAGTCTCTTCTGCTCACCAATGCTGCATTTGTTATTAAAAATACAAAAAATCTGTAATATTGTGACAGTTCTGTTGTGACTGTTCTCTATGTGAATATATAGTAAAGTATAAGTTATTCCTGTGATCAAAGCTGAATTTATCATCATTACTCCAATCTTCAGTGTCACATGCCCCTTCACAAATCATTCTCATATGAGGATTTGATGATCAACAAACATTTATGATTATTATTAGTGTTGAAAACAGTTGTGTAAAATTTTTTTTTAGGATTATAAAGTCTGGAGTAATGATGCTGAAAATTCAGCTTTGAATCACAGAAATAAATTGCATATTCAAATATAAAAAAAAGTTTAAATACTTTAAATACCATTCTCAAACTTTTGACCGGTAGAGTGAGAGTGTGAGTGTGAGTGTCTGCATGTATGCATGCATGTGTATTATATATATACATATATAATTTTTTGTGAGATCAAAATTACTGATTTTGTGGTGGTGGTCATTTTCAGAAATGTGCATGTTTTGTTTTTTGTTTTTTTTATAATTAGGATGCCACATTTACCATATCATTATGTCAGATGCACAATAGTCACACATGGCAATAAAACAAACAAAATGCATGAATCTTGTTTGACAATAGGACAAATAAGTACAACTTAAATATACAGATACAAACAGTGCTTTAGTTTAGGTAGGCTACTGTTTGTTTTTCCCCGTTGTTGTTGTTTAATGAACTACACAGACAGGAGCGGGTATAGGCTAGGCTATATTGGGTTGCTTTCACTTTAAGACCTACAGTAATGCGCCTAGAAATAGAACACATTCGGTAGTACACTCGTGCAAGCGCTGACCGGCGGCAAACGCGTGCACAGAATCCGCAGCCAGTCTGACATCTGTCCGTGTGGCAGTAGCGAAGTTCTGGGTTTACATCGCTTTTTTAGTGCTATCGGGAATATCATAATTTTATTTGGTCATTATGCGAGATGGTAGGTAAGAAAGATTCGCCCTTCGCTTTCACGATCGCGTGAACTGGAAGAACTGAAGAACTGAAGCTGAAGAATAAAATCTGTTTGATGTGTCTGTGGTACAATCCAAAAGAGCCTTGCGCCAATAACATGAAAGCTGATTGGCTGCACTATAAGATGCATGCTGGTCTCATTTGTAGTTGTAAAACAGCGAACTATAGTTGGACTAGCGAAAGAACGAACTACAACACACACACACTAAAGCGCTGCCAGAGCATTTCAATGAGCAAGAGGTAGCGTTACATGGACGTAGGAAAATTAAGACCCGTTTAAAATTATTTAAGACCTAGAACTCAATACTTCAGTGAATTTCAGACTTTTTAAGGCCTAAAATTTTGATTTTGAAATTTAAAGACATTTAAGTCTTTTTAAGATCCCGCGGGTACCCTGTAGTGGTAGCTGGTAGTGATTATTCTCTCCGAACAATCAGTGATCTGCAGTGTTTACGCGTCACTTTTTAGTATCGGTACGGAACGCTTGGAACCTCAACCGAGGTGGTACTATTTAAAGGGGCTATATGCGTTTTTCTGAAATTTAAACTCGCGACTGACACCTGTGGCCAAAAAACAGGACTGCTCTTCCTTTCTGCTCGCTCTCGCAGCGCGCGCTCGTACGTGCACACTTCACAAGTCATCTGCTGCAAGGAGGTCAACATTATGTTTACAGAGGTAAGAACAGTCAAATACATATATTGTTTGAGATAAGTGTTCTCTTATCAAAACGTCAAACGTGTAGCTGACAAACTACACAAAAAATGTATACATTAAATAAATAAACCCATTTCGCCATTGGCCTACACACTGATGAAGGGCGCACAGACCGAAACTTTCGTAGAATATTAAAAACACAAATCTGAGCACTGTCCTTGACCACTGAGCACTGTCCTTGACCACTTATTATACACAAGTAGCTTACTATCACCAAGTATGAAAGACACATATACATAATACTATTTAGCAATATTTATTGACTACTCTGTCTTATTACGTGACTACAAGTGAGCAGCATTGTTCTTGAATTAACCACAATTTGTTTTTTTGTTTTATTTAAAACAGGTAATGTTGGGATACATTTCAAGTGATCTGGTAGAGAAGTCTATAATTTTGCGCCTTTTACTGAAAAGGCAGTTTGGGCAAATTATGTTCTACAGAAAGGAATACTACAATTGCCTTTTGACACTGAACGGGTGATGGATCTAGTACCACTTTACTGTCTTGTTATTTTGCAAAGGGGTAAGGGAGCAGCATTATTTAGGCATTTGAATACCAATTTAGCAAAGTGCAGGGAGATAAAATTAGGAAAACTTAAAATCTTATATTTGCTTAGAATTTGGCAATGATGATACTGTGGAGTGTTATACGTGAGGAGAAGGGAGACAGAGATGCGTCGAGTCAGCTTTACTATCCACTTCAATAATTTACATAACTGTACAGCGAAATGTAAACAACAGTCACACAACGTTAACCGGGAAGCGCTTAACTCGGAAACCCGCTCCCTTTAAAGGTACAGTCTCTGGGCGAATGTCTCTCTGTTTAACTTGTGGGTCACCACACAGGCCCCCCCAGAATTCACCCATAATAACAGGCCAATACCGAATGGGTACTCAAAATAGAACAAGAACCCTATTCACTAGTGCGAAACAGAACAGTCAAGCTCATAACAGTCCCTAAGAGTCAACGTATAGGGGGGCTATAAAAATGATATTAAAATGATTCTATAAAGAATCATTTTAATATTTACATGCTATTCCCTTGACTAAAATGTCACTCTAGTTTTTCCTAATCTTATTCTTTCCTCTGTGTTAAAATCCACCGGTTAACTAAAGATCCATCAAGAATTTGTTGATGTTGTGGGTCTTAATGTGAAGAATATCCACACAAGTTGCTGCTACATGGAGTTCAGGAGAAGAAACACTCATACTAGATCACCTTATGATGCTGCATTTACAATCGAGATGGATAGAAGATGTAAAAGTCACAAAATATGTTTTTATTGTTTTCTATTAAGTAGTGGAGATTTGGGTTTAATGTTACTCAAAATTATTTTTTTGTTTAGGCTACATCTGTATTACTTTTCGCAATTAAATGTGACATTTTGTAATATCAAACACCCAATGTGGTAGGATCTTGAAGCAGTGGCAAAGCAGACAGGCATACATGTCTGTCCGCATGAGTGACCCGCTTCATGTCAAATAACACCACTTTAATTAGGACACTCGTATGACATTCTTCAAAAAATATCATTAATTTCTGTAGAGCAGGACATTTTAATAAGGATCAAATGAGTTCAGCTTTGATAATGAAACCAACCTGTTTGTGTCTCAGTATCTTCTTGTTTCACACTGAATGTTTCTTCAATCTTCATGTCTTCACTCTCCTCTTTAATAAACGTCATCTTTATAACAGTGTCACGTGGATCTCAGTCATTTCACCAGGATTGTTAGACTGTGATTAAGATGAGAATAATTAACAGAAAGAAAAAGAAATCCAAACTAAATATCTGGGTGCGTCTCAATAAGCTCTCTGGTTAAGTATCAGCAAAGCAAAATAAATAAGAAAATATACAAATTATATACTTTTATATTCAAGGTTTTATGATTTACATTTAGTATTCAATAATTTGTATACATTTAATAGATTACACTTTCATGGAAATATTTGCAGTTTGTTAATGCTGTCATTACACATGGTAGTGTTTGTTTTCTTGTTGCATTTGCACTGTCTTGACCAGCATGTGACGTTGAGTGAATCAGTGAATCATTTGGATCAATTGACTCGGAGTTTCAAACATTATTTTCTCAATCACTACTTGTCAGTGACGAATTCGTGTTTATGATAAACGGATTCACGATATAAGGAGCGAAATGAGACGCACCTTTTCTGTTACTCATATGTAATACACTTTATTAACAAAATAGCGTTTTTGATGTTAGATAAAGCATTACAATGGTATATTTAATAGTAATTCATTATATTAATGTCGCTTGTAAAATATATAAAATAGACAGAACATTTGCATCCCTTAAATGCTTAAAAACAAACCTTCAGCAGAATCACAACAGACGGCAGAACGCAGCACAGCTTTATGACGCCACATCGCCACACCAAAATAAAAGTTCTGTTCACAAGTTGCTGTCTAAAATCATAAAAGTGCATCAAAATGTACAAAAACACATATTTAAAGAGGTATTCGTGTTTGAGTTCCTTGTGAAATATATATATATATATATATATATATATATATATATATAAAACATGTTAAATCATGCTGAAAATAAAGTGTACAAGTAGGCTACATCTAATATGTGAGATTCTAAAAAGCAGCAATCATTTTACCAGTTGTCAGGAAACTTTTTTCCCCCCTTCATTTTTGTTTGATGCATTTTTCCCAAAAGAGCCATATCAAAAAATATATATTTAACTATTATACAATAAACAAGGTTTGCTAATGAAACTAAATCTTTATTAGAATCACAGGCTACTTTAAATAGACAAAACAAACAAATATTAAACTATCAACAGGAAAAGTTGCATATGTGTTATTATTAATTGTGTAGTTAATTGTGATTTTTGACACTCACTTTGAGTTTCCACCTGCATCAACATTGTTTGATTAATTGGGGGGTATTCCAGAAAGCAGGTTATGTGATGTACACAGGTATGTTTAAGATTAAATAAGTGGATAACCTCAACTTTCGGTTTCCTAAACGGAGTTAACTTTCATGGTATGCAAGTAGCCATAGCAACGTACTCTCTGACCATAACCTGCTCCGGAGGTTCAAAGGTGTTCAGCACATACTGATGAAGCTCCAGCGGGTGTGACAGATTGCACACAATATAATCTAGTTTATATATAAACTAATAATCTATATATATATATATATATATATATATATATATATATATATATATATATATATATATATATATATATATATATATATATATATATATATATATATATATATATATAAAAATATATAAAGCACTCTATTACAACAAGGTAATATTTATTTATTTGTGTGGGGCAAGTTAGTATTGTCACACACAAAAAAGGTCTCAATTCTGTTATTTATATCTTTTGCTGTAGTATGTCAGTAGGAAATATCAGTTTACATTTCCAAACATTCTTTTTGCCATTAATTTTAATAATCCAGTGAGTTTTTTCTATGCACAAAGAGTCTGACAACAGCCAATATGATTTGATCACACCATCATCGAGTCCATCTGTGATTACATGAAGAAACAGAAAAAACTGAGACAGACTAAATCCAGAAGAACTGTGACGTCTCCAAAACATGTACACTTTAGTGAACAGATGTTTTTTTAAACAGCAGCTTAAACTTCACTTCATCTCACGGAAGATAAAGCATGGAATTATAATTCCAAATAAACCATGTGCACATGCATATTTTTTTGTCTCATGAATAAAGCCTATGCCTCAATCTCAACATGTGTTGTTTTTTTGACATAATACACACTTGTACATATAAACACATTACACACAAATAAACATAATAGTGTGCAGTGAATGTTCTGACCTGTTAACTTCGTCACCGAAAGAAATACACTACACTTTCGTGTCTATTGTAAAACAGTTAGTTAGTGCTATATCATTAGTGCTGCACCCATCACATACTAATTTTACAGTCTGGGTGTAGCTGACACAGGAAATAACAACTAGCTGGGCTTCAGCTTCGATGGGCTTCAGAGGCTTTGGGTGATCCCAGACGAGGAATAGGGTCTTATCTAGCGAAATTATCTGTAATAAAAAAAAATAATAAAATAAAATTCAATATACTTTTTAACCTAAATTGCTCATCTTGTGCTGCTCAGCGATGTGCCAAGGATTACGTAATCACATCAGAAAGGTCACGCTAGACGTAGGCGGAAGTACCACCTCCGTGTTTACAAAGTGCACATGCAAAGACTAATACAAACGTCCTTTAGCAAAAAAAAAAAAAGGTAAAACAACGATGTCAGACGATTTTGAAGATGCAGTGTTTTTTGGTAAAGGACGTTTGTATTAGTCCTTGCACGTTCGCTTGGGGCGGTACTTCCGCCTACGTCTAGCGTGACCTTTCCGGCGTGGTTGCGCAATCCTTGGCATGTTGCAGAGCAGCACAAGATGAGCAATTTAGGTTAAAAAGTATATTCATTTAAAAATATTTTTTGAAAATGACCAATGCTTTCTCTACATAAGACCCTATTCCTCGTCTGAGATCGTACAGAGCCTATGAAGCCCATCGAAGCCCTTTGAAACTGCATTGATTTGGACCTTCAACATTTTGGTTCATGTTGGTTCATTTTGGTTCAATAATTCTGGAATGTTTTCCACAAAAAAATTAATTTCTTTTCGACTGAAGAAAGAAAGACATGATCTTGGATGAGATGGGGGTGAATAAAATATCAGGACAAGGCAAAACGTAGCTAGTAGATCGTAAGCTCTCCATAAAATAATGACGTTTAACCTCAATGATCCAATAGCAGCCTTCAAATACGTGAGCAAAAGTTGTTGAAATGCCGTGAATTTCAGTTTATTCTTCATTCAAACTATTTTTGCCTCGCCTAACTAACAGTAAAAATGAGTTTCCATTAAATACTACGACACTTAATCACGAATAACATAAGTGCTTTTATATATAAAATACAATTCAGAAACATTCAGTATTTGAAACTAAATTAATAAGGATCATTAAGTAAATATCGAAACTAAAAAACATAAGAAATGACATTTATTGATTATGAGTGATTTTATTTGACATCATGGCATGCACAACACAGAGAGATGGGACAGATGCATACAGCGGCGCGCTGTTTTGGACAGGTGTTGAAGAGCCGATAACAAAGTAATCTATTCACATAATGTTTTCTCTCTTAAAATGAAAGCGGGTGTAAATGTCAGTATTAACATTTACATGTAAAGAATTGAATTCTGTCATGTAAAACAAGAGCTTATTGATGCAGTTCAGCCAGTCTGCTATATTATTCCAACCATTACTCCTGATCGGAGGCTTCTGTAAATATTTAGTTTATACGTAGAGTTGCACTTCAACTAAGTTTAATGGTGCAACGCAAAAATATTTAGTAGTGCATAAGTTGTAACTTATACCCCTTTTCCACCAAAGCAGTGCTAGAGCTAGATCGGAGCCAGAGCCTAGTTTCAAATCAGTTCTTTGTGTTTCCACACACAAAGCCCCAGCTCCGAGCCAGGAAAAGTGGTTCTTAAGTAGCACCAAAACATTGCTGGGCTAGAACAGGGCTAGAAGTAAGAACCGATTACGTCAGGCGCTGGGGGCGGGGTCAACAAGACGAACACAAACTTGAGATCCGCCAATGTTGAAATAGCAGCTAATGGAGCTAACAGCTGCTGCTTGTTTGTAATCTCCGTCTATACAAATTATGGCGAACTGCATGAATGCGTTGGATTCGCTGTGTTTTCGTTGTGTTTTGATGCCGATGTAGGATCGTAAAGCCATGTGAATCAATAGTAACGCAACGTTTGCATTGTTGATGGAAGGCTTGTTCGCAGCGGTGCTGTGCAGAGACCGATCGCCGTATGATAACGAGTCCAGCAAGAGCATATGACTCCTTATGCTTTTGATTCACTCATGCGTTTTTTTAATATATATCATACGTGGATCGGTCTGCGCAGCGCAATATTCTGCGCAATATTGCGCAGACAGCGGTCTGCGCAATATTGCATTTGAATAAGATAATCTGACGTTGTTATTACCGAGACAGCTTTGCACTTAAGTTGCCTAGATCCAGGCATAAATTGGTTTTGATTTAAAGACATTCACGGCCTATCATCTGCGCGTTGAACTGCAATTATCAGAGGCAGCTGAGCGAACGAAATAGTGTATATATACAGTAGTCAGGTGTGTTGCCATTCGGGAAAGCGAACGGCTTTTGAAGCAGGTCGGCGGAGCGCGCATGTAAGTTTTGAACATATTCTTTAGTCCTGTTGCACGACTCTAGTAGTTTGATTCTCCTACTAATATTTTATTTCGTTGTGTGTGATTTTTAGCCTTGTATTACTGCCATAGCCAATTGCAATATTGCATTTGAATAAGATAATCTGACGTTGTTATTACCGAGACAGCTTTGCACTTAAGTTGCCTAGATCCAGGCATAAATTGGTTTTGATTTAAAGACATTCACGGCCTATCATCTGCGCGTTGAACTGCAATTATCAGAGGCAGCTGAGCGAACGAAATAGTGTATATATACAGTAGTCAGGTGTGTTGCCATTCGGGAAAGCGAACGGCTTTTGAAGCAGGTCGGCGGAGCGCGCATGTAAGTTTTGAACATATTCTTTAGTCCTGTTGCACGACTCTAGTAGTTTGATTCTCCTACTAATATTTTATTTCGTTGTGTGTGATTTTTAGCCTTGTATTACTGCCATAGCCAATTGCAATATTGCATTTGAATAAGATAATCTGACGTTGTTATTACCGAGACAACTTTGCACTTAAGTTGCCTAGATCCAGGCATAAATTGGTTTTGATTTAAAGACATTCACAGCCTATCATCTGCGCGTTGAACTGCAATTATCAGAGGCAGCTGATCTCACTCAGCAACGAATAGGTTGTATTTAACGAGCGTTCCATAGCTGGCGCGGATCAGCCTCCGCGTGTGAAGACCGACGCGGGTAAAGACATCTGTATTCGACTCTTCCTCTGCGCGACTCCTCCGAGGCAGGGACTCCGATAAGGCACCGAGTTTTCTCCTTCTTCTCCCTTCATCTTTCTTTCCTTCCTCCCTCTAACCATGTGCGTCCACTCCATCCCCGTTATCTCGCAACCACGACCCACTATTACACGTAGACGTAGACGGCACCGTAACACTGCTAATCTACTTCCTGTTCCCTCCTCCTCTAATGCCCCTCCGTATCTTTCTTTTTCTGTGGGGCTATGGAATTGTCAGTCAGCTGTCAATAAAGCTGACTTCATTCCTGCCTTTGCCACTCAATCCGCTCTCAAAATCCTGGCCTTGACTGAGACCTGGATCCGTCCAGAAGACTCAGCAACACCTGCTGCTCTCTCTAATAACTTCTCTTTCTCCCACACCCCTCGCATGACTGGGAGGGGTGGCGGCACAGGTCTTCTCATTTCTAACAATTGGAAATACTCATCTCATACAGCTCTTTGCAAAAACAACACATTTGAATATCATGCTATAACGCTTTCAACTCCCACTAAAATACATATTGTAGTCATTTACCGCCCCCCAGGTCCACTGACCACCTTTGTTGATGAGCTAGATGTTCTGCTGTCCTCATTTCCAGAGGATGGCTGCCCACTCATAGTACTCGGCGACTTCAACATTCACCTGGACAAATCTAATGCTTCAGATTTCCACTCCCTCCTAGCTTCATTCGACCTCAAACGCCTCATCACGTCACATACCCACAAATCTGGTAACCAACTGGACCTCATTTACACACGCAACTGCTCTACAGACAATATCTTGGTCAAACCTCTACACATCTCAGATCACTTTTTTATCACATTTAATCTTCAACTTACTACTCACGCACCACCAGTTCCTCCACCAGTTACTTTCAGACGAAACCTGCGCTCACTCTCTCCTTCTCATCTTTCCTCTGCTGTCTCTTCCTCCCTTCCCTCATCCACACAATTCTCTTCTATGGATGTTAACACTGCAACTGACACTCTATGCTCCACTTTAACTTCATGTCTAGACGATATCTGCCCTCTTTCTTTTAGGCCAGCACGAGCTACTCCCTCTAACCCTTGGTTATCTGATGTTATTCGTGAACATCGGACGACACTCAGGGCAGCAGAGAGGAAATGGCATAAATCAAATCACCCATCTGATCTAGCTAAGTATCAGTCATTGCTCTCATCCTTCTCGAATGAAGTACACGCAGCTAAATATTCTTATTTCCAAAACAAAATCAGCAGCACCTCAAACTCACGCACACTATTCAGAACATTCAACTCTCTGCTCTGTCCTCCTCCACCACCCCCCACCACCTCCCTATCTCCAGACGACTTTGCACAATTCTTCACAAACAAAACAACAACTATCAGCAATCAGTTCTCACCCCCACACACTGTGGATTTTAGATCAGCCACTTCCACGACCGAACATACTCTCTCCTCATTTTCCACACTCACTGAGGCCGAAGTATCTAAACTTTTCCTCTCCAGCCATCCAACCACCTGTCCTCTCGATCCCATTCCCTCACACCTCCTTCAAGCCATCTCTCCTACTCTCCTTCCTGCACTCACACACATCATCAACACATCGCTCTGCACTGGCACTTTCCCTACCACTTTCAAGCAGGCTCGGGTAACTCCACTGCTTAAGAAACCCACTTTAAACGCATCACTCATAGATAACTACAGACCTGTCTCTCTCCTGCCATTCATAGCAAAAACTCTTGAACGAGTTGTTTTCAACCAGGTTTCATCCTTCCTCTCACAGAATAACCAGCTGGACTCTAACCAATCCGGTTTCAAAAGGGGCCACTCCACAGAGACTGCATTACTGTCGGTCACCGAAGCCCTGCAGATAGCTAAAGCTGAGTCCAAATCATCAGTCCTCGTCCTCCTTGATCTATCTGCTGCCTTTGACACGGTAAATCATCAAATCCTTCTGTCCACCCTCTCATCACTGGGCATCACAGGGACTCCACTCCATTGGTTTGAATCTTATCTCACAGGTAGGTCCTTCAAGGTTGCCTGGAGAGGAGAGGAATCCCAAGCACATCAACTGACCACGGGGGTTCCTCAGGGCTCAGTGCTTGGACCTCTCCTTTTCTCCATTTACACTACTTCATTAGGTCCCATCATACAGGCACATGGCTTCTCATATCACTGCTATGCTGATGACACTCAGCTCTACCTTTCATTCCAACCAGACGACCCCACAGTAGCTGCACGAATCTCCAGCTGTCTGGCTGATATCTCTGCATGGATGAGTAAAAATCACCTACAGCTCAACCTGGCAAAGACTGAGTTCCTCATCTTTCCCGCCAGTCCCACTATGCAACATGACTTCACCATTCAGCTAGGTGCATCCCTGATCTCCCCTTCAAAATCAGTCAGAAATCTTGGAGTTACATTTGATGACCAGTTGTCCTTCAGAGATCACATTGCTAAGACAGCTCGCTCTTGCAGGTTTGCGCTCTACAACATCAGGAAGATCAGACCGTTCCTAACAGAACACGCAACACAGCTTCTTGTCCAGGCCCTGGTTATTTCTAGACTTGACTACTGCAATGCGCTTCTGGCTGGACTCCCCTCTTGTGCGATCCAAACACTACGAATGATCCAGAATGCAGCGGCACGTCTGGTCTTCAACGAGCCCAAAAGGACCCACGTCACACCTCTCTTCATCTCTCTGCACTGGCTACCACTCGCTGCTCGCATCAAGTTTAAGTCGCTGACGCTTGCCTACAGAGCCACCACGCACTCAGCTCCTGCATACTTTGACTCGATTCTACGTCGCCACACCCCCACCAGAAGCCTTCGTTCAACTGTAAATGTAAATGTAATGTAAATGCGCAGCGCCGATGCATCTCGAACAAGTCTGGTGTGTTTATGTTTCCTGCTGCCCAGGGTTGCCAGGTTTTCACAACAAAACCCGCCCAATTGCTACTCAAAACAAGCCCAATTGCGTTTCAGGGGGGCTTCCCCGGAAAAAATCACATTTGGGGGTAAAATATGTGTTTTTTTGGCATGGTTGCCTAATAAAATTTGCATTCCCGGGGCCAAATGTCACATAATTGGGATCGCTTCAACCCGCGGACATGAAAAACAGCCCGCGGCAACAGTGATGAAGTATCCCAATTCCACGGGAACACCGCGGACTTGGCAACACTGCGCTGCCTCGCTAGCGTTGCTGAGAAAGATGAGACGTGACGTAAGACCTGGCTCTGTTGTGGCTCTCAGCATGTGGAAAAGCAAACGGTTCTTAGAAGGCTCCTCAGTCGAACCAACTATGAACTGGGACTAGCTCTGGCTCTGAATTAGCTCTAGCACTGCCTTGGTGGAAAAGGGGTATTAGTGCCCATTTACGTCAAAACTAGGCTAAGTTGTAACTTATGCACTGCTGGTACAACCGGCCCCAGGCCACAAGTATCCACACCTATGCTATAGTCCTGGGGTTGGACTTCATCATCTTCAGTGGTCTGCAGATCAACGTTGTATACCAAAAATATTCCTTAAATGATTACCCCTGCTGAAGAATACCCCTTTCAACCAGGAAATGAACAACAAGAAAACAAATTAGGAAAACCACACAAAACCTTTCCCTGTTAAGATCTATTCTTCCTCCTCCACTACTTTTGAACCTGTAGCAACCTGGCAGTGTTGATGAAAAGACATTCATTACAAGTAGTGGATGCAGCTCATTTACCTCCAGATGGGAAACAGCAGTTACTCTAAATCCAGGAAAACAACCCTTGGGTATGTACACTCTGCACTGGACATACTGATGTTCTACATCACCATATTTGTACCACTTATCATGTGCCCATCAAACAGACCATATTGCTTATCCCCTATTAAACAACTTGCAGAAGAAGTACGGCTTGAGGAGATGTTGAAGTAAGGAATCGTTGAACCATCTCACTCTACCACTGGTCCTGGTACCTAAGCATATGGTAACTGTTGGTTGTGTGATTCCCAAAAGGTCAATTCTGTAACAGAAAGTGATGCTTACCCCCTTTCCAACATCACAGAAATCCTGAAATCACTTTCTCGGGCAGCCATCTTTTTCACCATAGATCTCAATAGTGGATATTGGCAGGTGACTATGAACCCAGATAGCAAAGCCAAGACTGCTTTCATCACTCCTGCAGGTCTCTATCAATTTAATGCCATGTCGTTTGGGCTTAAAAATGCTCCTGTAATCTTCAGAGGATTATGGAGGCAGTCCTTGGGGGAATTACGGAGAAAAATATGCTTTGTCTATACATCAACAACATTATTATTTACTCATTCTCAATAACCCAGCAGCTCCATGACATACAGACTGTCCCCAATAGGTTAGAAAGTGCTGTTCTGACCATTCATTTGTAGAAAAGTAAGTTCTGTCTTCAAGGAATCACCTTTTTAGGGCATGTCGTAAGAGTTCAAGGCATTTCAGCAGACCAAAGTAAGACTCAGGAAAGACCTGATTCTGCTTATCGATTCCTAAATTCGATTACAATAAGGTAAAAAAAAAAAAAAAAAAAAAAAAAAAACTTAGATATCATTCACATTTATTATTACAGTTTTTTACAATCACTTAGTTACTATTTTCAGAACCTTGATGCCATTTTTCACAACTCTAGACACAAAACTCACAACCAATGATCAAAATGCAAATTTTTCAAAACTCTAACCCTTTTCTCAATTGCTTGGATACAATACACATAAAACTTAGATAATTTGTTCATTCAACAAAAATCACCTGTTCAATATGACACAACTTAACATCAAATTACTACTATTTCAAAAGGCAATTCACACATTACATTTCAAATGAGTGTCTATTCATTTCCTTACAATGATCTAACTATCAATTGATACAACTGCTCAAAATGATAAGTAACTGTTGCATTACTCTTAATGCATAGTTGTATGGAAACAGACAAACATTCTTCCATGTTTACAGTAAATTTAAATGTTTGTTCAATCATGAAAGTTTCAAGATAACGAGATTCCTTGTCACTAATAAGTGTGAAGCATGAACCAATTAGACTACAATACCCATGGATGTAGCCTACAGTAATATTTTACTGTATCATAATGCTTCATCAGACACTGTGTCTATGGTCCCAAATACTGTTACACCTTTTCAGACTATTTACAGTATTGACAGCACTGCACTGTATTCAGGCCCTTGTAATTGCTTGTCCAATTCTGCCAACTCGTTACTAATGATTGAGTGCACTTTGTGGAATGAGTATATAAAGAGTTGATTGGGATCCAATTGCAAGAGCGTAGTGATATGTAACATGGAGCCAGCAGGTGATCCAGGTCACAATGGAGGTCAAGCAGTGGTGGGAGGAAGACGAGGAAGACGTGTTGGTCAAAGGAATGGCAGGGGACAGGCACCCCTTCTGAGAGGTGGTCGTGGGCCTCGTTTGAGAAGTGTGGGGGAATGTGGTAGAGGACAGGCACCCCTTTTGAGAGGTGGTTGTGGGCCTCGTTTGAGAGGTGTGGGGGAATGTGGTAGAGGACAGGCACCCCTTTTGAGAGGTGGTTGTGGGCCTCGTTTGAGAGGTGTGGGGGAACGTGGTAGAGGACAGGCACCCCTTTTGAGAGGTGGTTGTGGGCCTCGTTTGAGAGGTGTAGGGGAATGTGGTAGAGGACAGGCACCCCTTTTGAGAGGTGGTCGTGGGCCTTGTTTGAGAGGTGTGGGGGAATGTGGTAGAGGACAGGCACCCCTTTTGAGAGGTGGTCGTGGGCCTTGTTTGAGAGGTGTGGGGGAACATGGTAGAGGACAGGCACCCCTTTTGAGAGGTGGTCGTGGGCCTCGTTTGAGAGGTGTGGGGGAACGTGGTAGAGGACAAGACCACGGACCAAGACAGCGGCAGCAACAGCATAGAGTGTCCAATGAAATTCGGGCAATAGTTGTAGACCATGTCATAAATCATGGCATGACAATGACTGAGGCGGCTGCAATGATTCAACCAAACCTCAGAAGGTCAACCGTGGCCTCAATAATCAGAACATTCCGCAATGAGAACCGGTAAGTTATCAGCATGCACTAAACATTATGCTACTCTCAATTGTCAAATGACTGCATACCAACGTGTATCACAGAATAGGTGATGTGACCAAGTGTCTTCTTACTCTAATTTTCCCTGTAGAATTGAGACCAGGCCAAATAGTGGAGGCAGAGGCAAAATTCTAACTGACCAACAGGAGCAGGCTGTGGTCGATTTGGTTCGGGCCAGAAATGATTTTCGCCTTACAGAAATTCGCCAGCATATCTTGGACAATGAAGACATGTTCAACAATGTGGGATCCATAAGTTTGCCGACTATTGCACGCATACTGAAAAGGCACCAGGTATCTATAAAACAACTATATCATGTGCCTTTCGAAAGAAATGCAGACAGAGTGAAGCAAATGAGGACTGAGTATCTTCAGGTGAGTTCAGTTTCAAGATGGCTGTTGTAAAAACATTCCCCAAAATTCTACATTGTACAGTCTCTCTAAATCTCTTTCCAAAATGTATTTTTAGAGGGTGATGGAGCTGGATGCTGATGACGACCATCACAAATTCATATATTTGGATGAGGCAGGTTTTAATCTGGCCAAGACAAGGAGGAGAGGTCGGAATTTCATTGGCCAGCGGGCAACCATCCAAGTACCTGGACAACGTGGGGCCAACATCACCATGTGTGCGGCTATATCATAAGATCGTGTGGTGGGACGCAGACCTCATATTGGACCATATAATGCAGCTCTCCTTGTCACCTTTCTTGATGAGCTCGATCAGGTTTGTAGAGCTGAAGGTGTGACCTATGTCATTGTGTGGGACAATGTCAGGTTCCATCATGCTCATGTGGTGCAAGCATGGTTTCAGGCCCATGCACAATTTACCACCCTGTATTTACCCCCATACTCTCCCTTCCTTAACCCGATTGAGGAATTTTTCTCCGCATGGAGATGGAAGGTTCATGATAGGCACCCTCATGAACAAGTCACTCTTCTCCAGGCCATGGATGAAGCCTGCAATGACATTACAGCAGACCAGTGTCAGGCCTGGATTCGCCATGCCCGAAGGTTTTTCCCAAGATGTTTGGCAAATGAAAACATCTATTGTGATGTAGATGAGAACCTGTGGCCAAATCCACAACACAGAGTTGATGACAATGCAGAAGTACAGTAATCACTCATGTTTTGTTTCTAGTACAAGCAAGCAAGAACACTACATTTGATGTTTTACAGTACTGTCTTTTCTTTTCTATTTCATAGATAATTTTTTTTGATGATTAGTTTTATAAATAAACCTATGTTGTGATTGTACTGTAGTTTTGCATCAATATATTAAAAACTTTGTTCAATGATTCCACTGTGTCTGTAGTATTCTCTCTACTACTGCAGTACTTTTACAGAGATTTACTGTACATGTAGTACCATAATGAAACCTGTATCACTTATTTTGTTCTACAATATTTAATGATTGTACGAACAATAACACAGTGAAACTATCAGTTGCTTCTGTGTGGGTGATCTATAGTTATGTTTCAATGGTATTTCACAGTAAATTTGTTTTTTGAACCAATGATTGTGCAAGTGCAAGATTTCTTTAAAGATGTGAATGCACAATGTAATGTTTTGAACATTAGATAGCCTGTGTTACAAGTGATAACCATTTTGAGTTTTGTGTCTAGAGTTGTGAAAAATGGCATCAAGGTTCTGAAAATAGTAACTAAGTGATTGTAAAAAACTGTAAGTCTTATTGCAAAATACTTCATTATAGCTAAATACCATGAACAAAAATCAACAGGCTAATGAACACAAGAAACTTTTGTCTATGGTTTAGAAATACCATAGCAAAAACAGCTAGAGTAACTAATGTAAATTTCAAGCATTATTAAAGACAAGTAAACACTCAGAATTAAAAAACAAAACAAACAAAAAAAGACATGAGCAATTGTGGCACTATGTAAAGTTAGACATGAAAACAGTAGACCCCCATTTAAATGTTCTAAAAGGGTGATACATTTCTATCCAGAGTGTAGTTTGTGGTTCATGGACTCTTGTTTATTATTTTGATAAGAGGTGAGCAGTAATGATGCATTCATTAGCGTGGATACAGCGTCATAATAGAGCCAGACCGCTAAGGGGGAGCTCTCGCCAAGATCTGCTCGAAATTTCAAAGCATTATCAATATAATTCATTAAACTTTACAGAGTAAAAAAGAAATTAAAAGGCCACCATTTGGTGCACCTTGAATGAAAGTTTTCTTTATAACAAATGCATTGAAAAGATGTGTTGTCCATTTTTAGTGAATGTGAATTCAAGAAAATTTAAAAAACCTTTTTACACTATATTTGTGAATTTAGTCTTGTCAAACCATTCAGTTACAGAAACTGTAATAAAATGTAAAAACACTTTATAAATCAAATATTGTTTTGGCAAACTGCTGGCTGTGCACCTCCCCCAACCAGAATGCACCAGGTGAAGTTGTTAATTAGCAGGGTAGAGACATGCTGCATCCCAAAACACACATATAACAGTTGGCCGGAAGTGATGGATTATAGTTTTTAAAAAAAAGTATTTTGCCCATGCACACCAATCATTTCATTTCAGAAGAGTCGTATGGGGTCAGTTGTAAACTTCATACCAAAAATTGGTCTTTGCTTGAAGTTTATTAAAGTACCGCAAAGAGCTAATTATTTAACATCAACTATCCCAATCAGTGTGCTTCTACCTGGGAATTCATGCAGCATGTTATCTTCCAAATGGGGTGCAATGAATCTTCTGCAATTTGGTTTCTTCGCACATCCTTGTTTGCTGAAGAGCAACTTTTAACCTTTCCCCCTTCTTTTTGGTTTTGTAAATATCAATTTCACTGTGTATATACTGTAAAATACAATTATGCACATCTGTGAATTTCACTTTAATTTCCAAACAATTAAATAGTTACATCTATAAATTTCATTGTTCAG
Organism: Gobio gobio; assembly: GCF_949357685.1. NCBI lineage: Eukaryota > Metazoa > Chordata > Actinopteri > Cypriniformes > Gobionidae > Gobio > Gobio gobio. The sequence goes on along the minus strand of NC_137101.1, from coordinate 39,846,463 downwards.
AACAAATTTTCTTTCTTTATTAAAACTGTATATGATTGCATTTTAGCATATTTTTAAAGTGCAAATGAAGCAGTCAGTCTAGTTTACATTATTCAGTAAACTGATTTCCACTTTTTTATTTACCACAAATTATCTAACAAAGACGGATAATGTAACCTTTTTAAAGAAAAAAAGATGTTTTGTTATAGCTTTTGGAGCAAGGGCACTGTCATCTTGAAATACCACAGCGCGTGACGTCACGGAGTAATGCAAGCATTTATTTTTTAACACACGATTGTTTCTAAATGGAGGAAGATGATATTTAAAGGACTGTTGAGCCCATAATAAATCTGATTGCATGTGAATTTGAGCTGATACGGCGAGGGGACCGAGCAGTACTATTGTTACGGGTTGAAGAAGTCATGAACCCGCTGGTTTGGGGTGAAGACCGGGTCAGAAACACTACCTGTTTGTTTAAAACAGCAAACCCTGATACCTGAAGCCTTCTGGTGTCACAGTGCATTGCCCAAAATTAGAGAGCCCCATACTATCAATTAATCTCTCAATCTTCCTGCTGCAGTTGATTTGTGAAATTAAGCTTGGAGGAGAGCAGGCTAAAAGGTACAAAAAAATACCCCTCTCCAATAACAGTTATTTTCAAACATTGCAAATGACATTGAAGCACAGTTAATTGACAGAATGAAAAATGGAACTCCCTAAGCACTGAAATTTGATTAGACTGTTGATGTGGGACGTCAACCCAAACTGCAAGTTTTTATTTGCTATGTTTGGGAGAGTAAAATCATTGAAGAACTTTTGGGGTGCTTTAGTTTGCCATAATAATCAACAGGAGATTTTTGATATGCTTTATGGATTCATGACATCACATTGGCTTTGTTGGGAGTACTGCATCATCATATGCACCGGCTGTGCTAAAGCAAAAACGGGCTAAAAGAAGTTTTCTTTGCCGTCGTCTTCTGATGGTGAAACCAACTTCCCTCGGGACCCTCCGCCACAATCGGCCGACCCCAGGTCCACTCCTCCGCCTCCTGACACCGCACCCGAGCTCCAGGCTTATTTGCGCAGCCACCGGTCTGCTCGATCAGCCTCACACTCGCCAAGACGCCAATGTCAACACTCGCCCCCACCGGCGAGACGGCCAACTTCCTCCCCGGCGGCTGACGATTGCACCTATCGGGAAGTGGACAGTAGTAGGATTGAGACAAGCTCTGGCTAATTTCAAAGTACAGTTCTCACGGACGATGAACATAGCGGAACTGTACAACCTTTACGTCTGTTTACAGCCAGCCTACCTCTCTCCTAATGCTGCGTTCACACCAAACGCGAATAGAGCGTCAGGAGCGAGTGATTTCAATATTAAGTCAATGGAAAGGCACGTTGACGCGCATCTGGAGGTCCTGCGGCGCGATAGACGCGATTCCGCCTCATTTGCATGTCTAGTTCGCGAGAATAACGCAAATTGAGCATCTTGCATGAATGGTGCTTTTTGTGCATTCACACATTTGAAGCGAATTCATGTCTGACGCCCGAGTGGAAAATTTGAACTTTGGCGTCAATTCGCGCCACGCTAACCAATCAGGAGCCTGCTTGCTGCTGTCACGTGGTAAAGTGACATGATGAGAAACGCTGCATAATTTAAAAGTATCTCTTTCACCGTACCGTTGGCCGATAGGACCCACTCACCTGACGCCAAGAAGCTGCTCCTGATGAAGGCTTGGTGGGCCCCCTCTGCCAGTCTTTCTTTTTAATTTCGCCGCCCCGTCTATCGGTTAGTAGGGCTCACCTATCTGACACCGCGAGTCTTGAAATAGTAAATTGTAAACTCTTTGTTCAGACAAAGGAGTTTATCGGTTTTACTAAGCAGTTCTTCCCAAGGTTTTAGACTCTCTGCATAACTTCATCCATCTGTTCTGACCCTTTTCCCTCCATCCACTTTAAAGGTCCTGTTCTTCGTGATCCCATTTTTCAAACTTTAGTTAGTGTGTAATGTTGCTGTTAGAGCATTTATAATACCTGTAAAATTATAAAGCTCAAAGTTCAATGCCAAGCGAGATATTTTATTTAACAGAAGTTCCCTTTCAAAGCCTACAGCGAACGGCTGGTTAGGACTACATCCTGGTATTTCCTGCTTTAATTACGTCAGTAGAGCAGTATGTCGACTAACCTCTGCCCACAAGAACACACGAAAAAGGGGGCGTGGTCTTGTTGCTCCCGCGTGGAGAATAGGAAGTGTTGCGTTCGGTTGCGTTCGTATAGTTTGTTTGTTGCCATGTCGTCGAGACGCTGTTATTTTCATCCCGGAGTCAAGTCACCTTTGTTTGGCTTTCCCAGGGACGCTGTACTTAGAGATCATTGAGCGCATGCATCCCCGTTATGGTAAGAGGCGTGACCTTTCCGGTAACGTTCGCTAAGCTGCTGTCGAATCACAACACGGGAACCGCTGGCACAATCAGAACTTGTTACGTATTTCTGAAGGAGGGACTTCATAGAACAGGGAAATCTTTCAAGCCGTTTTGAGGACAGTGAAAACAGCAGTATACAGATAAGTAAATTGTGTGAAAAATACTGTTATGGCTGTATTTTCAGGCCGAAAATGAAACAACAGCGACTTGTACCATTTGTACAAAGTCTTTAAAATACAGTGGCAATACAACTAATTTGTACAAACATATGAAAAATCACGTACCAGAAAATGCAGAGCTGCAGAAACGGAGAGAGGAGGAGAAAAATCCCCCTACCCCACCCCCTGGCCCCGACAGACCAGCGACTCAGAGGCAGAAGTCACTGCCAGAGGCATTTCAGTTTGGCAGAGAATATCCAGGTAGATAAGAGTGATGAAAGACATATTTTAGTCAGCTTCAGCATTTATGATTTTTTTTTTTAATCCTGAAAAGAAGTGCACTAAAGAGGAGAAACGTTATTTTGTTCTCATTATATCGTATTACAAGGAGAATTTGTTTTACATTTTTTATATTTATTGTGAAGTAAAACTTTGTGACTTTGTTTATTTAAGAAAAAAATCCTGAAAAGAAGTGCACTAAAGAGGAGAAACATTTTTTGTTAACATGCTACTTGAAAAGAGAATTTGTTTTTACATTTTTTATATTTGTGAAGTAATCATTTTGTAACTTTGTTAATTTAAATAAAACAGAAGTAACCAAAAAGTTGTTTCTGAACAAAAGCTTTTGTAGTACTGATTAATAACCCAAAATGCAAATCACAAAAACAAATTTAAAGTCATGAAAATTCATTTAGATTTAGGTTGAAGACGCATCCACCTTAATTATTAAAAAGTATCGGTATTGGTATCGGTATCGGCGATACTGGCCCTGTATTTACTTGGTATCGGATCGATACCAAATCTAGCGGTATCGCACACCTCTATAAAAGATATTTGCATCCTCTTTGTTCTGCATCTAGAAACTCGATAGCGCCGCTCAGAGGGCAAAAGCTCAAACTCCGTTATTAGGGGATGATCCTGTGAATGAGCTATGACTCTAACTTTCCTCTGGACGTGTTTTATGTATAACTCCCCAGGTTGAGCCTGACTTCTCCTGGAAATCTTGCTCGCCACTTTGACCAGACTACCAAGTCTGTTTTAATTTGTCAGGGAGAGGCTTCCAAACCAAGCAGCTATATAAAAAGATAAAACCGATTCAATAAAAGCACGATAAAACAGAGTCACCATTTCTGAAGAAACATTAAGTGTTCATTTTCCTAAGGAAATACAGTCTTTGTTGAATTTTCTTTGAGACAGCATCAACCAAAGGTTCAAAACACAGTTTGTTGTCTAAAATGACTCCAAGATATTTGTATGTCTCCACGTGCTCAATGTCAATGCCTTTAATAACCGTGATTGTAAAGGGAGGTGATGTCCTGCGAAAGTCAATGACCATATCCTTAGTTTTAGATACATTCAGCTGTAAAAAGGAACTATCGCACCACTCTACAAAGTCACTGAGGACTGGCCCATGGTCCCGCTCATTCCCTGATAGCAGACTGACAATGACAGAATCATCATTAAACTTAAGTATGTGTCTATCCTGGTACAAACTGCGACACTGGTTTGTGTACAGGATGTACAGGAGAGGAGATAGACAGCAACCTTGGGGGGAACCAGTGGATGTAAAAGTGACTTCAGATATGGTGCTGTTGGCCCTCACACTCTGGGATCTGTCTGTTAAAAAATCCAATAACCAGCCCACCAAATTCAAATTAAGGTTAAAATCCGCAATCAGTCTCTCAGCGAGCAGAAAGGGCTGAATGGTGTTAAAAGCAGAAGTAAAATCAACAAATAAAAGTCTGACATGAGTCTTAGCTCTATCCAGATGGCTAACAATAAAATGCAGTAGTGTGATTCTAGGATAGACATCCTCCACACTCCTGCCAGACCTATATGCAAACTGCAGTGGATCTAACTGATCTCCAACCTGCAGTAGGACAGCCTCTTTGATAATTTTCTCAAAGCTTTTCATAACCAATGAGGTCAATGCTACAGGTCTAAAATCATTCAAGGTTTTTGGGGAGTTGCACTTGGCTATAAGCACAATAATAGAATGCTTCCAACTTCTAGGGACTCTTTGTTGTGATAAGGACAAATTAAAAATGAACTGAAAGATATGACAGAGTTGATCAGCACATGTTCTTAATAATTGCCCACAAATATCATCTGGCCATTTTGATCTGGTGTGCCTGAAAATGTTAGCCACAGTACTACTGTCAACAGTAATGGATGGAGCTGCCTGTGTGATAGCCCTGATACCTTCCATTTCATCATCAAAATCTGAATTGTTAAATCGAGAATAAAATACATTAAAGGGGGGGGGAAACACTCAGTTTCAGTCAGTCTCATGTCAATCTTGAGTACCTATAGAGTAGCACTGCATCCTGCATATCTCCGAAAAGTCTTTATTTTTATTATAATTATAAAAGAAAGATGCGCTGTTCCGAGTCTTTCCGGAAAAAGGCGTGCGGCTGGGGGCGTATCGTGTGGGCGGAGCTAAAGAATGTCGAGCGCGCGCCGCTGTTACTGTGTTGAGTTCGTCTGAAAGCTGCGTCATCCCTAAAAGCCGGGAAAAACTTTATTCAACATAAAAAATGGCTTTTAATCGGATACATCCATACATCTATGATCCGGAATCAGACCCAGAGGCTGAAGTTGAACAGGAGGAGCAGCAAAAACGACTAGAGCAGGACATCTCTATGTGGTATAAGTTACACTAACTATATAATATGTTTAGCGGCTTGTGTTATTTAGAACACCATGTCAAGCGCGAGTGTTACAATGTGTGTGTGTGTGTGTGTGTGTGTGTGTGTGTGTGTGTGTGTGTGTGTGTGTGTGTGTGTGTGTGTGTGTGTGTGTGTTTGTGTGTGTGTGTGTGTGTGTGTGTGTTTACGCGTGGTTTGTGAAGACATGATTTGTAGTAAGCGGACTGGTTTTGCGCGTCAGGCTAGTGTTTACATAGAAAGACATGGAATAGTAGCGCATTTGAATGAAGAAGCGCGCTTATTTAGTTCAACATATTTCCCCATTCTTTGTGTATTGTTGTTTGGAGTGCTTTTACAATACACAAACATACACATATAGTGGCCAGCTAAACAAATGTACACACACTATACATTGCATGCTCCATTGATCAATACGTGATCATGTTTGTGCTACTTGATGGGCATAGGCAAAAACAGACATTTGAAGCAGTCAAACCTGCGGTTCCAACGTTGGGACCTTTATCGCTGGGACCGCTCCATCCTTCAGTATTAGGCGATCTGAAAATCCGGCGTCGAACTGGGCCTTGTTTATAAAACAATCGGCACCGAAATGCAGGGAACAGACATAAATATTTGCGCAACTCAGTTGTTGATCCGGAAAAGCAAATTCCATCTGTACGAGCCAGCGCTTTGATGGGCGTAGCCTATTGCTTTGACGCTCTCTCTCTCTCTCTCTCTCTCTCGCGCGCGCTCTTCCGGTAGAATTGTCCGTACGGCCCATACAAGGAAATTCCGCCCTGTTGACGTCAAGCGGACCCATGATCGAAAAAAACTTTCCGAAACTTATGACTAACAGGAAGTACTAATTTTGGCAAAGAAATACTCCCATCAAACGTCCACCTTAGCTTTTGAACCTGTGTCCATGTTTAGCATGGGAATCCAAGTCTTTAACAGTGCCAAAAGATCAGTATGCATGAAACAGCATTTCACCCCCCCTTTAAATTCATCAGCCAAATGTTTATCAGATGAAAAACCATCCAGGACAACTCTGTTGGCTTTATCATTAGACCCAATCAATGTTTTCATACCATTCCAGGTTTTCTTTAAATTATTACTTCTCAAATCTGCCTCAATTTTTTCCTTATACCTTTAGCTTTTTTAATTTCAGCCCTGATCTCTTTTCTCACAGTCCTCTCCGCGTTTACATCACCTTCATTAAAAACAGTTTTTCGTTTGATTAGCAAATCTTTAATGTCCTTAGAGATCCACTGTTTGTTGTTTGGATACACCTTGACTTCCCTACTCGGGAGAACGGAGTCTTTACAAATAGAGATGTAACTGCAGACCACGTCAGTAAGTTCATCAATATCAGTTCAGGAGTCCTGAAACACTGTCCAGTCTGTGCACTCGAAGCAGGCTTGAAGCGCTGAAGAGCTGTCCTCAGTCCAGACCTTCACCTGTTTTCTGACAGGCTTCTCCCTCCTCAACACCAAGGTGTAGGCAGGTAAGAGGTGGACAGAGTTGTGGTCAGAGGCGCCCAGCGCTGGCCCTGCCTTGGATGTATATGCGCCTTTAATGGAGCCGTAGCACAGATCAAGAGTTTTATTATGACGTGTGGGGCATGTAACATACTGATAAAAGCTGTTCAGTGTTTTCTTTAAATTACAATGGTTAAAATCGCCGAGAATAAAATTAGGAGCGGCAGGGGAGATAGACTGAAGTTTGTTTACAGTTTTAAAAACAATGTCCGCGGCGGACTTGGCGTCAGCTTTGGGGTGGATATAAGCCACAGTCACAAAAATCTGGGGGAACTCTCTGGGGAGATAGTACGGCCGTAGTGACACAGACAACAGTTCAATGTCAGGGTGACAAATCCGCTCTCGCACAGTAAAATTGCTGCACCATCTGCGATTTATATACAGACAGACCCCTCCACCGAGCGTTTTATGTGTTACCTCACTGTCCCGATGCAGACGCAGAGGGGCTCCAAAGCCGCTGATCTCCAGTGCCGAATCCGACTCAGTGAGCCAAGTCTCTGTGAAAGCCATAAGACACGCATCCCTGTAGTCCCGCAGATGCAAAACACTTGCCCGTAGTTCCTCAATCTTATTCCTGAGGGACCGCACATTAGCCAGTATGACTGAAGGCAAAGGGATGCGATTCCTGCCCAGTAGCTTTCTGCTTCGCTGTTTCACACCACCCCTTTTTTCCCGCTTCCTGGTTTGGCCCTGTTTTGTGAAGTTAATGTTTTTACCAATAAGTAATTCCAGAGGCAGATTCCCAGTCAGTGAATTGATGATGAAGTCTGTCACGGCAGGATAGCACCATTGTAATCCCAATAGAAATTCACGGGTGTATCGGAATTTCTGTATGTGTGCTGCTGGTCGCTCCAAACAAAGTTTAAAAGAGTCACTAAAAATAAGGCGTAAAAAGTGACTTCCATCCCTCAGATACTCAGCAAATGTTCATGAAACAGACAACATTAAACAGCACACAACAAAGGGGAATTAAAACCCTAAAAGACGTTTAAAACACAATAACACGGACACGAGCTAAAGCTGCTTGTCGCCACAGAACAGCGCCACCCACGTGATTTAGTTATTAAAGTTTGTGCACAATATATGTTTGGTCCTGACTTCCTGCCTGCAAACAAATTATCCCTTAAATGATCGATCTTGCTATACGCGTTAAGCGCTTACGTAAATTCAAAGAAATAATTATTTTTCTGTAGCCATGAAAAATATCCTTTTCTTATAATTAATTAATAATTAATACTGAACGTTCATAGGAGGAACTGATTGATTGATTGTAATGTTAATGCAGCTACATAAAGTTAATATATTTAACTGATTCAAATATTCATAATTAATCATAATGAGTTATAAATAATTATTAATATTTCCCCTCAGAGCTAATTCGCTACAACAGGTATGTTTAGCATCTCCTGTGCAGTGTTGTGGAAGTTACTTTTAAAAAGTAGTGTTTGCTCGTTACTCGTTACTTCTTTTAAAAAGTAATCCGTTACTTTACTTAGTTACCCCCAATGGAAAGTAATTTTTTACGTTATTCGTTACTTTTACGTTACTTTTATGTTGCTTGACCTTGGGCAGAACCAAATATCTGTTCCTAAATGTGTAGGCCTAAATAAAGTTCTACTATGGAAGACATAACAGGTATTTCTTATGTGCTCTTTATTATAAAAAAAAAAATAGTATAAATAGGCTCCTTAGGAACAACATGGTAACCTCAAAATGGGTGAAATGTCTAAAAAAAAACATGCCTCATCTATATCCAACAGAAAAAAAAGAATAACTTAAAAATGGCTTGATGTCAGTGGCTTGTGTAAATAAAATAAAATGGCATAATACAGTTTAGAGGCAAAGACATTTTAGCCAAAATAAAATCAAGCACAAGTTAAAGCACTAGCCTCAGAATTAAAAAGGCTAACATAACTGAATATACTGGCCCTTCTTCACAGTAGAAAATAGTATATTAGGGCTTGAGCATGGACAGCAGGCAACCTATTCCACATCAGCACCAAATGGGTGATTATACCTCATCAGGAGCAGTCTTTCGAAACGTTTATCCGAAAGTCTGTTTCTTCTGGGGGAAAGTACAAGACCTCCCAGGCTGAACAGCCTTTCCACCGGTGCACTAGATGGTGTGGCAGTGTTGTATTTCATGAATACAGCTTTCACTCGGGGGAAACGGTTGAGAACTTCTAACTCAGAGGTACTTGAGTACATGAGAGCAGGCTCAGAGTCTGCACTAAAGGATATTGCATCTTCCTCCTCCTCGTCAAAAGAAAAAAAGTCCTTCTCACTGGAGCTGCTGTGTCCGGCAACTTCTCGTTTTTTATTCTCAGCCGGGTCTGCATCATGGGGTAGAGTGCGACACTCCGCGATGAGCAGCGCACGCGCCTCTTCCCTCCGCTCCGCTCCCCCTATCCATCGAACTTTAAATTTCGGCAACGTCAAGGCAGCCAATAAAGCTTCTCTGCTCTCCAACACCGGTGCGAATCGCGTCTTGAAAGCCTAGAACAAAATGATATAGAATCCATGAGCTTAGTTTTCAGAAACATGACTCACTATCAAGGGAGGCATAATGCATTTATCAAAATTTTGAATATTTACGAAGAAACGCCCGTTAATGGATAGGCATACGCCTAGGCTATATTTCAGATAGGCTATTAACTCTTTCCCTGCCAGCGTTTTAAAAAAAAGTTGCCAGCCTAAAACAGCGTTTTTGTTGTATGAATATCTGAACATGCAATATATCAAAATAAAGTACAGACCCTCTGCTTTTAAACAACAACAACAAAAAAAATGTTTTATTCTAGCTTGCATGCATTCTTTTTTATTCACTTGAATATGGGGAAGTTTCATAAAACAATGAAAACATTTCTTGTAAAAGACTACATCTAGATCTGATTCAGAAAAATTCTGAATATAGATGGAGTAGATCGAGTCCATCAACACCCCTAATGAATAAGAATTGGCTTACCTGTACACTTACACCCGGTAGGTCTGCTGTCATACTCGACAGTCCATTTTGAAGTGCCAGCATCCTGGACATCAGGGTCTCCAGGGTTGGTAGAAGACCACCATAGTAACAATTATCTTCACCTTGCAAGATATCCAGTGCTATTGTCAGCGGTTTCAAAACACTGCAGTATTCCTTTAGGAATAGATGCTTGCGCTCTGTCGGGGCTCTGATGTCCAGTCTAGTACAAAGCGTATTCAAATCTTGGGCCGGGATGTCACTGATACGGGACAAGGCATCGTGGTAGGAATTCCACCTTGTTGATGAAGGCACGATAAGTTTTTTTCACACATATTTCATCGACAATCTCAGAGGCCACGGTAGAACGACTTGCCTTTGTCCAAAGACCACCGCACTTCGCCGTTGCACTCCTGTACACAAATTTTGAGTCACTGTTAGATGACAGCCATTTGTCAATGTCATTGCACAAGATCAAATTGAGGGTATGCGAAGCACACCTAAAATGCGGGGGAAGAGAAAACTGTCCTTCTGTAGTCCCAAGCAACTCTTACACATCTGTGAAATCCTTGCTCTTCATCCTCCTCCTCGTCGTCGTCAGGCTCAGGGGGTCCATACATCTTAAAAGCTTTAACAAAATTCGTCCCGTTGTCTGTAACGGTGGCGGTGATCCTATGTGAAAGGCCAAACGCTGAGTGAAACTGTTCCATTTCAAAGCCTATAACATCATATGTATGCCTGCCCTTTATTCTTTTGCATGCGATAGCAGCTTTCTCACGATTAAAGTTGCGTGGATTGATCCAGTGCACAGTGATTCCCAAAAAGCTTCTGTTATGGCTACTCCATATATCCGCAGTGGTCGACACATACTGCAAACTCTCAAAAGTTTTCTTTAATTCACTCTCCATTTTTAGATAACATTCATCCAGATAGCCCGTGAAAGTTTTACGATCTGACCATGGGCGCCTGTCTCCTGTTATCGGTATTTTCCCAAGTATCTTTCTGAAAGTGGGAGATTCGACAGTATTGATGGGCAACATTTCTTCGACGATGAACAAAGCGACAAGTTTGTCCAACTCTTGTTTAGTTACCTGGTGCTGGTGGTGAAAATAAAGTTTTAGCTGCTTACTTGTGCTTGGACTCGACATGTCATCATTTCCCCCGGGGATCTTGAGCTACACGCTTCATGTTAGCATGTTTTCCTTTCAAATGCTTGGTGAGGTTGGCAGTCAAGTTAACGGCAGTGGACAAAAGTTTCTCGCCAGGACACAGTGTACACCTTACACTCACATTCCTCCCCTTAGTTTCAACAAGTTTGAAATAATGGGAATACCTCCATCCCTCAAAAGTTAGTGTTGGCTGCTTCTCGCTTGCCATGATCGCTCTGCTACCAGCCTCTGTCGCGATCACGTACCGTGTGGAGCTATTGCGTAAGCACGCAGCTGAGAATTGTCGCTGTCAAATATGTCCATGGGAAAAGTAACGTTGTGCCGAATTGAAAAAGAAACTACGTTTCGTTACCAAATTTTCAGTAGTAACACGTTACACTACTTTTTACCCAAAAAAGTAATTACGTTACTACTTTGTAACGCGTTACACACAACACTGCTCCTGTGTGACTTTCGGGGCATGAGCAGCTGTTGTGCTTTTGTGGGAAAATGTTACAACTTTTCTGACTTTACTCAACAGACAGCTTATCTGTTGAAGTGCTACTGCCTTCTTGGCTGCAAGGTCAAGAATGTGTGCAAAACAACCAATTTGTGGCCCTAGTCCAGCTGCTTCTTTTATGTCATTCACCATGTTGTGTTTGCAAGTTCATTTTCAATTTTGCTCCATGTTTCATCATACAGTTCAGGAATACCCTTGCTGCTGAAGTGGGTATGCGAAGGGTTTCTTAACGCGGCTTGAGCATCTTAATCATATGCTGAAATCCCACATCATCAACAACGGAGTAGGGCTCCATGTCTTTCGCAATAAACCCCCCCAGTGAATTGGCACTGTGTGTGTAGTTCTCAGTGTAATATAATGTGTCGCGCTCTGTCTCAATGGCCTGTATCCACTTTTTTGTCCTTAAACGCTCGTTTTTTGGGTCAACAGCTTATAAAAACTTCGGGGTTTTTGGTTGTGGGTTTTGTTTAGCTTGTTTGCTGTACACTTTGTCACATATCCGCTTTTAGACATTGTTCTGTTTTTTGTTATAAGTCCGAAATGACAAGGAGGCCGCTGCACGCAATGCAAAGTCAATGGAGAGCGTTCTCTGGAGGGGAACGTAATCAGCGATAGGAAATAAAATATATAACCTAACATTTGGATATTTGACTTAACAGTGACAAAATGTTTACTGCACACATACGCATACTGAGTGTCAGGATCCCAAAATGTACCCATTCTTCCTGCTGAAGTGTCACGTTTTACTGCCTTTATCCACTTTTGTCTCCTTAAACTCTCGTTTTTTGGGGTCGACAGCTTATACAAACCTATTTCTGTGTTTTTTAGCTTGTTTGCTGTACACTTTGTCACATATCAGCTTTAAGGCATTGTTCTGTTTTTAGTTAGAAGTCCGAAATGACAAGGATGCAGCCTCACGCAATGCCAAGTCAATAGAGAGCGTTGGATCCCCCCCCCCCCCCCCCCCGGTGTGGGCGTGGCCTAAATATGCTCTGTCTCTATGCAGTGGAAAAGCGCAAAAACTTGTTCTTGCCCATTTAGAAAGGTAGAAGTCTTTAGGTAATACATCTTCCAGATTTCATCAGATGAGCCCCAATAGTATTCAAATTGAAAACATGTTTACCGGTGCATTCATTTAGATGCATCAAATAATGCAGCGCATTTTTCACTTCATTCAGTTTGTCCTTTTATTTATAGTTTATCACATTTGACAGCAAAATGGAAGTTTATGTAATATATTAATTCTGACATACTGATTTTGAGCGATGCCTTTATCAAATAAAAATAAATATCATACATATTTTCTGGTGCATTTTGTAGAACCAAGTAAACTTTAAAACTCTTTTAACACAAATTGGGTCCAACATCTGAATGACTTGTATGTAAATGTGATGACAAAATATTTACACTGATCACAAGTGGACACTAGATTGAATCTGCAGGTGATTTTTGGGAACACTGCGATTTCTTTCCAGAATGCGTTCGCAAATGACGTTTCAGCTCTGTGTGATAAGTGAAACTCTTCTCACACTGAGGACACGTGAAAGGCTTCTCCCCAGTGTGAAGCCTCATGTGAGTCTTTAGGTTTGCTTTAACTGTGAAACTCTTTCCACACTGAGAGCAGGCGAACGGCTTCTCTCCAGTGTGAACTCTCATGTGAGTCTTTAGGTTTCCTTCAACTGTGAAACTCATTCCACACTGAGGGCAGGTGAAAGGCTTCTCTCCAGTGTGAACTCTCATGTGAATCTTGAGGATTGCTTTGCTTGAGCAAGTCTTTCCACAGTGATGGCACATGACACAAGGCTTCTCTCCAATGTGAGTTATTACATGATTCTTAAGATGATTGCTGTCTGTGAAACTCCTTCCACACTGATGACACATAAAACATTCCTCTTTTGAGTGAATCCTCATGTGGCAATCAAGGTCTACTTTACGTCTGAATCCCTTTCCACACTGATCACATGTGAAAGGCTTCTCTCCAGTGTGAATTCTCATGTGGTCACTAAGGGATCCTTGATGTGAAAAACTATTTCCACACTGAGAGCATACATAAGGCTTCTCTCCTGTGTGAATTCTCATGTGGATTTTAATTGTTGCTTTAAGTGTAAAGCTCTTTCCACACTGTTGGCATGTGTAAGGACTCTCTCCAGAGTGAACTCCCATGTGGATTTTAAGACTTCCTTTACCCGTGAAACTCTTTCCACACTGAGGGCATGTGTAAGGCTTCTCTCCAGTGTGAATTCGCATGTGGACTTTAAGGTTTCCTTTTTCAGTGAAACCTTTTCCACACTGTTGGCAGGTGAAAGGCTTCTCTCCAGTGTGAACTCTCATGTGGACTTTAAGGTTTCCATGATGATTGAAACTCTTTCCACACTGAAAGCAGGTGAAACAACTTCTAGTTCCAGTCTTTTGAGTTCTTTTTTGTGAGGAAGTCTTTTCAGTCTGGGAGCGACTCAAATATTTTTCTCCAGTCATAAAATCATGTTTCTCCTCTACATCATTCCGTTCTTGACTCTCCTCATTCAGTTGCATCATGTCTAAGGTGGAAAAAAGATAAATACAAGTTTAAGCCCATTTTAATGGCACAAAGCAACAAATATCAAAACATTTAGAACAGTTATTCTCAATGTTTTTTGAGCCATCGCCCCTCTACCCATTATCGAGGCCCCTAACCTCTACGATCAAATAAAATATAGCCTAATTCAATGCTGCTCAAACCCAAACTCCAAGCACTGCACATTTTTTATGTCTCACTCATCAGCTCATTAGTAGAATGTAGATTATTGCTCATGCAGACATTATGGTTGATGACGCTTTAAGAAAATTTCCCTCGAGTTTTGGTTCTGAAGCGAGTGAATATGCAGGCCTGCTCTGATAGAACTTTGCCATGTTCTGTTGATTTTGTCTAACTCTGTGTTCCCCTGCTTTAAGTCCATGAAAAGTACTTGTGTCAGACTGGCTGGTGTCTGTTAATTACTTGCTTTGGGAAGAGCCTTCAGAATGGAGGTGGAGAAAATGTCTACAGCTCACTTAATAAAGCTTATGAAATTAAAAGGGTGAGTATGCCGTTACATCTTAAGAAAATTGAGGGGTTTTCTCAAGCATTTTCTCTGTGTTTTGTGTTGAGTTGAGACATCAAACGGCAAAACAAGTGATTAGTGGTGGGCGATATACTGGTACACACGATTAACTGGTAGAAATTTTTCAACCGGTTGAGATTTTGGACTATTGTCTCTATTGCTTCTATTTGATTGGTAATTAAATTAATGCTTTTCCTTAACTTTATAAATAGACCATAGACTGTAAAAAAACACGTAGTGTCAGTGACGTCACCCATAGGTTTCTGAGGAGCATTTTTGAAGCCTTAAATTGGCCGTTGCCATCACGTCACTCTCGGATAACAGAAAATCGACAAAGAGGAGGAATGTGGCTAGAGCGGAGGTGACGTGATGACTAAACAGACAGCAGACGGGCATTTTAAAATGGGGCTCAATTAGTGCTGGGCGGTATGACCAAAAATGTATATCACAGTATTTTTCAAATTTATATCGGTTTCACAGTATATGACGGTATTTTTTCCCCCTATACATGACCGGGTGTTAACCACATTTTCTACTGATTGGGAGAGGAAATACTGCAGTAGATTGACTAGAATGCCCTATTTTACTGTCATGACGGGTGAATATTGTAGAAAAATTCCACACTAGAGTTGATACAGGTTTGCAAAGCCCCACAAAATGATGCTGTGCGGAGACAACGATCAATAAAACACAGACTACACACTCATTACAGACACATGAATATTAAAATATGACCACAGAGAGAGAAGAAAACAGTTGAGGGCACCTTAAGCATTTAAAAAATCTTATCTTGTTGTTATAAAAATCCTATATAACAAACTGCCAAAACGAGGGAGAAATGCGGATATTTGCAATACATTTAAGAGCACGTTCTGAACAAATGACACACATCAGTTTAACACAGAAAGAATAAAGCAGTTACTTTTTTGCCCATTCTTCTTTGAATTATCAGTTTATTATTAACTTACATCATTCATTGTCTTTTGTATAGCAGAATAATCCATCGTGTCATCGCGGTCGTGATCAGATGTATGGTTCAGTGTAGCCAAATCAGTGCACATTTCATTTGAAGAAGACATGATGAAATATGTGCGCATACACGCTTCGGGTTCACGTTTAGAGCACTATAGTATATGAAATATGTCCAAACGCGATCGCTCTGGTCTATATCTGATATATGATCCATGTGGTGAGCGTTGTTAATCTCATCGCGGCGCTCCGCGCAGAAACCGGTCTCTCGGTGTAGTCTGAATTCTCCACTTTAATCAAGGGCTGAATCCGAAATCGCTCCCTATAACCTCAAATAGGGCATTATTTGGAGGGGACAGTGCTTTGTAGTGGTGTCCGAAACCACAGTGGACGTTATTGAGTGCACTTATTCTATCTCACATCGCACCGCAATAACGAGTGTACAGCCGATGTACACATCCGACTTCACGCACTCGTTTTCATTCACTCCTTCAAATAAAGTAATAACGTAGGGAATAGTGAATGAGGATATAGGGGGTGATCTCGGATTCAGCCATAGGCTGTAATGCGATCTCAGCTGTGCTCTGACTGCTCTCAGTAGTACAGTGCAACAGTGAAATGGGTCCCCTCTCAAACAATGCGCTGCGCCGCATTCCGATCGCTGTTTAAGCGACATATACCGGTATTGCAGTATCATCAAAATTCATATCATAACAAAAATTAATGCCAGTATTCGGTATGAACCGGTATACCGCCTAGCACTAGGCTCAATGAGATTCTGCTCCCTTCTGGAGCCTATCTCTAGCGGCCAGTCGATGAATTGCAGTTTAAGTCACTTCCGTATTAACTTCAAGAGAAACTTGGGGAGGTTGCCACTATATATATATATATATATATATATATATATATATATATATATATATATATATATATATATATATATATATAGACAATGATGTGGTTGGAGAGACTGTTAATGTTGGTCTGACACAGAGTTAATGGTTTCCTTCCTCTTTGAAGGGATCATTTAAAAAGTAAGCAAAATTCCCTTGGTTTGCACAACAGAAGAAAGAAACAATGACATTAACACTTGAATATGTGTCTGCAGAATGCCATTTTTATCACAGTGTATAAATCGACAACTACGACTTGTTTGGAAAAATGCTGATGTTAGTGTTATTGTTTGTTAAGTAATGTAATAATTTGTAGGGATGTCCTGATTAAGACTTTTAAGCTACCGATCTGATCAGTCATTTAATATTGAGTGTCTGGCAGAGTCCTGATCCAATAATTGTATTTTCCTACTGCTAGGTGCACACTTCAATTATATTAAAGGGGTGATGAATTGAGAAATCAACTTTCCCTTGAGCTTTTGATATATAAGAGGTCATGGCAAATATAAGAATATCCTGTAAGTTTCAGAGCTGAAAACTTTCGTTAGTCAAAGAAAAGCTTTTATAGACACCAGGCCCAGAAAACGATCTTGTGCTTGTGTCATTGCGCGACGAAACACCGCCTCTACAGAATAATAAGCACGTGTAATTCAGTAGCCCCGCCCACCGACTCATGGAGCTGGTCGGATTGCACTAGCCAGCAGCAATAAACATGCAGAGAATATCACGATATTTGCAGACATATTGAGATTGAGGGTGTACTCACACTAGGCACGATTGCCTTGTACCGTGCTCGAGCGCGATTGTCCCCCCTCCCCACTCCCCCGCTGGCCTGCACTCACATTGCACTTAACGTACCGGGCCGGAGCACGCTTAAGTCATTCACGATGCAACTTTTTGTTTTGAAGAAGACAGGAAGAAAAGCGCTTTCGCTAATAGACTGCCTAATACATTTATAATTTATGCCGCGAAGCGATTTTCACTTGATTGCACTGCACATATCAGAAGATTATTACGGAGGCAGCTGACTTTGACGGAGGAATTTGCAGCTTTACCCGCAAACTTCAATTCATGTTCATCAATAAGGTGAAAACCAGAACCATTATAAACCTAAATATTATTGAATTAATTGAAAAGTGTATCCAAGTAGTAATAGTTTGGTGTTTGCTGTTGTAATGTTGATAGTAGCGTGCAGCTGTTCCGTGCTCCAGCACGGTTAGCGCTCACACTGCATGCGAACCGCGCCCGAGTCCAACTGAACCGTGCTCTGGCCCACCTCTTCCAAGCGGGCCAGGGCCGGCTAATCGAGCCGCGCCCGAGCACGGTTCGGATCACTCACACTAGTCAAACGAACCGCGCTTTGGTGGTCAAACGCACTCGGGCACGGTTCAAACTGGCTAGTGTGAGTACACCCTGAAACACAATGCTGTTCCATCTATATTGGACTCGACAGGAATGGTGCAGCACACCTATGTTAGTAAAACATGTTTTTTTTTATACGTGATAGTATTGCATTGTTACAGATCGTTTGATATGTGTACGATTGTGTATTGATTATGTGTAGGCCTACATGTCTATCCAGTCACACGAGAGACTTGTTGTAACGTTATGTGTGTGTCTGCGCTCGTGTGTGTGTGTGTCCGCGCGCGCAAGTGTGTGTGTCCGCATGTGTTAGTGATTTACTGTTTGTTTGATATTTTGCGAGTTCTCTGAGCATTTCCCCCAGACGATTCCTGGGACAGACGATAGCTGAAGCTCATTAAATATGCAAATATTATCCAATCCTAGCCGTGGACGTTTACTTCCAAGTCTTCAGTTCAGCACACCCATCAAATCCGAGTGTTTCTCAGAGAGCCTCAAAACCAAGGCAGAAAATAGCCTATTGCTTATTCATTATGATGTTTTTTAATGTAAAAACCACATAAACGCCATAAGTTGACTTCAGACAACAGCATAAAAAAAAAAAGCCAGTTCATGACCCCTTTAAAGTTAATAAAATAAAATAATAAGATAATGATAATAATTAAGATATGATATGTAAACAGACCGTGTGGTCACAATTATGAATATAGGACTGTGTTGGAGTGTTTACAATTTTCAGAAAGAAAAAGCTGAAAACAAAAATAATGATTATATGGAGATTGATGACATGTAAAACAGCATGTGGTAAGGGACATTCTTCTGTTTATGATATCATACAGCCAGACCTATAACGACAAGACATTTCCATGCAATAGGCTATCCAAAATAGTGCACAACAGGGAGATAAGTCAGTAAATTCGAGTAAAATCACAGGATTCGCTTATCTCATGCGAATGCCCCACATGAAATTCAGATGTGGGCGGTATTTTTTTTAAATCACACAAGGTCCCCCAGATAATACTAATCCTGTGCGAATAGGGCTTTAAAATACATTTGAAATCGTTATTTATGAACAGTCATGGTTTGTAAATGATTAGTTATTATTATTTATCATTAACTAAAAATAACTTCTAAACATTATTATAAAGTGTTAACAAAGGGGTAAATGCAACAATTTAGAGAAACTTTTTGCCTTCAATTTTGAAATGCAGAGAATAAAATCACCCTGAGCCCTCTGACTTGGAAAGACTTGACCTACCTTCTAAATGGTCAGAGAATTGTAATCATCACTGTAGGATTGTCTCTGCAGTGCTTGATCACACCGCTAAGATTAGTGCTGCTTTTGCACTTTTGGCACTGAGCCAGAGGCACTCGTTCAGCGAGGGCTTGTCAGTGCAGATGGGAGGGCTTTGGGGGCTCGAGCCCCTGCCCTTTTTGAAAATGAATCAAACGTGCACCTCTCAACAATCATCAATAATATTGTGGCCAATAAAACAGAATTTGAATTATAATATAACGTGTACAAAATAGTAATAAACCTCTCAATGACGTGTTGCTATGGTGCGTGTCTTGCTTGACTGCTCATTCTGAAACTGCCTCCTCTTTATTTTTTATTTTTGTTGTAATTATTCTGCTCATTGTAAAAGTAAAATACAATAAGTTTGTATCTGTAATCCCATTTTCATAATTGTGACCAAACTGTCTGCTTACAACAGTGGTCGGGAACCTCTAGTGAACGCCTGTGGCTTGATGGCAGGAAAAAACAAGCCAAACAATCACGATATTTAAACCTTTTTCATCATTAGTCAAAGCTATCATTCGAAGTGCAGGTTGTCAAGAAGGAGGCAAGAGAGGCAGTGTCTCCTCAAAAAACTGGATGAGACAATATATAATATTACAAAAATAAAACCACGCAAATATTAAAAATGTTACATTAAAAGGTGTAAAAATCACGTCACATGTATTGGGGTGTACAATAGTGATGATGATGTGATGTGGAGTACCATTCATTCACATTAATAATTGCATGACAATTTGTAAGATTCTTATTATTATTATGATTTGTATTATTAATGACGCTTATTGTTATTTAGAAGAAGAATGTCGTTATTATTATTATTTATTTTATTATTATTTATAAGAAGAAGAATGTCATTTTTATTATTTTTGTCGGTCTGAATTATTTTCAGTCCCAGTCCGTGCGCAGCTGCCGGGCCTAACCAATGTCAGGTAAAGCGCACAGACTCGCAACTGGAGGAATACATATGCCTACAAATCAAATGCTTTGGTAAAGTCACACAAATTAAACATTGAAGTCCATGTTGCACAAAAATAAACACATAAGTTTATAATTACTATATCCCTATTCGCACGGGATTAGTATATGTGGGGACCTCTGGTGATTTGTAATAATTGCAGAGAATGTCTGTGATCTTAATCCCGTGCGAATCGGCCATGTCTGTAATATGTAAAGTAAAAATTCCCCCGCAAATGACCTACCATATTTCTCTGAACACCGAGGTCCTGTGATTATATTAGTCCCGTGCGAATCGGCATCTCTGGGATTTGGCCGGGATTAGGCGGATCGTATATAATTTTTGCAAGGTTTTTGTGTCCTGTGCGCATTTTAATCTTTATCTTTAACGAAGAATGGAGCTAGGCTGCATATGTGCACCGTTATGAATTCCTGTGCGGCCGCGCGGATTATACTTTCACTTTAGAATGAGCACCAATTTGGGAGTAAATTGCTTGAATGTTGTGTTTAATATTATTCTTAAAGAAAAACACAAAAACAGAACAGTACAATGACAACTCGCTTAAATGGGCACTTTTACATTTAGCTTTGAAACTGAATCTTCCGTTGTATATTGTTATATTGCTCAGTTACGTTTTTAATTGCGTCTGTTCTGTAACTGAACAAAATTATTTTTATTACTATAAAACAATCAAAATGATATCGATACGACTGTTTATAATTTCATACAGCTATATCTATAACGAAAAAACATTTTCACGTCTTTACATCATATCCGGGAGATAAGTCAGTAAATTTGAGTAAAATCACAGCTTATCTCGTTCGAATGCGCCACGCAAAATTCAGATGTGGGGGAGTAATTTCTAAATCACCCGAGGTCCCCAGATAATAGCCTACTTATCCCGTGTGAATATGGCTTTAGTTGTTGTTGTTGTTGTTGTTTTTTTACAGTGGGTCATAATATAGCATATCTTTGTCAGTGCGTTTTGTGGTGTTAGGAATTGTTTTTTTTTCACATTTTCGCACTAACTCAAAACGTGCGTACACCACCTCCTGAGCTGGCGTAGGATTTGAGCGTGCCGTATGCCAACGTCCATATTGATAAATCTCAAAGTCACCGTGGTTTTGGGTGTACACCAGGTGTACGCTGGAAATTTGGTGCAGCACTTTTGATAAATGAGGGCCATTGACTTTTAACAGACCCGACCAAGTTGCGCTATGATTGGATATGATCGGTTATGATTGGATATGATTGGTTCACGCGTTAAATCCCACCTCTTGATTTCATACACGTTCTCGAACCAGCCAGAATGAAAGACTAATTAAAAAGGAAACAACTTGAGGGTAAGTAATTAATGACAGAATTTTCATTTTTGGGTGAACTAACCCTTTAAAGTTGAGGACTTGCAACTTGACTCGGACTTGCCTGTCTTGACTCGGACTTGCCTGTCTTGACTCGGACTTGACTTGGGACTTGTCTATCTTGACTCGAGACTTGAATGTAAAGACTCAAGACTTACTTGTGACTTGCCAAACAATGACTTGGTCCCACCTCTGCACCGTACACAATAAGAGACTCAAGTGGTAACAAGACTGGAAGTTAGGCTACTCTTACATGCCTATTCATGAGAAAATTTGAAACCAAATACAAACTGAGCTGAACACAGAAAAACAATGAGCATATTGTAAATGGTTATCAAGATGGGCTTAATTAAAAAAAAAAAAAAAAAAAAAAAAAAAAAACGCATTCTTTGCAGGTAACCTACAAGCCCTAAGGCTACATATTTATGAAGATGAATTTGAAGTATGCAATCCCCTGGGGTCTAAATGTAACAAGCACAAAGTGCGTGCAATTTACTATACCATTGGAAATATAGAAGTACTGCTCTCAGTTAAAACATTCATTTAGCTTTACTTGTCTGCACTGCCATTTCAACTAGTCCGTAGAACAATCTGTCACTTTGATGTTACGTCAAGCACATTTTTGCTCATATGAAGGACGATGTTTTATATTAATATTGGAACTCCAGTGAAGTACAACATGAGCCCAATGTTGGTTTCTGTTTCAGTATCACTTTAAATTAATTCAATTTGGATTAGCTTTTACACAGCTACTTTTATTTTTCATTCTTGTTCTGAATACCATTACATTTTTAGTTTTAAATTATAAAAATTATATGAGCTACGCTTTCCTGTAGCTCAAACAGTAGAGCATGGCGCTAGCAACGCCAAGGTCATGGGTTCGATTCCCAGGGAAAGCAAGAACTGACAAAAATGTAAAATGTGTAACATGTGCCAAATGCATAAATGTAAATGTAAATGTAAAAAATGTTCAGTGTTTATAATGCATGTAAACATTTAACATTTGTGATTTACGCAATATTATTTACAGATCTGACTCTCAAAAGCTCAATTTTATATGTGTAGCATATTTTTAACAATGCAGCAAACATTTTTTAAATATCTTGAAAAATTCCTTTAAATGACATTTTAAAACGTTTAACATAGTATTAAAAAGTCAAAATTCTTACTGTCGGTTAACAGTTAGTCATTAATTATGAGCATCCCTACTGTCCACATGAGGCGACCCCGTCCTAGGGCTGGGACAATAAATTGTTGCGATCCGTGGATCAATTCTGAGATTTTTTTCTGCTTACTTCCAATTCCTTACACACACCAATTGAACCTTCTCGGGATGCTCATATTCACTGTTTAACCGTTAACCGAAAAAAAGAATTTTGACCAATTAATACTATCAGTAAATTGGTTTAGAAGATATTTTTTATTTATTTATTTGTAAGCTTTTTTTTTTTTTGCTGGTAAAAGAAAAATATGCTATATATATTTGTTAACTCACAGGGCATTTCGACGCGTGCAACACAAAGACAAATTTCACTGAGCAAGCAAAATTAAGCGAACGAAAAGAAGTTCTGTGTGGGACCATTTCGACAGAAAGGCCGACAAAATTACTTGCAAAATATGCTACACAGAATTATCACTTGCGAAGCAACATCCACAAGGGCAACAAACTTTGCCCTCCATGTTATCAGGGAGATGCGATGCACAGCGATCTGAGGAGATAACGCAGAGAATCTGTTCAATGGTAGTAATCACGTAGACATTAAATAAAAACTAGACATGGTAGGCCTACTATTTTTATTTGACAAAAATAAAATAAAAACTTAGTCTGAGGGAAAAATCTATGCCAGTTCTTCAAAGCTTTAAACGCATTCAGTGTATTTTTGTTCTGTCATCTTAATTTGTTAATTATTTAAGTGAAAAAAAGTTAGTAAATAAATATTTTACCTATTTATTTTATTCTGTTTTTCTCTGTTGTCAGAAATGCTGCAGGTGCGTGAAAATGTGATAATGTTTGAATCCAGGTTGTGTTGTTGAGCTGTTCTGTATGCTGCTGTTTGCAAATTTAAATAGTAAACCTGTTAAATTGTTTGCATTTTTAACGGGTCACAGACACTCATCAATTGTATTGTATATACAATTATTATACCAATATTATAATCTTGTCAGTTAACGGTTAATATTCGGATAACGAGTGGCGGTTGTTGGTGGGGAAAATGAACCGAAATGAGCATCCCTACAACCTTCTATAAGATAATCATTCATAAACTTCAAAAAGGTTGATGCGAATTACAAGGGTGTTTGCTGTGGGCTGTTGACATAATCTTGTGTCACAAAAGCATTCTGAGGTGCAAGTACATTCTCAGGCGCATGAGTGCTCTTCTTCGTGAGCATTTGAACGTGCGGTTAAAAACTAGCCTAGAGCATCTGCTGTTAAAACCTAAGCTCAAAATCGTTTAGAGAGACAAGCGCGATGCATTCTGGGAATCTCAGAATCGATCCATGAATTGCAGATCAGCGATTTATTGTCCCAGTCCTACCCACTACATGTCAAATAAAACCACTTTAATTAAAGGGTTAGTTCACCCAAAAATGAAAATTCTGTCATTAATTACTCACCCTTATGTCGTTCGACACCCGTAAGACCTCCGTTCATATTCGGAACACAAATGAAGATATTTTTGTTGAAAGCTGATGGCTGAGAAAGGCTTCAGATAGGCCTCCATTGGCATTCAGTACATTTTCACTCCCAAGACCGATAAAAGGCACTTAAAACGTCGTTACAAAGTCCATCTCACCACAGTGACTCTACAATAATCTTACGATGCGACGACAATAGTTTTTGTGCGCAAAAAAAAAATCAAAATAACACCTTTATCCAGCTTGTTATTGCCTTCCGCGTGTGCCTCCACGACGCATGCGCGAGAATATGACGTAGCGCCGGGGTTCGGGAATCCATGAAATGCGCACTTAAGCCCCATTTTGAGAACTACGCCGAGACCTAAAGCACGATCAATGTAGAATCCAACAGCTTAGACACGCGCGTCTTCCTCTGATTTGTAAACAAATCTCTTCTGGGTCATCTGTCCGAACGCCGGATCTGCGTCATATTCTCGCACATGCGTCGTAGAGGCACACACGGAAGGCAATAACAAGTTGGATAAAGGTGTTATTTAGATTTTTTTTTGCGCACAAAAACTATTGTCGTCGCATCGTAAAATTATTGTAGAGTCACTGTGGTGAGATGGACTTTGTAACAACGTTTTAAGTGCCTTTTATGGATCTTGGGAGTGTAAATGTACTGAATGCCAATGGAGGCCTATCTGAAGCCTTTCTCAGCCATCAGCTTTCAACAAAAATATCTTCATTTGTGTTCCGAATATGAACGGAGGTCTTACGGGTGTCGAACGACATAAGGGTGACTAATTAATGACAGAATTTTCATTTTTGGGTGAACTAACCCTTTAAGACACGTCTAAAGCCCTATTCGCACAAGATTAGTATTATCTGGGGACCTCGTGTGATTTAGAAATTACTCCCCCACATCTGAATTTTGCGTGGCGCATTCGCACGGGATAAGCAAGCCTGTGATTTTACTCGCATTTACTGACTATCTCCCGGATATGATGTCAAAACTTGTAAATGTTTTTTCGTTATAGATATAGCTGTATGAAATTATAAACAGTCGTATCGATATCATTTTGATTATTTTATAGTAATACAAATAATTTAGTTCAGTAAGAGAACAGATGCTACAATTAAAAACGTAACTGAGCAATATAATAACAATATACGGCGGAAGATTCCATTTCAAACCTAAATGTAAAAGCGCCCATTTAAGCGAGTTTGTCATTGTACTGTTCTGTTTTTGTGTTATTCATTAAGAATAATATTAAACATGCCATTCAAGCAATTTACTCCCAAATTGGTGCTCATTCTAAAGTGAAAGTATAATCCGCACGGGAATTCATAACAGTGCGCATTATATGCAGCCTGGCGCCATTCTTCGTGAAAGATAAAGATTAAAATGCGCACATGACACAAAAACCTTGCAAAAATTATATACGATCCACCTAATCCCGGCCAAATCTCAGAGATGCCGATTCGCACGGGACTATTATTATCACAGGACCTCGGGTTTGGCGAAATATGGTAGGTAATTTGCGGGGGAATTTTTACTTTACAAATTACAGACATGGCCGATTCGCACAGGATTAAGATCACAGACATTCTCTGCGATTATTACAAATCACCAGAGGTCCCCAGATAATACTAATCCCGTGCGAATAGGGACATTATTCAAAAATATATTTCTGAAGAGCTGGACATTTTAATAAGTGTTAAAGGTGTAGTGTGTAGTATTTATGAGGCTTTATTGACAGAAATGCAATAAAGTATACATAACTATGTTGTCAGTAGAGTATAAAGACCTTACATAATGTACTGTTATGTTTTTATTACCTTCGAATGAGCCATTTCTATACAGCGTGGTGAAATTCAGTGAAATCGCCATTTTGTGCCATCATGTTTCTACATTAACCCTAAACAGACAAACTTCTCTACAGAGCGCTGGCTACTCGCTGTGTGTTCTCTATGTGCTTCGAAAGTGAGGGGTGAGCTGTGACCTGTGGGTGACTGCAATTCACAACCTCACCGCTAAAATACACACACTGCACCTTTAAATGACAGTTCAGCCTTGAGAATGAAACCCACCTGTTTGTGTCTCAGTATCTTCTTGTTTCATACTGAATGTTTCTTCAACCTTCATGTCTTCACTCTCCTCTTTAATAAACATCATCTTTGATTGTTCCTCAGTATCTTCTGGTTTCACTCTGAATGTTTCTTCAATCTTCATGTCTTCACTCTCCTCTTTAATAAACGCCATCTTTATAATAGTGTTGCGTGGATCTGAGGCGCTTCACCAGGAGTTGTTCTGTGTGTTTGGACACTCTGTCGTGATTAAGATGAGAATAAGTGATAGTTAATCACTCATAAAAACCCAAAACTGGTACTACAAATAACAGAACACCAATTATACAGAAGGTTCATATTTACACATTTGTGCCTTACATTTGCGTACTTACATTTATTATTTGTAGATTATATTTAATAGATGTAACAAAATATATATATTTGCTATTGGTTTAAAGGACAGTTTTGACCAGCATGCGGTGGTGAGGGAATCACTGAATTGTTATTCAAAATATGTGCTTAAATTGACCTGTAGTACCAAAAAGACGTTTTTCCATCACCACTTGTCAGTAACTGAATTGGTATTTACGATAAACTAGTTCACTATAAGGAGCGAGATGAGACGTGCCTTTTCTGTTACTCGTCTGTGGATGTGCTTTGATCACAATACATAACGTTCATTAATGTTAGATAGTGCATTTCAATATACATTCAACAATACATTATTCATTTCGTTAGTAAAAGCTATAAAAATGATTTAACAGTTTTTATCTATTAAAGCACTTGAATGGCTAAAAAAACACAAACCTTTCTAAAGCCGTCACAATAGATGCTGAAGCGCGACGCAATATGGCGTCATATCGCAACATCAAAATAAAAGTCCTGTCCACACGTTAACAATATTGTGCTGAAAATATTATGCAGGAACTACGAGAGTGGGAGATTTTGTCTAAAAGGAATACATCATAAATCTTTGTTTTAAAATCACATATAAAAGTCAGTTTTTTAATATTAAAACGTGGACATATAAAGATAATTTGAATCTAAAAATATATAACTTATAACGATAATTTGTATAAAATGTCTAAAATGTAAGATCTTCCAAGATTCAGTAGAAGATAAATATCAAGTACAAATGTGAATCATTTACAAAATGTACTGATAAAAAGGTTCAGTCTAATTAAAATGTAGTATTAAAGATTTTAATGAAATTAATAGTAAATCAAGTCTTCAATGTCATGTGTTGCTGCAATTCAGATCGCTCACTAATGAGTGTCAGATAAAATTTAACACCTGCTGAAATTGACAAAAAGTGCAGTAATTTTCTAAAATAATAATTAATAAAGGATATAAACTAATATTTACTTCACAATTTTGACTTTATTCACTCACAATTTTGACTTTATGCATGTATACTTTGTTGATTATTGATGACTTTTTAAACAGAAAAAGAAAAAAGAAAGAAAAAAAAATTCCCTACTCCACAAACCACCAACAGAGCATATAAAATACCAACAAAATAATAATAATAATTGAAAACATTGCCAAGTAAAACGCACAAAAATTATAAATACAAACAACAATAAAATCAGAAATGGACTTTAACTGTAAGCGCTCCCGCTTCAGTCTGGAATCCGTGATGCTGTTTCACATGCCACGATCAGAGCTTTTCAGAAAGTCTGCGCACCATTAATCTATTTCAGAGTGCCGGTATGAGATTAATACAATGTTTCTGCTTACTCTATTGTGACCTTATGCAGATATTATATATAATAAACTGACGCATAAATGTATTATGAGACAAAACGCAGAAGTTTACTGTCACCATAAGGTGGGCTGGGGATTAATATCATGCGATATTGACTGATGGATCGGCAGAGAATCGTCTTTCTGCGAGTCATCAAGAAATTATGGTTCTATTCTATCTAAAGAAATATGAGGTAAACGTGTGAATATATATTTCTCCAAATGTATGCACTTTTGGACTATATTGTGTACCGATCGCACTACTGTGATCAAAAATAAATGAGAGTAAATGCGATTGAATATGTACAGGTTTGTATCTCATTATTCTATACAGAATATCAATAACTACCAATGGATAATAATCATAATTTTGATTGAATAATTTTGAATAATTTTGATTGAATAATTTTGGCTCCACTGCTGAGCACTTTTCATTGCTTTCTTCATAAGCACACAAATTACACACAAATCTGATTGATTTAACTTTAACGCTAGACCCGTTTATCATTTTATTTATATATGTTTAAGCAAGTAAAATTTACAAGACCAAGGTATTTCTAACATAATAATTACGTTTGAAAGGCCCAGAGGAAGCAGACAGCGGTATTTCAGAGGACATACTTTCACTTCTGGAGGAAGAAAAGGTGTGTAGATTACTGGAAGCTTACTTAAAATACTGCATTAATATTTAATACTTTATTGAAAAGTCAGTGTTGTTTGCTATACAGGGAGCCATTGTATTATAGGGCCAGATTTACTTAACAGGGTAAATTAGCGTAATTTCATAAAAGCACAGATGGTAAAGTTCAGTGCTTGATCTACTGACGAGACGCAAATTAAAGAACACAGACACAGCCGGATAATTTCCGTATTAACCAACGCAATCTACCAAGCGCAAATTAGTGTCTCGTTTAAGGCTTTTTGGGCGGTAATTAATGCCGCAAATGCCAGTAAATTGACGAGCACAAACCTTAGTAAATCACCTTGTATTATTCATTTAAATACTCTCCTCCCATGAATTTTATGTCTGAAAGGGAAACTCCTGCAATAAGGTCAGCTGCAAAAATAACTCTGTCCACGCCTTTTCAGTGCTAATTTTTCACTCTGTGTCTTTAGTAAATCCTGGCAGTAGTTTTTTAACGCCAAGAGATGGTTTGTGCTGGCGCAAACTGATAGTAAATCTGCCCCATAGTGTTTTATTTACAGTTAAAAAATAAAATACAAATTATAGTAAATCTAAAACTAAATGTAATTTTAGACCAAAAGAATACACAACAATTCATAATATTACATTTAATGTACATTTGAGTGCACAATTGTCTGTACAGTCATAATGACTACTGTCCACACATTAGAAAAATATAAATCATTAGCTTATACTTTTAAAAGGCAAATTACATTTTATCTTGTTAATCAATAAAGATTGACAGAGATGTTTTCTTGCTAATGGATGATTCAGCTCTGGCCAACTATATTCCCTCACATGGAGACATGCTCTTTTCAAATTTTGCCACAATCAAAACCCTGCTTCCAAAAGGAAGTTGGGTCTGTTTGAAAGACTGAGAGAAAAAATGAAACCGAAAGCAATCTACAACTGAACCCTAATCTGAAGAGACACCTAAGTTAGCAACAGATTGAAATTGGCTGGTTCATACAGATAACAAAGAAACAAAACAAGGAGGGGGTACTAGAAAGGTTGCAATGAATATCCTTAAAGAAGGTAAAGAACTTTTCTTCCCAGAAGGAAATTCCACTAAGGGTGATGAATATGACTTCTCATTTGATGAGAAATTGGCATTCAAGCAAAACCAATTGTTATATGTCATGGAAACTACCTCCAATACATGATCAACAAATTTTCTGACTCTTTTCAGAAAGCGTTGCAAGCGATGAAACACTTTCTGCCAAAACGCTCCAGCTCTTCCTCTGGTCGTCACAAAAGCGCCGCCCCCTCAACCCGCTAAGGCGGCGCCACCTACCTCACGGCCACGCTCCACATCCAGAAATCGGCAACGCTCACGCTCAGCAAGCCGTAGCAGGCAGCCCGAGCCTCGGGGACCTCGACCCAAAGCTACATTGAGACCCGAGCCAATGAAGCAGTCCTAGCCGTAAGAGCGAAGAGAAGGTGGCAGGTCCCGCCTCGGCCGGACCCCCACCACACACTCTCGGTCTCCCAGTTCCACACAAACGCTGTTTTCACGGCGACCCAAATAAATCTCAAAAAGAGCTTTTTCTCTGTAGACAATGTGTCCACTTCACAGTATGCACCCCTACACTCAAACACCTCCCACACAGCTCACACGCTGTCCTGTGCCACAAATGTAATGCGCACTCCCACTACACAGTGCACGCCGCCAAGCATAAACACTATCTCCACAGTGTTACAAGCACAAAACAACCGGGTTACCGGGTCCCTATCACTAAGCGGCCCGCCCCCGATTCTAATTCAACCCCTGGCTTCACGGGCCCAGGCCTGGCAGGCCATTCCCGGTATATCAAATTGGGTGTTAAACATAATAAAACGAGGTTACTCGCTACAGTTCGCTCGCAGACCCCCGGGCTTTCGCGCCGTGTTCGAAACCTCAGTGAAAAGCAGCGTGAGTCACGTGCTCTGCGCCGAGGTATCGAAACTGTTAGAAAAGGGAGCGGTGGAAACCGTGCACCCGATACAAAGCAAGTCAGTCAATACACAGTCCTGCCAATCAGGTTATCCCTGGCGCCTCGCACTTTTATGAAGTGCATGGACGCAGCCATAGCCCCACTGAGGTTGAAAGGCATGCGGATACTCAACTACCTCGACGATTGGCTTGTCATAGCCCAATCAGAGGCACTTTTGACGATACACAAGTCCTGGCTCCTCAACCATCTAGAATGTTTGGGTCTCAGGATCAATTTCGCCAAGAGCTCAATGTCTCCCACCCAGAATATATATTTTCTGGGTACAGTCATAGACTCAATACAGATGAGGGCGCGGCTTACGTCACAGCGCGCCCTCTCTATTCAGAGCATGGCGGCGTCATTCAAAGCTGCCGCTTATGTTCCTCTCAAACGTTTTCAGAGGATGCTAGGTCTTATGGCCTCAGCATCGACAGTCAACGCTGGTTGAATTCCCGTGTTCCGGCTCGCGCATGGCGATCAGGCCAGTATCAGACAGGTGTTATTATGGGTACAGTTACGAAATGGAAAGTGGTCTTTCCAACCTAGGTTGGGGCGCCCTGCACGAGGGCAAGCCAGTCTCTGGCCAATGGGCAATTTCAGAGAAAAGGCTTCACATAAACTGTCTAGAGATGAAAACGGTCATCCTATCGCTGAGAGCTTTCCTTCCGTACATAAAGGGTCACCACGTCCTGGTCCGAACGGACAACATGTCAGTGGTATCCTATATAAATCGCCAGGGTGGTCTGAGATCAGGCTCTCTACATTCCATGGCGAAACACCTCCTTTTATGGGCAGAGCACTACCTGAGCTCCCTTAAATTATATGTTATCCAGAGGCGGCATTCCCCCCGGGGAGTGGTCCCTTCACCCGCAGACAATTCAATTGATTTGGAGCACCTTCTGCAAAGCTTTAGTAGATATTTTCGCCTCAGAAAACAATGCTCACTGCCCAATATTTTTCTCCAAACGCAGGGATGCGCTGGCCCATGCCTGGCCCAGACTCCCTTTGTATGCTTTTCCTACGATCGCGATGTTGCCACGGGCCATCAAAAAGATCAGGGAAACCGAATCCACAGTGCTTTTAATAGCCCCGTTGTGGAAAAACCAAATATGGGTCTCCGAACTGACTCTCATGTCAGACACAGCCCCATGGCTGATTCCGCTGAGTAAAGACCTCCTCACGCAGGCGAGAGGGAAAATCTGACATCCCCGTCCCGAACTGTGGGCCCTCCGCGTATGGCCCATCAACGGATACCCGCAAACCTCTCTGAAAGAGTTCTGAATACTATTTCTGAAGCTAGACCCCCCGCAACCAGGCGGCTCTATGCACTGAAATGGTTGGTATTCTCTAACTGGGGTACAGCACGAAACCTTGACGCACACTCGTGCGAGGTGGCAGAAGTGCTCGCCTTCCTTCAAGAGCTAATGGACGCGGGTCGTTCCCCCTCCATGCTCAAAGTATACGTTGCCGCCATAGCAGCTTATCACGCTCAGGTCGCGGGACAATCAATGGGGAAAAGCGAGCTTATTGTACGCTTTCTTAAAGGGGCCAGAAGGCTGAACCCGCCTCGGCCCCCCTCAGTCCCTGTATGGGACCTTGCCACAGTGTTAGAAGCTATGAAGGGCTCCACCTTTGAACCGCTTCAGTCTGTGAGCATAAAGCACCTCTCAATCAAAACCGCTTTTCTACTGGCACTGGCCTCAGTCAAGCGAGTGGGTGATTTACACGCACTCTCCGCGAGTGCTTCCTGTCTTGAGTTTGGGCCTAACGACTCCAGGGTTGTCCTCAAGCCTAGACATGGTGATGTTCCTAAAGTGCTTTCTACTCCCTTTAGGGCACAGGTCATTTCTCTTTTGGCCCTGGCCGCGACGCAAAGACTAAAAGGACGCAAATCTGCTCTGCCCAGTTAGAGCGCTGAGACTGTATCTAGAGCGTTCAGCCCCTTTCAGGCAGTCGGAGCAGCTCACGCTGTTCTATCTGCTGTGCAGCCGCACTCCGTTTTACATAGACTTTATAGAATAAAGTTTTTGCTTCATATCCTCGAGTAAAGGAGTTTTCCCATAACGGAATACTCGTTCCCTCTCTCAGGGAACCGAGGTTACGTGAGTAACTGAGTACGTTAATTAGTCTCATTAGTTCTCTGTTTGTCATGTGTACAAATGCCCTGAGTTTCAGTCTGTTCTTTGTCTTGCTTTGATGTTGTTTAAAGGTATTGTGGTTTGTTGAGTTTACTCCAAGTTTTCTCCTACATGTCTCCTCGTTTAATTGATCTATTAAAGGACTGTTTATGTACCTCCTGAGTCGAGCGCTTTTAAACAGCCACATCCAGAGGTGTAGTGGTAAAAAAAGAGGTGGGTAAACTATAAATTCTGGGTGACCGCATCGTGGTCACGGTAAGGTGGGCCACTGCCTACCGGTGTATAGCGTATCCTGATGATGGCTATTGTTCTCAGAGAGAACAAAAAAAATATACATATATATATATATATAGAGAGAGAGAGAGAGAGAGAGAGAGGGGAGGCTTATATCCAGGGGTTCCAATGCAATGCACTTGTACATAATGATTAGATTTGGGAATATTTTCTCAAGTAATCGATTAACGTTAGTTGTTTGGTCTATAATATGTCCGAAAAATGTGGATCAGTGTTTCCCAAAAGCCCAGGATGACGTCCTCAAATGTCTCGTTTTGTCCACAACTCAGTTTACTGTCACATATGAGAAAACACACTAGAACATATTCACATTAAACAAGCTGGAATCAAAGAATTTTACTTTTGTCTTAAAAAAATTACTCAAGCCGACAAATCGATTATCAAAATAGTTGTCGATTACAGTTTTTGCCAATTGCTAATGAGGCAGGTGCAGATTAACGACAGAAGGATGAATTTGGTGAAGAAGAGCGAGAGCTTTGTGTTGATGATGACAGGGTGCAGACAGCGATCGCTTGCGATTGCATTTAGAATGTAAACTTTTGATGAATTTATGAGAAATCTACAGACGCAAACAGGAAGTAAAACTCCCATTGATTTTTCTCCATAAGGATTTAGATTATCAGCCATAATGTCTAAAACATCTGAGGTAGACTGACCACGAGTTGTGAAACGAAAGTTTCTGCTTCTGTAGCTAGAGGTCTGTAAGAAAAACTACACTACCCACAGCCCTAAGCTTAACAGCGACGCCTCTGATTGGTCCAACTCGCTGTTATTACCATAGAAACGTTTACTGTACCCGCGAACGGCTGTAGCGATAACAATAACTAGCTAGCTGACTAGCAAAGGGAGCTTGTTGTCACAAACTTTCAGTGGTTTAAATACCAGAGAATGCATATAATTACATCCAGTTATTTATCTGATAATAATGTATCCTGAATTTTACTTGTAGGCCTACATTGGCTAATGGGAAAAGGAAGAGGTGACTTGTTGAGTCAGTGGCATGAATCTAACCGTGAACCAAATTAACCCCAAAAACATAAAGTTTAGTACTGTTTTCCCGAGCTCACTCACTTTTGGCTTGTAGCCGAGCCCGTTTGCTGGCATTAGGAGGAGGGCTGCTGTCTTGACGGCGCTAAAAAAATTGCCGGATATCTATGTTTGAAACTTTGAATCTTGGTTGCGTCAACTTGCGTGTCGTTGATGATTGATTCGTTCATTTTGAACGAATCTTTAATATGACTCGGGACTACCGAGTTGTCTCAGAGCGTGATTCGTTCATTTTGTGTTGACCACACACGGTCAACACAAAATGAACGAATCACGCTCTGAGCGCATTACGCAACATATGGGTTCTGATTCTGAATCGACAGGTGAGATCAGAGTCTTTTGTTCTTCCTGTCAGTCCCATAGACGGAAAGAGAAAAGATTAGTTCATTTTGCTGAACGAGACTCAAAGATCCGTGTCAGTAAAATGATCCAAACTTCCCACTATTCACACTGACAGTTGCAGCACAATATGAAAGACTTCGTCTAATTGTACAACAAACAACCAATGAAAATGAACAATATGAAACTAAAACGACATAAGCTTAATTTAAAATGGCTTAGGAATTGTAGGCAATTTAGAGGTGGATAAACTCAATTTAGAGGTGGATAAACGCACTTTGGAGGTGGGTAAACGCTATTTCCGAATTTTGGGAGGTGCGTAAACGGCGTTTACGTGCGTTTAGCCTCCACTACATCCCTGGCCACATCCAACCTGTCAAGGACAGTGGTCTCAGTGCCTCCAAATTCAACTACTGCAGGAACTCAGAACTAGTGATGGGAAGACCGAGGCTTTGTGAAGCACTGAAACAGTTGAAGCAAATGTGCCATATTGTTTCGAAGCTTCGAATCTATCCGACACCCATCTCTACGGCGACACCTAGTGTTCACTTGCATGTGTTGATCTGAAATAACCTTAACGATCCATGTAAAAAAAAAAATTTTTAACATCTGTCTGACAACTACATGATCTTGTTTTTTTTTACCTGTAGCCTACTCATTGTGGATAACTATAGGTTTTTTTGGTAATGAAAAATTATTAATGATTGATAAAAATGATTAATAAAAATAAATAAAGCCACAATGTGTCACATTTGTTACATAACATTTTTATTCAAAAATATTATTTGCTCTGCTGTTGAAGGACTTAGCAGACTTCTTTTTTTTTTTTTACATATAATTTCTCCAGCCTGTTTCGAATCATAGTTCGGAGCAGTGTTTCAAAACATCTGCGCTTCGGGATCTCGACAAAGCGCCGAAACGTCAGTTTCACGTCAGCCATCCCTACTCAGAACTGGGCGGAAGACTATCGTCTTAACATACAGCAGGATGGAAGGCCTTTGGAGGAGTACGTGGAGGAGATCCTGCATATTTCTCATCTGGTGAGCTGGGGTGATACTATGATTAATGCCTGCTTCTGGATGGAACTGGATGATTATTATCTTTTTCGATTCCTGTCTCCTGGCGATTGTTATAGGTCTGTAGTGGACTTTATTAACTATGTCCTCAATTCTGGTTTCCTTGTTGATATAGCTAAGGAAGATTGTCATTCAGTTCCTATCCGGAAGCATGTGATCACTCCAGCTCACCCCAAGCCAGTACTCTCCATATGCCTCTCCAAGGGTCGCCTCCCCTCCTGGCCACCCGTGTTTCCAAGGGCCCGAAAACTGGTCTCCAACAGCCAGGACCTGGGGGCAAAGGTGCGGGATCCTGCGTTGACATCAGTCCGGGCAGGATTGAAATCAGCTTCCCTTCCCTGGTCCTCAGCCCCAGTGGTGCAAAAAGTGGGTCTGCGCTATATGCGGCGCATAGGGGCGCAGCACCTTGGGGGCGCCAAAGCGATGGTATGAATTTTTTTTGTTTGTTTGTATTTTCTATATGTAGCTGCTGTTGTGCGTTTCTAAATAGTTTCTGTATTTCCTCAATATTATAGAACATTTTAGAGGACTAACAGGCTAGAGTAGGCGCCCTCATAAGATTCCATAATAGAATTTTGGATAATAATGGAATATCACGAGTGGGCGCGCCTGGCGCTGGTGGCAAGCCAAAGTGTTCTTATATGCTTGGGCGGGCCTCTGATTGCTCATTGACACGTCAAAAGCGTGCAATTTGACAGCAAAACGCGTGTCCTTGATGCGTGATTTACCACAAAAATGTGCGTTCTTAACGTGCGCGTTGGGGTCAAGGAAAACGCCAATGGGTTTTTTATATTAAAAAGCATGACGCGTGATTTGCTATTTTTGCGTGACCCCAGAGCACTGTTAAGAACGTTAAGAACGCGCACTTATATGGTCAATCACGCGTCGAGGACGCGCGCTATGAGTCGGACAAAACGCACGTTATAGGGCTCGGGCGCTGCGTTGCATTCTGGGACGTGGCGGCCATGTTGATGGCCTCGCGAATGTAAACATACAGCAAATCGAACGAGGAGAAGCAGAGTTGGGAGAAAGAAAAACTATGTTAAAATCCCGAAAAGGATGTGGAATTTACCGGGATACGTTAAATAGGGAAGCCAGGGACCGGTATATGGACAAAATTGGAACTATTAACGGTTTGGATTCATATGAAATTTGCAGTTCACAAATGGATGGGTTCAGCAGCTGCAGATCATGAAGCCTATGTAACGTTAACCTTTTACCTTGAAGCATTCTGCACCGTTCTGTGTTCTCGGGTTGCACTACTTGTAAATAAACACTGAAAAATATCTGATTGTGTGACACTTCTTGCTTTTGCACATTATACGGTTATTGCGATTGTGTGACACTTCTTGCTTTTGCACATTATACGGTTATTGCGATTGTGTGACACTTCTTGCTTTTGCACATTATACGGTTATTGCGATTGTGTGACACTTCTTGCTTTTGCACATTATACGGTTATTGCGATTGTGTGACACTTCTTGCTTTTGCACATTATATTGATTTAAGTATATTTATTTTGAAGATTGTGGGTATGGATGCAACAGACACTTATGGCTGTATTTAATGCACATTTATTTTATTTCAACGCTAGGGCTCATGTTTGTCAGAGCACAACATACATACACAATCTTATAGAGGAATGTCATGTCTTCGTCCTTGCTTGGCAACACCATGTGAATCGGTACTTTATCTAACAAAATAGTGTACTTGTTGCGGACGGTTACAATCACCCTTTCCACGTGAATTCGGAGGTGGGCATTTTTTCTTGTGCTCCCCACATCTCTTGCATCCAGCTGACAGCGTTCTTTTGTGAAAGCAGGGATCTTTACCTCGGCACACATAAGTCCCACACTGTCCTTTATGTCAAAGCCGCGATCAGCCAACACCATATCCCCAGGTAACAGTTTGTCTTTCAAGCGCGATCCAAGCGAGCCGACGACTCTGTTACCTCGGATATTTGGTCTCCGTGGTTGCGTCTCCAAGCAGGAAAGAGGTGGAAAGTTAATCCATTTTCGAAATTTTTCCCATGGCGATTATGTGATCTAGTGTTACACCCCACAATGCAGCAACGGTTTACCATGGTTTCCAATAATAACGCCAAATTAAGACACACGACTGAGAGGGAGCACGTCTATAAACAGTGCGCAGTAGTCCAAGTAGCAGCAAATGAGGCCATCAACATGGCCGCCACGCAAAGTAATGACGTCATACGCCCGAGCCCTATTAAGGTGTAGCCTAGGCTAAACATGTAAACCAAACAGACTGTGCAAACTTGTGTTTGAAGTAGGGGTGGGCGATATCTCGATATTTAAAATATATCGAGATATTTTTTAAACACGATATGGATTTTGACATATCGTATCGATATATTGTTTATATTTAATTCTGATTCCGCCACTTTGCTTGTTTGCCTTCTCTGTGCTTTCCTCACCCCCCGCCTCCTCGCTTTTGTTCCCCCTCCCTTCGCGTGTTGTCATGGCGGCGTCCGCAACCAGCTCGGAGGCTACGGAACTCGTCTTAAAAACAACTGGCTCCATTATATGGAGATACTTCGGTTTTAAGGCGTCGGACGAACTGCAGACAGATGTCTACTGCCATGAATGCCGACAGTTGGTTCTCAAACACTTGATACAGTTTACCTAGGCAGCATTACTTTGCGAGACAAGAACTCCCGCGACTGTACACTACGGAGAGAGAACGGCTTGCTTGCTGGAGAAGGTTACTTACTATGCCCTTGATTTGAGTTGTTTTATTTTTGAATGAAAATTCATTATTTGCATGCGTTTTAAAGCCTTGCGCGTAGGGCACCATGCGCTTTCCCGAGCGCGCGCACTAAAAGCCTGTCAAACAAGTGATTACTGGACTAAATCTTACTGCGCTAATACTGTCAAATACACACAAGGTTAACATAAACACAGTCGGTTATGTCTAAAGTGAAAGTAAAATCGGCGTGTGTCTGTATAATGCTGCCTTCACGTGCTATCGGAAATTTGGTCATTCCGACGTCGTGATTACGAGCTCATTGCATTCAAGTTTCAAAATGTGAGGGCATTCATGTGCAATTTTTACCTAGGAAACTCGTATTTACGATAATTCCGAGAGCACGTGAAGGCAGCATTAGATGCGTGAAAGTCTTAAATTGACAGCAGGGCAGCCTAGTGAACACGCTGCCGCTTGTCCTTAAAGGGACAGTTCACTCTAAAATAATGTCATTATTTACTCACTCTAATGTTGTTCCAAACCTGTATTATTTTCTTCTGTTGAACACAGGCAGCTGATGGTAGCGATTGACATTCATATTATTTCCTACAATGGGGACCAGCAACTGCTTGGTTTCCAATATTCTTCAAAATATATGTTATGTCCAACAGAAGAAAGAACTTTATTCAGGTTTAAAACAACTTGAGCGCGAGTAATCAATGACAGATTTTTCATTTTTGAGTGAACTATTCCTTTAGTGGTTAATAATATAACAAAAGACAAAGACAAAATCACTCACGGCTCTTGACTGAAAAACTAATACAGTAGCTTTAATAAGAATCAATGTATATTTTATAGGGAAGTCTATGTAGTGTTTTATTTTTACATTTATTAATTCAATTTCATACTTAAATGCTGCTGTACAGCTCTGAGCTGCCAGTGTAAATCTTTATAAATATATATTTATTTTATATTATACAGTACACTAGGAATGTGTACAAGGTTTTTTAAAAGTAAAGTTTTAAGTTTAAGTAAGGTTTTTCAAGTCTTTTAAGTAAAATAAAGAAAGAGTATTGCAATAAAAAAATCGTATTTTTTCCTCCTTAAGCTCTTGCTGTTCGGCTAAGAATAGAATAGAAAAAATCTGATGCGACTAGCCATCAGAACCGAACCGAACCAAAAACCGTGGTAAAAAAAAACGAGATATGTATTGAACTGTGGACTTACTGTATTGTTGCATCCCTACTTTGTTCCTACATGAACTGCCTACCTCTTTGCACTTCAATAAAAAAAAACACTTTGTGGTATTTGGCATATTTGTTTTTGCAGTAGTTTTTGGGGGGTTATTTTTCCTGTAAAGATATCGAGATATATTTTTTGCTCCATATCGCCCAGCCCTAGTTTGAAGTATCCAAACAGACTAAAGAACATGCTCTTTCCTTGGTGTTCTCAAAACTGCATGCTTACTTTTTAGGGCACACCTCTTATTAAGTAAAGTTACATATTGTTGACCATCTTTTTAAGTCATTACACTATTTATCACGATACACTATGGCTGATATCAGTATCAACAAAATCCATCTTACCATTTATCAAAATCCACTTACACAGTAATTACAATTGCCTAAATAATGTAATGAGACTTTTAGATTTATGTTCTAAATATAATATTTAAATTATAGAAATATGAAATAATTCAAGACCTATGAAACCATAAACTGCCAGTATAGTTGGCGGCGTGAGTGGATTCTAAAATCATTCAACTAATTC
The DNA here is from genome assembly GCF_949357685.1 of Gobio gobio. Taxonomy (NCBI): domain Eukaryota; kingdom Metazoa; phylum Chordata; class Actinopteri; order Cypriniformes; family Gobionidae; genus Gobio; species Gobio gobio. The sequence continues at coordinate 39,806,707 of NC_137101.1, read as the reverse complement.
GTTCTAACCTGTTCAAAAACGGTGAATTATTCGAGAACGAAACCTATACTTTGTTTGAATCTATTTTTGTTGGAAAAATAGAGCAAAACTGTAAAAAATGACAACTTGTTGTTTATTGAACTGTTGTATAAAATTAATATCGCATTTTGCAATCGTGCTGATATAGGCTACTCTGGAAAATAGCACTCTTGCTCGTATGATATTGCTTAACTCATAATTTCCTCTTTAATTACTTTCAAACAAATTTTTATGTTTGTTATTAGCCTATTTTTAATGAAAATACAACAACAATAAAAAAGTACAGTAAAAAAACTTGTGTATATTAAACTTTTGTTAAAAAATTAATAAGACGGATGACATAAAATAGCTATACCCGAATTATAACAAATAAATAAAAGATATTTGGAAATTCCCCTTTAAAACGGGGAACCCTCAGTTTGTGGTTTGTGTTTTTTGTTATTAACAAAAGTGATCTTGCGCTTGTGCCTCCGCTATCGTCCTGTCAATCATCTCGCTCGCGGCTATGATTACAGTTACAGTAAAATTTAAATTCACCATCATCGGTTCATATCCTCAGCCGATCTGCATGACAGTTTTTGCAATGACCATCAATACTAGATAAATGGGCAAGTGAAAGGCACGCTATGTTACAATTTAGTAGGAACTAAAGAGCGCTCTAGAATGTTTGGTAGCAACATTGTTAGTATTGGGCATCGAGAACCGGTCCCTATACTTGGAATCGTTATGAAAATTCAGAATCTTTTCTTTCTTTTCGTTTCTTTATAAACGCCCCTGCTCAGCCCCAAGACCCAAAGTAATCTTCAGCCCAGAGAATGTGACGTCCCCCGTCTCCGTCCAGAGCCCAGTGACGTCCCCAGTCCACGTCCAGAGCCAAGCAACATCTCCAGCCCCAGACCAGCGTCCAGAGAGGGCTCCAGCCCGTGAGTCCAGAGGTTTCAGCGCTGCCAATTCAAATGGTCACAGCGCCACCTAGCCAAAGGGTCACAGTGCCTCCTGTCTCTAGTCCAGAGTGGACTCAACAACCTTCCTCCAGTCCAGAGTGGACTCCGCCTCCTGTCTGCAGTCCAGAGTGGACTTCGCCTCCAGTCTCCAGTCCAGTGAGGACTCCGGCTCTTGTTCCTCCTGTGGTTCCACCCCTAGAAAATGTTGGGGGGAGCTACTCCTCCAAGGGGGCTGGCCTTGAAGGGTCCGAGCCGCCATGGCAATCTGAACTCCCAGAACCGCCATGGTCCCTTGAACCCAAAAACCTGATTTTGTTCTGGTATAATCGTGGTTGAACCCTGAGTCCTGGTTTAGACCTGGTTGAGTCCTTCTTTTGTCCTGGTTTAGACCCACTTTAGACCTGGTTCAGATCCACTTTAGTCCTAATTTAGTCCTAGTTCAGATCCACTTTAGTCCTGGTGTAGACCTGGTTCAGACACTGTTCAGTCTTTTAAAGTCATAACTTTTAAAGTCATAATTTCGATTTAGTAAAGGAGGTAGCGTGACCTAAGCCTAGAACGCCCTCTGCTGGCGTTTTTTCGTAGGCTACACGGACACATGCTTTTCTTACATTCAAAACTACCACAATGTGAAACACTTCAATAATTAATGAACCAGTCTGCACACTCCAATATAGGTTAACTTAAGATCATAATCAAAAATACTTTATTGATCTTTATTGATACTATTGATAACCCGGGGAACAATTCTTGTGTCACAGTTGATGTGCATATAAAGACATTTAACGGAATATTAATAGAAGTTAGTAAATAAACAAGTATATATATGTAAAAAGTATAAATATAGGCAATAAAATATGAAGAAGAATTATAAAGAACTATGGATAAGCAGCCTACAAGATTTACATTACTGTATTAACATAATTGTGATGAACAGTACTAGGAAATAAATAGAAGCAGAACTGCAGCAAACTATATTGCACACTGAATATTAAAACAGAGAATATTGCACAGAATGGGAAGTATTGCACTACACACAGTAAAATCCCCAGAGTTAAATTAACACTGCTCAGAGAACATTTGGTCCCACTCTACAGAGTGTTAAAGTAACACTGAATCAGTGTTAAAGTTAATGAGATAATTAAGAGATTAATTAAGGGATAATTGACCATTAGTGGTGAACACCTGATGATAATGAGTAGAATCACTGAAGGAAAGAGAAAAAGAAAAACACAAGAACTACGACTGACCATTAAAAAGACATTCAATCTCTGAAGATCTCAGCAGAGGAGGATTAAACAACTCCACAAACAGCATTACCAGCTTCACACATTACTAACCAGACAGACTTTATTTCTATCAGACGACTACAGAAGCTCTTATTGAGGTTTAGATGTTGATGTTTTATTGAAAATTAAAGTTGTTTGAAGTTACCATCATTGTGATTAGTGTTTGCTTTAATTGGGCTCTTGACCCTTGACTTGCTAACATAAGATTTTCTCTGGCTGCTGTAACTGTTCGTTACGGTGAAAATGGCAAGAAAATCTTGACGCTTGTTGTTTATGATACAGTTGTTATCATCATATAGTGCCTTATTTGCTGATCCCCTGAAAGTCATTGATTATAGGAGACTTGTGATTCGTCGTAAGAAATTCGCAGAAGATCCAGCAATGTTATCATCAGAGAAACTAAACAATTATCAAAACATTTTTACATAAGATTTGTACTGCGGTTTACTAACACATCACACAATAAGCACTTCTAACTCCTGCGAGTTTTACTCACACATAGACATCAAGAATCAGCCTATGAATCTTAACAATGGTGACATGCCACAATGCATTCTGGGTGCATCACGCAAAACTCATCTATGGCTCCCAGAATGCATTGTGGCATGAAGCATGTCACCATTGTTGAGATTCATAGGCAGATTCTTGATGTCTGTGTGTGAGTTCATCTCGCAGGAGGTAGAAGTGATTAGTGTACAATCGATTTCATATCTTATTCAGCATTTCTGAGTAAAACAGTGTTGGATCTTCTCTAAAATCACAATAAAAAAAGTTAATAGGATATTGCTCATACTCAGTCGTAAAATCAATGAATTAAATCATTATACAATGATCATATTCTCAACATCGAGCAGCCGACAGCATCTGATTGTGTTTACTCTTGCTTTTCTTGCCATAACAAACTCAGTTACAGCAGCCAGAGAAACACTAACGTTAAAACGTCATCAAACTGCCCAACTAAAGAAAACACTGATCACCATGATGGTCACATTAAAAACTAACACTTTTCACAACAGAATAAAAAAAAAAATCTGTTAATTCTCAATAAGAGACGTCTGACAGAAATAAAGTCAGTCTGGTTAGTAATGTGTGAAGCTGGTAATGCTGTTTGTGGAGTTGTTTAATCCTCCTCTGCTGAGATCTTCAGAGATTTAATGTCTTTTTTATAGTCAGTCGTAGTTCTTGTGTTTTTCTTTTTCTCTTTCCTTCAGTGATTCTACTCATTATCATCAGGTGTTCATCACTAATGGCCAATCATCACTTAATTAATCTCTCAATTATCTCATTAACTTTAACACTGATTCAGTGTTACTTTAACACTCTGTAGAGCGGGACCAAATGTTCTCTGAGCAGTGTTAATTTAACTCTGGGGATTTTACTGTGCAGGGTCCAGTTTAATAACAAAGGGTCCATGTGTCAGACACTTTACTATCTTGAGGCCACAAGTTACTATCTTGAGGCCACGAGATACTATCTTGAGGCCACGAGTTACTATCTTGAGGCCACAAGATAGTATCTTGAGGCCACGAGTTACTATCTTGAGGCCACGAGTTACTATCTTGAGGCCACGAGATACTATCTTGAGGCCACGAGATACTATCTTGAGGCCACGAGTTACTATCTTGAGGCCACGAGATAGTATCTTGAGGCCACGAGATAGTATCTTGAGGCCACGAGTTACTATCTTGAGGCCACGAGATAGTATCTTGAGGCCACGAGTTACTATCTTGAGGCCACGAGATACTATCTTGAGGCCACGAGATAGTATCTTGAGGCCACGAGTTAGTATCTTGAGGCCACGAGTTACTATCTTGAGGCCACGAGATACTATCTTGAGGCCACGAGATAGTATCTTGAGGCCACGAGTTACTATCTTGAGGCCACGAGTTACTATCTTGAGGCCACAAGATAGTTATAATAATTTTTTTTGAAAAAGTGGGACTAGGGGGGCTCCGTAGAATCGAACTCTTTAACAGTGTAAATAAGTCAGAATGCATGAAATAGCATTAGACACCCCCATGGCAGCACTTCACTCCAAACAGAAGTAAGCAACATTTTTCTATGGTTTTATTTACTCTTTTTTAAATGTTTGCCAGTATTTCATAGTTTGTATGTAAAATAGAAGGATTGGACTTATTAAAGTTAAAAATCGATTGTAGAATTGCAAGTTTTAAATCAGGATTTTTTTTCAAATGTGTCTGTCCATTAGAATGTACAGCGGGTTCAAAAGCCCGTTACTGAAATCACATGTCCAGTAATGCTGATTGAAATTTCTTATATATATATAAAAAAAATTATCACAGTACTAATACATTTTTTAAACCATTTCATATGCAGAATATACAGTTCTTGAAGTGCTTGAACATATAGCTGATGGAAATGTCTCAGATGTTGACTAAATTATTAGCAACGAGGGAGGCCAAGCAATTCTAAAGCAGCCAGTACCTCTCCAACTCCACATGATGAAGCTGGACAAAAGAGAGGGGCAAGGGAATGGCGGCCTGTTCTTGAAGTCCAAAAAGATATGGTGGAACACCTGCCAAATTATGATACAAAAAAAAGAAGGAACAAGATGCTAATTGGAAGGTCGTTCAGAGAAAACACACCTCTTCTGTGATAAGTGCAAGGTGCACTATTGCTTTGTGTCACAGAAATTGTTTTAAAGATGCACACAGGAAATGATTCTAACGTGACTGCACTGGTTGATTCCTAGGTTTATTTTGTTATGAATAAAAAAAATGTGCAATCTTTAAGTTGAAATGTTATAACGTTCAAGTTTTTGATCTAAAAAAAGAAAGAAAACAAAGAAAAGAAAGATGCACACAGAAAAGGACTCTATCATGACCATATTGATTGATTCTAAAATATTTTGTCTAAAAAAAGAAAGAAAACAAAGAAAAGAAAGATGCACACAGAAAAGGACTCTATCATGACCATATTGATTGATTCTAAAATATTTTGTTTGTTACAAACAATGTGAAATCTGTAAAACAAAAACCTCAAATGTTATACTGTTCAAGTTTTTGACCTTGAGAAGCTTAAAGTATAGACCAACCATTTTTATGTTTATTATTTTAATTCATAAAATAAAAAGTACATTTTTGTGAAGTACACCTGTTTTGACCTGACATCCATTGAAATGGTCAAAAAAAAATTACAATTAAAGAGTTTTGAAATTTGTATTTTTACAATCCCACATATCCTCATAAGCTGGGATAATGTACTTTTATATATTTCAGAAACTTGAAATATAATTCAGGTCTGAAGGTGTTGACTAATTGTAAAAACATTTTATTATAGCTTTGTGCATTCTTTTTTATCAACACTTGAATGTGGGTAAGTTTCATAAAGAAAGGCAACATTTTAAACAAAAAGTTGAGAAAATCGTATTTTTGTCAAAGACTACACCTTGATCCGATTCAGAACGATGATCAAAACATAGATAAATAGATTGAGTCCAGCAACACCCCAAAGCTTCAGTCATTTCCATCTTCATGGGTCTGACATTTAATTTGGTAACATTTAGGCAGTTTTGATTTACATGCTGTTTAATGTTTGTTGATTGTGTTATTTTACATTTAATAGATGAGCAATCTCTTATCACTTGTTTCTGCTTCCTCGTCTCCTGTGTTTTAATATGGAGATTCTGTACTAGATGTGTCATAACGCTCTCTACCGTATAACAGTGAAACACATTTCATGCAGAAACATATCACAGAAAATTCAGTCAAGTGTAGTAGAGTGAAGTAGATTTTAAGTAAATTCCTATGTACACTACCAGTGGACTAGCCTACACAAAAAATCAGATACGCAGAATTAGGAACATGTTTGTTTTATATCAATATTTAAATCAATATTTTCAAGCAATATACATTTAATAAGACTGTATGTAAAACTATGATTAAAATTTATATTTAACAGGGTACTCAATCAAAAGATTAAACACAATTACAAGCCACGTATACTTTAAATACTTAATTATACTTTTAAGTAAATCTTGATTAAAAGATTGAGTACAATTTATTACAATTAGGCCAAATATACTTAGACTTTTCTGTCCGTATAAGTCAAGTATACTTAAGTGCAATTTTAAGGATATTTCTGAGAAGTACATAAAGTATATTTCTGAGAAGTATGTAAAAAGTAGTCTGAAAGTATACTGTCTTATTTTTAGTTTAAAAGAAGAATACTAATGGAGCACTTGAATAAACCCGACAAGGGCGTAGATTTGATTTTGAATTTGGTGGGGACATCTCCGGAAGCTGTGGATTCAGGAAATTAATAGGATAATGTAAAGGTTTGTAGTCTATATTAAACCTTAAAGGGGACCTATTATCCCCATTTTTAGATGTAATTTAAGTCTCAGGTGTCCCCAGAATGTGTATGTGAAGTTTCAGCTTAAAATACCTCACAGATGCGGTTAGCATTGTTCTTTCATCATTAAAGGTTAATGAAACCCCCTGTTTTAACAGGCGTATGTTCTCACCACAGTTTTGAAAAATTCTGTAAAAGTGGGTGTGGTTAAGCTGAGGAGTGGAGGGGGATGAGGGGATACTGACTGACAACACGGCAACCGTATACATATCTATGACGGCAATGGCTTCTGATTCAGAGTTTTATTTTACTCTCAGTAAAAGCATCAAATCTTCCCACAAAAAAATTGCACGCTGCAAAATATCATTACGTAACAATGTACACATGGTTTTGTAAGCTCACAGTAAACAACCCGATTATAGCGTTTAAAGCTGCTGTCGGTAACTTTTTTTGTGTTCAAGATTTACAAAATTATATAATGAGAATGTACAACATGAATCCATTTTCCAAACCATGTTTTTGTCTTAACCTGAATCATTATGGTACACTTACAATAAGTGTTTATATTGGGACTATTTCAGACCGGTCTGGAAGGAACCGGAGCACAGTACCTGCGTGACTCGCCATAGACATAAACAGAGAGAAGTAGCTCCGGCTGCAATGTTCTTCCGCAAGACGCATGCAGTTCTGTTTATTAACCGCTAGAGCACCAAAAGTTACGGACTGCAGCTTTAAACATGAAAAAAGGCAGATTTTCATGATATGTCCCCTTTAACAATATGTTAAGTATTGAATTCTGTAATGTTACAGGTAACTAATAATGACACTTACAGCTTACGCTGAGACTGGGATAAAGTCTAAAGTCAGCCTGAAAATGTTTTCAACTTGATCAAACAGGCCTCACACTTCAGCTATTCCTTTCATGATATTAGCCAATTCAATAATACATTCGAAAGTTTATTTTGGACCGAAACATGGCTAATTGGACTTTTAGATTCTCCCTGTTCAGTTCAACCAGTTGAGTACCAATCAACAATGTCATTCCCAGTTTCTTCTAGCTTCTGCAAGACATCCAGGACAGGTTTTTCAACCAACCAGATTTAAAGCTGAGCATCAACACTATTTAGCATGTTATAGAACTCTGTTCTGTAATGCTCCTTAGCCGACTTATTTTGGTGGCTGTCTTTGGAGATGAATCTGAATGGACTCGACCCCAAGGGAGTCAACCATTGCCACTGCTTTATCAAAAACCTCATGAAAGCTGTCCTCATTCCTTTTGACTTTGCACATCCCGATATTAGCAATGTTCATACAAATTGACAAGCGATAACAAATTGAAATCAGGTCACAACTTCAGACTGGACTGATTTAGTGGGCTGGAGCTTTTATAATTCACAGAATGTTCAAATGGGCCTAGACTGTTTAAATTACAATTTGTTGCATGACTTACAAGGGTACACCTGGCATTAAGATGCGTTCCGGTCAATTGGATCACAAGTGGATGATGCTAAATACAGGTGTAAATGGAGACAAAAAATTTGAGCCTGTCCACTTTCAACCACTTCCAGAGGTAGTCGTAAATGCATTAGACCGGACTGCTTTCGTAGTGTAGACGCTCATATGGTCGAGTGTTCAAACAGCCACAAAAGACCGCCTATTCTCCGTCTGCTGACCTAATATGTAAACATTATGGGAAGCGTGCTAGCCAGGCGGGATTTAAGCTGTCGGTTTATGACCCAAGTTTGGTTTAAAGATGGAAAACATACCAAGCAAACTCATTTACCCGCCCATATACCCTCTTCCGCAAATAAATCAGGACAGAAGTGGATGAAAGTGGACAAGAGACGAATTAAAATGCCAAATGTAAATGGGTGTGTCTGCATTGTATAGTTGTGATCTGATCGACCAAACACATCTTAATACTAGGTGTAAACAGGGCCTAAGATTTCCATGTTGATCAAAACTGTCCACACTGAAAGCTTGTATAAAGCTTTTCTCTGGTGTGAATTCTTATGTGCCTGTTAATACTTTCTTTTACAGTGAAACTTATTCCACACTGTTGGCAGGTGATAAGGCTCTATCCAGTGTGAACTCTCATGTGATAATTCAGGTTTCCTTTTCGGTTGAAACTTTTTCCACACCGTTGGCAGGTGAAAGGTTTCTCTCCAGAGTGAATTCTCATGTGCCTGTTAAAGCTTCCTTTTAGAGTGAAAGTTTTTCCACACTGTTGGCAGGTGAAAGGGCTCTCTCCAGTGTGAATTCTCATGTGGACTTTAAGGTTGGCATCTTGATCAAAACTCTTTCCACACTGAGGACATGTAAAAGGCTTCTCTCCCGTGTGAATTCTGATGTGGATTTTAAGGCTTCCCTGTTTACTGAAACTCTTCTCACACTGAGGGCATGTGTAAGGTTTCTCTCCTTTGTGAATTCTTATGTGGACTTTAAGGTTCCAGTCTTTTTCAAAACTCTTTCCACACTGAGGACATGTAAAAGGCTTCTCTCCAGTGTGAATTCTGATGTGGTTTTTAAGGCTTCCATGTTGACTGAATCCCTTTCCACACTGAGGGCACTTGTAAGGTTTCTCTCCTTTGTGAATTCTTATGTGCCTGGTAAGGCTTCCTTTTTCAGTGAATCTGTTACCACACTGTTGGCATGTGTAAGGCTTCTCTCCAGTGTGAACTCTCATGTGATAATTAAAGTTTCCTTTTCGGTTAAAACTTTTTCCACACTGAGGGCAGGTGAAAGGCTTCTCACCTGTGTGAATTCTCATGTGCCTGTTAAAGCTTCCTCTTTGAGTGAATCTGTTTCCACACTGTTGGCATGTAAAAGGGCTCTCTCCAGTGTGAATTCTCATGTGAACTTTAAGGTTGCCCTCTTGATCAAAACTCTTTCCACACTGACATATGTAAGGCTTCTCTCCAGTGTGAATTCTCATGTGGATTTTAAGGCTTCCATGTTGACTGAAACTCTTACCACACTGTTGGCAGGTGTAAGGCTTCTCTCCATTGTGAGTTCTCATGTGCCTGTTAAGGCTTCCTTTTTCAGTGAATCCGTTTCCACACTGTTGGCATGTGAAAGGGCTCTCTCCAGTATGAATTCTCATGTGGACTTTAAGGTTCTCGTCTTGATCTAAACTCTTTACATGCTGATGTGATATGGAAGACTTCTCTCCAGTGTGAATTCTCATGTGGTTATTAAGGTGTCCTTTTCGGTTGAAACTTTTTCCACACAGTTTGCAGGTGTAAGGCTTCTCTCCAGTGTGAATTCTCATGTGCCTTTTAAAGCTTACTTTATGAGTGAATCTTTTTCCACACTGTTGGCATCTGAAAGGGCTCTCTCCAGTATGAATTCTCATGTGGTCTTGTTGATTGAAACTAGTCCTTTTCTTTTGAGCTTTTTCTTGTGAGGAAGTCTTTTCAGTCTGGGAGCAACTAAAAGATGTTTCTCCAGATAAGAAATCATGATCATTCCCATATTGATCTTTTTCTTCCTTTACATTATGTTCATAACTCTCTTCTTTCAGTGCCATCAGGTCTAGGGAGAAAAAAATGATATTAAAAATAATCCAAGTTTAAATGGCACAAAGCAACAGAAATCAAAACGTTTAGACATGTAAAGCATCAATACCAACATACACAAAATCCTATACCCATTAAGCTACTAAAAGGGGTGTTAAAGGTGGTGCATCGGAGAACCCCTTTTCAATATTACAAAATCTTCACTTTCTTTAGGACTTGTCCAAAAAACTTTGACCCAGGAGATCAGATTAGTTATAGACTGATCTCAAGATCCCATTAACTACATCTTCTAGGGCACCAACATGGTGCCCGTGGAGCCTGTGGGTTGCCCGCTAAGCACATTCTATAAATAACCCCAATTTAGCGATGCACTGTAAATCAGGGCTCCAGTCTTCGACTAAATGGTATAATTTTGCAACCTTTTTTTGTGCCGGTGCGACTAAAATTTTGCACTGGTGCTACTACAGAGTTACCCAATCCTCTTTGATTACGTGTAGTATTAAAAAAAAAACATAAACTTGCAAATGCTCCATAAATGGAATAAAACTTTTTTGTACTGCGCAGCGCTTACCATTACTGGAAACAGTAAGCGCGGCCAAAATCAGCTGCGTTGGAGTGCCGGCTGATTTCACACTTAAACTGTGCGTGATCCAGTGAGAAGTCTTTTGAATTCTCAGCGCAAAATCCTCTCTCTTTATTATAAACCCACATATGACTAGTTTTGAGCCAGACGAAACAGCGCTGAAATTCTCAACATATACATAAAAAGAGGAGAAACATTGTTCCAAGAGCAAACCAGTTAGACACATCACACCACATCTCATGTATTTATTTTAGTAAAACGAACTGCTTTGGCAGAAATTTGGTATATATTCAAATCGAATGTTGCTGGATTAGTATAGTCATGTATAAATGTATTAATTGTGTTAGATGAGTAATAGATTGGTATGTTTCTGTTTAGAAGCATAGGTATTTTTTTCTTTTTTTTCTGCATTTACGGTATACTAAATGTTTGGGCTACTGTTTTTATCAAACAAATATCATAGATTTATAGTAGGGATGCAACGAATCCAGGATTCTTCCTAATATTGGGCTTTTTGACGAGGTTCGGTTTCTGCTGAACCCTAGGCTTGCACTATGCGTGCTACACTGGTTGATGGAATGGCGCCGCTGTTGATTACGGGAAGGTGTTTAATAGGTGGACCGTTCTAATGCAGTCAGCTGTGAGAAAGTGAAAATGGAACTCGTTAGCAGAAAACGTGTTGTTTGGCAGTACTTTCAGTCAAAAGAAGGTGATTCAAGTCGAGCTATATGTTCAATTTGCAATGCCAATTTGTCTCGTGGTGACGGACCCTAAACATTAGCAGCTGTTAAAACATTTGCATATGAAACATCTGAAAGAATACGAGTTGTGCATGAAGGAATCTACAGACAGCAGCCAAAATGCAGCGATTTCAGGTACGGCAAATGAATGTAATGATTTATTAAAAGAAAACTGGCATTATTTTTGTCAGAGAACTCAGCAAATGTTTGTTTTAACATCACTAATGATAATATCATTAGTAAAGGTATACATATTGAGGTTGTGGCCAAGTCGCCGGAAATAGTCATCAGTGTGTGGAAAGTCAGGGTCCTTGCCAGTGTCCAAATTGATGTACACGATATTCTGATTCACGACCTAGGAACCAGATTGAAACGCAGCTATTGTGTAGCTTGTCACCACATAATAGAAATATTATAGATTGCCATAATAACTTGTCTATGGCAGGGGGGCATCAATCTCAAATGATGAGTCAGCTTGTCTACAACAGTTTATTTAAAAAGAAATTAGTTGAAATAATGCAGACCTCAATAAAAGCATATTGCATTGATTTACAGCATTGAAGCTCACAGTTGGTCTCTTTTTGTTTGACTTGGAAAACTTTTGAGATTTTACTTTGTCATATGGTTTGTACCTGTCTGTGTACAAGAGGAGTTAGCAGAGGAGGAGATCAAAATCTACATCCTGCGGAACAAAGATGGGGCAGTCACCGATGTAGGAATTGTGATTAAGGGCCTGCTGCTATTTGTTGGGACTCACTTATGCCTTGGACCTGAGTTATCCAAAGACTCACAGATACATTTTTGAGGTGTTCCAAAAACTTTCTCAAGCTGGATCCTGCAAGACTTTCTGTAAAGTTTCAGAGACTAAAAAATGACCTGCATGCACAGTTGCAGACTGCTATTTAAGAAGTTCATGGGTATTCCTGTCGGAAAGGTGATCTGATTACCCCCCCCCCCCCCCCCTCCAAAAACTGCTTGGTTACAAACATTCTTCAAATAAACTTGAGGGCAGGTAAATGATGACAGGATTTTAATTTTTGAGTAAACTATTCCATTAATGTTAATCTAAGCGTTAGTTAAAATTGCATTTTTATTAAATGTTTTGCTTTAATGTTGAGTGTGACTGTTCCTAGTGCATACCAGCCATATTCAAAGTATGGTTTAGTAATTTCTCTCATGGATATTTTACATTCTTTGGGAAACAAAATCTACTTAAATATTAAGATTGATGAAATGTTTAAAGAGTAGTTTCTAGTTGAATTTAACAGTTTGAGAAACCAGTTAACTCTTAAGTAGAGTTCCGTTAAAGTCAGTTTTCGTGGCACTACTACATTTTCACATGGCAATATGCAAGGTTGATTTTAGACTTTATCTAATAGGTTTTATAGAAACAAATGTTTAATTAAAATAATGTGTGTACAGTTGCTTTCTTTATCACTTGGTTTTATTATATTTATTGTAAATAAATACTCCTGGAATAAAGGGTAAATACGGTGTAAAAAAGTAAATGTAACATTTTGATAATTGTTAGTCCGATAGTAAATTAAAATCCCTTTTACATTAAGTAAATTTACCACATTTGTTTAGTTAGATTTCATCTAATATATCAATTATATTAGATTAGATTCAACTTTATTGTCATTACACAAGTACAAGTACAAGGCAACGAAATGCAGTTTAGGTCTAACCAGAAGTGCAATAGCAGCAAGTGCAGGATATACAATGGATGCGTAAGTGCAGGACATGGATATGTACTGAATATGTATAAATATGTATAAATAGAGAGACGTTATTACTATAAACAGAACTGAATTTACAGGTGAATATGTACAGTGAATAAATATACAGATGGCTATTACTATAAACAGAATTTACAGGTGAATATGTACTATGAATACAATATACAGATGGCTATTCCTATAAACAGAATTTTACAGATAGAGGTATACAATAATATGTTAGGCTAATATGAGGAATAGCAGTGGATTAGGGTAGTGCAATAAATTATGGCAGGCAGTGGAGTCCCTGTGATGCGCTGGGCAGTTTTCACCACCCGCTGCAGTGCCTTGCGCTCCGCAACAGAGCAGCTCCCATACCACACTGCCACACAGTTGGTCAGGATGCTTTCTATTGCGCAGCGATAGAAGTTCACCAGGATAGCCGAGGAGAGCTGATTCTTCCTCAGTGTCCTCACGAAGAAGAGGCGCTGGTGAGCCTTCTTGACCAGGCTGGAGGTGTTGGTCGTCCACGACATGTCCGCCGAGATGTGGGTCCCCAGGAACTTGAAACTGGAGACACGCTCAACAGCCATTCCATTGATGTGGATGGTGTCGTGTGTGCCTCTTGACTCTTTCCTGAAGTCCACGATGAGCTCCTTCGTTTTGGTGGTGTTGAGGAGCAGGTTATTATCAGCGCACCATGTGGCCAGGTGCTGGATCTCCTCCCTATAGGCAGTCTCATCGTTGTTGCTGATGAGCCCGATCACCGTAGTGTCGTCCGCAAACTTGACGATAGAATTAGATCCATACACAGGCTTGCAGTCGGCGGTGAAGAGGGAGTAGAGAAACGGGCTTAGCACACAGCCCTGTGGTACACCAGTGTTGAGTGTGATGGATGTGGAGCAGGTGAATCCTGAACGAACATTCTGGGGTCTGTCAGTTAGGAAGTCCAAAATCCAGTTACACATTGAAGTGTTGATGCCCAGGTCTCCAAGTTTGGCTATTAACTTGGATGGGATGACAGTGTTGAATGCGGAGCTGAAGTCAACAAACAGCATGCGTGCATACGTGTTCTTATGGTCCAGATGGGTGAGCACAGAGTGCAGTGCCATGGAAACGGCATCCTCTGTGCTCCTATTGCTGCGGTAGGCAAACTGGTGTGAGTCCAATGTGGATGGTAGAGAGTCTTTTAGGTGTTCCAGGACCAGCCGCTCAAAGCACTTCATGACGATGGGTGTGAGTGCTACAGGGCGGTAGTCATTAGGGCACCTCGGGTTAGAGTGTTTTGGCACTGGCACAATGGAAGTGCGTTTAAAGCATGAAGGTACAGCTGCTTGGGCAAGAGACAGGTTGAAAATGTCTGTAAAAACCCCAGCGAGCTGCTCCGCACATGCCCTGAGCACACATCCAGGGATGTTGTCTGGTCCAGCAGCCTTGTGTGCGCTGATCCGGCTCAGTGCCTTGCAGACATCTGTGGAGGAGAGTGTGATTGGTGGGTGGTCAGCTGAGGGTTTGAGCTTGGTGGCAGTTTCTCTGTTGTCTCTTTCAAAACGAGCATAAAAGTAATTTAGCTCGTTCAGGAAGTTGACATCAGTGGCTGCGGGGGTGGAGTGGGTGGGTTTGTAGTCACTGATAGCCTGAATGCCCTGCCACATGCGTCGAGGGTCAGAGTTGGAAAAGTGACCCTCTATCTTTAGCTTGTAGCAGTGCTTGGCCTTTTTGATGCCCCTCTTCAGGTTTGCCCTGGACGTACTGTAGGCTTGTGCATCTCCTGATCTGAAGGCAGTATTGCGTGACTTCAGCAGGAGTCTAACTTCCCTGTTCATCCAAGGCTTCTGATTAGGGTATGTGGTGATCTGTTTCTGGGTTGTAACACTGTCGATGGTGGTATTGATATGATCCAATACAGAGGAAGTGAATGAGTCAATGTCCGTGTGAGCGCCACTGGTGGCTTGAGAAGCAAACATACTCCAGTCTGTGTTTAGAAACCTTTCCTGGAGTGTGGAGTCTGCCCCCGCAGGCCACACCTTGATGGTCTTTACTGATGGCTTCACACGGTTGATGAGGGGTGAATATTTGGGTGATAGAAACAAAGAGAGGTGGTCTGACTGTCCCAGGTGGGGGAGGGGTGTCGCAACGTAAGCTCCAGCCATGTTTGTATATACATGGTCTAAGGTTTTGTTTCCTCTGGTGTGGCAGGAAACATGCTGGTGAAACTTGGGTAGCACTGACTTTAAGTTTGAATGATTAAAGTCACCTGCAACAATAAACGCAGCTTCCGGGTGATCAGTCTGTTGTTTACTGATGGCTGCGTGAAGTTCTTTCATAGCAAGCTTGGCATCAGCATCCGGGGGAATATAGGCTGCAGTGATAATAGTGGAGGTGAACTCCCGCGGTAGATAAAACGGTCTACATTTAACCATGAGAAACTCCAGGTTAGCTGAACAATGACTCCCAACAATAGCAGAGTTTGTGCACCAAGCTTTGTTAATATAAATGCACAATCCACCCCCTCTGCTCTTCCCGGAGCCATCTAGTGTTCTATCCGCCCGGAGTGTGTGGCGTCCCGCTAGCTCAATAGCGGTGTCCGGTATTCCGCTGTTTAACCAGGTTTCAGTGAAGGTTAGGACGTTACAGTACAAAAGTTTCTTACTGTGTGTAATGCTGAGTCGAATCTCCTCCATTTTGTTCACTAGCGATCGTACATTGGCAAGGAAAATGCTGGGTAAAGAGAGCCGGTAAGGAGTTAGCCTTAGCTTAGCTCTTAGACCTCCACGCTTACCCCGCCTTTGTTTACGATCACAGCGCCGCCTTCTAGCACTTCCGCCCGGCCGGGCAGAGCGCATCGCCTCGGGCGTCCTAGCGATCTCAGGAAGGAGTTGAAGATTGTCCATAAAACTGTCGGAAATTCGCAAACCAATATCCAAAAGCTCACAACGGGTGTACGATGTAAAAGCACAACTGTTCTGTACGAACAGACCCGAGATGAACAAGAAAAATACCGCAAAATTGCAGAATCTGGAGAGACGCTGAGCCTCGCGATCTACTCGCGCCGCCATCTTGGTCGTTTAATTTATCTACTATTATTATCTACTAATTATGATTTTTTTTTGGCATAAAATTTGCGTTTTGTTTTGTAATTTTGATTATGTCTGCTCAATTTTATTTGTCATGTAAAAAAATTGAGTTATTCAGATTTATTAAAAATGTTTTACTCGATTCATAGTCCATTTCATAGATTTCACCACTTTATTTTTTTTTTGATGAAACCTTTTTACACTCAAATCGAGTGAGTAAATCATAGTTAAACTTTTTAGAGTGGAGATAATATGGCTCTTATGTTTAATTTATACAAATAAATGTCTCCTTGAAAGAATAATGTTGCATGCAAGTTATAAAGAATGCCTATCATTCATTGAAAAGAAGACCATATGTTCTTTTTCAAGAGAAGTGGTTTTATTTCATTTTAAGATAATGTTTTATGTCACACAACAGTTAAATCTGAAGAATTGGAACTGACCGGTGTCCTCATTGCACAAGTGTCAAGACAAATACAGCAACAATCGAAGAGGCATTGACAGAGAGACAAGAGGGGAGGGGATGATGATGATGAATTGATGATGATGAGTGGAGTTGAACTTGTAGTTTAATAATATTCCATTAAAGTTCCTTAAATGTATTCTGTTGTTAGTGTGGTCTTTAAACTTGTCATCTGGCTGTCCAGGCTGTTGTTGAAAGCAACAAATTGTTCTTAACTGACTTGCCTGGTTAAATTAAGGTTAACGAACTGTGTGTGTCTGTGTGTTTGAACTGAAAAAAGGTGGTGCATGATCTTGGTACGCAATTTGACAGCATTGTAGTACATTGTAGTAGGGCGGGGGGACTGCAAGATGGTCAACTTTTTGAAAAAAATAACCCCTCCCCCTTTCACTAAGCTGGCTATGGGTTTCTTGTTTTCTATTTGCTTTGCTGTGATGTTTCTGGGCTGTAACCTTTGGCCAGAGAGCGTGTTGCTCCAGCCAATAGCCACGCACGACGCGTGATGGCGGGACTTTATTGTCTGTGTCTGAAGATTGGGAAACTCTGCAAAATTTTCTTTTAGCTAAAAAACAATTAGCTAATGTGGCGATTGACCTTGATGACTAAACAGATTACTAGGCATTGTAATTATGTTTTTATGATGACACGTTATTATTGTGTATTAGAGAGCTAGACTGCAGAAGGCTAAACTTCATGTTAAATAAAAAAAACGCTTTAATTATGACACTCATATGACATCTTTTCAAAAATATCACTCATTTCTGTAGAGATGGACATTTTAATAAAGATCAAATGACTGAATTCAGCTTTGAGAATTAAACCAACCTGTTTGCTCCTCAGTATCTTCATGTTTCACGCTCAATGTTTCTTCAATCTTCACGTCTTCACGCTCCTCTTTAATAAACTCCATCTTTATAATAGTGTGTCACGTGGAGCTTCACCTTTTTCCTGTGTGTTTGGACAATTTGTCATGATTAAGAGAGAGTAATTAACAGGAAGAAAAATAAATTCAAACTAAATACTCAATCGGCTCCCTAGTTCAGTAGTCAGTGCACTGGTAAGAGTCACACCGTGTTCTAACTACACGCGACGCGCGATAAAAGTTATCATTTCCATGTTAATTCGAGTTTTTCTCCTAACCAGCCACGACACGCAATGATTCTATTTTAGAAACGGTTTCTATTTCTGCGTCGTCGTGGCTAGAACAACAACACAAAACATGGCAATAATAATCTCAGGTAATGTTTATGTGCTTTATTTAATGTTAAAAGCGTGTAATGTGACTTTGAATATCATTTAGTGCTCCCAGCTTTGTAACGTAGTCGTACTAAAAGCAACAATGGATAATTCACCTCAGATCTTGAAATTAAAACAAATGGAAACAAGAACGTTCAAACTGTGAACAAACAAGTATATTCTATGACAAAGATTGTTTTAGTAACTCAGTATGTATTTTGGCAATGTTTAAATTGTGTTATATTTGTGAATTTGTTTATTGTAGGCTACTTATCCATTTCCTTGTCGTCAAGATTAATCTCTGGTGCTGTACACTTGCCGCGAGAGCCCAACCACAAGCTGTTCTGATTGGCTGTGGTTTTTGATTGATTTGTTGCGTCTGGTGTGGACAGTCATGTTGCTTGTCGCTGGAATCTTATCACATCGCGTGTAGTTAGGACACGGTGTCAGAGTGAGAGTAAATGGCCTGATTAGCCAAAAAAGCGAATTATTGAACAACACATACTTACAAACACTTTAAATTTAGTATAATATTTAATATAATTCAAAAATCTGTAATTATAATTTGCGGTTTGCATTTGCAGTTGGTTTGTTAAAGTTGTCAATACACACTTGTTTTCTTGTTGCATTTACAATGTTTTGACCAGCATGTGACTCACTGAATCATTTAGCATAACATTTGGTTCAATTGAATTTCAAAAAGCTCTGTTTCTCCCATCAATAATAACAATTTGTTACTGCCATTAACCCATTTAATACCATTTTTTCCCCCAGAGATGACATATATGAATTTGTATGGTATTTGTAAGGATATTAAACAATCATTGTCCATTATGTACAAGAAAAAAAAAAGTATGTCTGGTCACAATTGTGACCGGTGGTAGAACACAGGGAATCTAGTTCTATGGTGTTAATGCATATCCAAAACGACAGCAATTACTTAAAGATTTAAAAATTAGTAGAGCCCAACTGATTTATCAGTCTGCCGTTTTTTTGGCCGATATGGATATGAACGCACACCCAAGCATGCCCATGCGTCTCACAGTGTGCAAATATTCACACAAAATTATGTCAAAATGCCTTCTTGTTGAGTATCATCGTAAACATAGTCCGTTAGGCTATGTCTTAAGTGAACGTAAACATGCAATTTGAAACTTGCCAGTCACCACCAGCATTTTCACAAGTTTCACGGCCCACAGGATATCTTGTGTGAATATCTGAACATGCAATATATCAAATATTTTTATCAACACTGATATGTGGGCAAGTTTCATGAAAAAAAATCTATATTTTGAGCAAAAAGCTGAGAAAATTGTGTTCTTGTCAAAGACTACACATATACAGATTGGATTCAGAACGATGATCAAAACACAGATTGAGTAGATCCATCAACACCCCCAAAGCTTCACAGTCCTATAGCTCGTCCCGGGTCAACTTTTTTATTCAATAACACAGCCGTTTTGATTTATATGCTGTTTAATGCTGATGACAGTGTTATTTTACATATGCATCTGCTTATATGAGATCAGTTGCTTCTGCTGCTTCTTTTCCTCTGTTTTGATCAGGAGATTCTGTACTCGTTTAGGAGATTCGTAATAGTGCGCCCTAACAGTGAAAACATGGAAAGCCAGAAAATCTTGTCAATGACAAGGAAAGCGTTTTCTCATAAAAAACAGAAAAAAATTACTCACTGCTCTTGCCTGAATAACTTTAATAATGGTTCATCTATATTTATACAGTGAAGACAATGAAATTATATTTTACATTTGATTACTATTTCTCTAGCCTACCTGAAAATCTAGCTTAGACCTATGAAAAACCTGGAAAGATCTGCTTGTTCTGTTGTATTTATGTACAATGTATGTATATTATGTACATACTGTATTATACATACAGTACCTGTCAAAAGTTTGGACACATCAATGGGAAAGTGTGAGCTGGTACGCTACTATAATATACATATAAATAATATCACCCGATATATCGATACTAAGGATGCTCATATTGACGGTTAAAAAGGTGGGGTTTTTTTGCTGCATGGTTAAAGAAAAATATGTTGAGCACGTTGAGTATAAACACGTCCCCAAATGGACAAGGCTCGCGCTGCGGAGCCATACAAAACTGCTTGAGAGGGTGTTTTCTGCCGACTAACCCACATCACTTAGACATGTTAATTTTAAAAAAAAAACATATAAGGTGTGGATTGAGGTAGGCCTGCTATTTTTTTTTTTGACAAAACAAAAAAGCTTCTTCAAAGCTTCAAACGGATTCAGTGTATTTTCGTTGAAAAGGGAAATGTTGAGTGTAGGCCTATTTATTTTATGCTTTTTATTTATATTTTATTCTGTTTTTCTCTGCTGTCAGAAACGCTGCAGGTGCGTGAAAATTTGATAATGTGTGAATCCAGGTTCTGTTGTTGTTGATCTGTTCTGTATGCTGCTGTTTGTGTCTTTTTAATGGGTCACAGACACTCGTCAATTGTATTTTCATTTAATGCCAATTCAATATTATAATCTTATCAGTTAACGGGTAATATTCGGATAATGAGAGGAAAATTAACTGAAATGAGCATCTCTAATCGATATCAGACTTTTTTTTTACTCCCTAATATCGGTACTGGTCCCCAAAAACCCATTTCGGTCGGGCTCTAAAAAAATTGTGTTCCCACTCTTTCATGAACACCAGATTCAAGGACTTTTAGGGTGCTTTCACACTTGGTTCTATTTCCTGGACCGAACCTGAGTTCGATTGCTCCCCCTGCCCCCGCTGGACTGTGTTCATATTATATTATTTGGGTCCGAACCGGGGTGCGTTTGCGTCATCAAAGCAGCTGTTTACCCCGTTGCTTGGTGATGAATGCAAACAGTTGCTCACTTCACTTTTATATTTTTGTTTCTGAACCGTTGGTTTTGTTACCAAAGCTTCAGTACGTAATGGCACTTGCATCTATCTGCCGCGAATGCCCTGCAAATGCTCTAAATAAAGCTAAAGACGAGCAGAAATGAGATCTTCAGCTTTCTCCTTGCAGTACGTGTTACCCACATCAAAGATGTTGGGTCTGGCAACTCACCATTGACAGGGCTCAATCCGAGGGGCGGGACAAACGGTTGTCTTTCAAATTCCCTCTGCACGCAATTGGATAGCGCTACAACCAACCAGAGAGCAATGTGAAGGGGAGTTATTTGAAGGATTAAACTTCTACCGTATCCGGTCGGCAAAACTCCGAACACATCTTCCTTTCTTAAGAATGACTTCAGTGCCGTTCTTTGTTTTTTTCTCAAAGAAAAGCTTAACTCAAAGTCTTCCAGAGTCGCGGCCAAAGTCAATTCGAAAGACCGCTGTTCGCCAGCTTCTTTGTTTACAAGTAGCACGCGGAACCGCCGCAACTCTGCCGTCATTATGTTAAGACTCTAAACACGATGTGATTGGCCTGCCCAGAGTTTGGTTTTTCAAGCTCGCAGGTCTACAGAGAGTTGCTAGACTACACTCGCGGCAAATTAGATTTGCTGCCGCTAGGGTGGGTCAAGATTTCTAGGCTACGTTAGTAATGCCCGTCAGGAAAATGAGTGAAACACACACAAACACACATTTTTATCAAATCATAAGTCATTAATAGCGGTTCACTTCCGAGATTTAGTACGTTTACATTCACATCAGCAGGGAACCGTACCGGAGTTCACATGAACCGAACCCCATACCACCTTTTCAAGAGGACTCGGGTACAGTTTGCGGGTTCGCACCTGAGTTCGGAAGACAGCGTTCACATCATCCAAACAAACAAAACTCTGACGTCAATCGAACCTGGGTTTGCACCGAAAGTGCTAGTGTGAAAGCACCCTCAATGACTTTTTAAAGCACCTTTTATTTTATCAAGCACCTATCAATTCACATCCCAGCATATGGAGCATCATAAAAGACCTCTTACAGTACTTAACATTTTAACCATCCAATTGCATTTGCATCCATATTAACCCGGAGGAGGTACAGAATAATTTGCACATAAATACATAATTTACAAAAATGAAATTTTGTAAATGTATTAAAACCGTTTGCAGCTTTCTTGTCCCTAATGTTAAGAATTATTCCACAGTAGTTTCAGTTTTGATCAATTTCAGTTTTTGATTTTTTTTATTAATCATTACTTGAGTAAAAACATTATAATATAAAAAAAATATTTAAAAAATGATTATATGGAAGCTTGTTTCTGCCACTAAATAAAAAAGGTAAACGCAACTTCTCCCAATTCTGACTATTTTCACAGAATTGCGAGTAATAAAGTCAGAATTGCAAGATATAAAGTGATTTTTTTTCCCTTGCAATTGTGAGTTCGTTACAAGTCAACAAAATTCTGACTTTTCTCGCAAGCTTTTTTTCTTGATGTTGTGAGTTTATATCTGAGAAAAGCGAGATATAAACTGGCAATTGCATGATGTCCAATTCGGAGGAAATTGAGTTTTCACAATTCGGACTTTATAACTTACAATTGTGAATTTAGGGTAGAGTGGGGGAATTTTTGTGAAGGCTAGTCCACTGGTAGTGTACATAGGAATATACTTAAAATCTACTTTACTCTTTCTCCGCCATTGACTTAATTTTCCAGCTATCCATATTATACGGTAAGGGGGCGCTATGACATGTTATAGTACAGAATGTCCGGTTCAAAATACAGGAGGAGAATAAGCTGAAGATTTCCCATCTTGAATGTAAAATAACGCATTCATCAAACATTAAACAGCATCTAAATCAAAACTGCCCAATGTTACTGAATGAAATGTCGAACTCATGAAGAGGAAACGACTGTGAAGCTTTGGGGATGTTGATAGACTCAATCTACTCTGAATCTGATCAAGGCGTAGTCTTTGACAAAAATGCCATTTTTTTCAACTTTTTGTTTAAAAAGTGGCCTCTTTATGAAACTTACCCACATTCAAGTGTTGATTAAAAAAAGGATGCATTAAGCTATAATAAAAACTTTTTTTAAATTAGTTAAAGTACAGTTAAAGGTATATTCACTACATACTTTTAAATATACTTTATACCTTTTAAGGTATAAACAAATATACTAGGTTAAGGGGGCCATGTTATAATTTTCGCAAAATGTATTTCAAATTTAATTCAAGCACTTTCAAGGACCAATATCTGTTTTCAAGTACTTTCCAGGCCTTGAATTCATGTGTCTGAAATTCAAGTAATTTCAAGGCGCGTGGGAACCTTGTCCATTAGCAAAGTAGTAAACCTTGTCTGGCCCAGTTTCAAAAAACACAAAATAGCATTCATATTCAACACAAATAATCAAATAAAATGATGGCAAAATGACATAAAATTATAGGAAACGGAGGGTAATTGTTATAAACTGAAACAAAACAATAAGTACAGATAAGATAGATAGACAGACAGATAGATAGAACGACAGATAAACAGACAGAACTATAGACAGACAGAACAACAGACAGACAGAATTATAGACAGAGAGACAGAACGACAGATAAACAGACAGACAGAACTATAGACAGACATACAAAACGACAGATAAACATTTTGTCATTTTAGCAGACGCTTTTATCCAAAGCGACTTACAAATGAGAGCAATAGAAGCAACTTGAACAGTCAAGAGCAACAGACAGACAGAATTATAAACAGACAGAATTATAAACAGACAGAACGACAGATATTACAAGAATAACACAGAATGACATATAGGGGATGACTCCCTGTGTTATACCACCGGTCACAATTGTGACCGTCTTTGTTTATCTGCAGTCTGACAACAGAATAAATCATGTATTACTATAAATTCAATATGTATGAATAGATAACCCTTTCATGATGATGTCTGAGCTATTCAATGTATGAGCTATTCTAAAATGAACTTAGAAAACTTGCCTGTCATTTCTGAGCTTTCATGTCATCATTGTGTTAAGATGGCAGTACCAAGAAATAAATGTGTATAAACACATGACCAAACTACCCAACAATGTTAGACCTGACCAGAACTCATGTAGACATCTTCAACTTGCATTATAAATGAACATTTGCTTCACAATAGAAGTTACTTTTTAATACCACACTAAAACATGAGGAATATTGTGGGGATTAAATGGGTTAAGGAAGGGAGAAACGAGATGCAGCTTTTCTGTTACAAATGCATGGATGTACTTTACTGAAAACTTTCATTAATGTTATTTATTACATTGCAATGCTACATTCAGTAACATATAATTGATTTCACAACTCACTGCCTGAACGGTTTATGTTTTAAACACTAGAAATGATTAAAAACACAAACCTTTCTTCAGCCGAATCACAGACGCAGGAGCGCACAGCGCCATCTTATGACGTCACATCTCAAGACCAAAATAAAAGTCCTGTTCACACGCAAAAAAAAAACACACAAAGAAAACACATTTCAAATGATAAGTGATTAATTTAATGCTTGAATCACAGCTTCCCAAAGCTATCAATATATTTGACAAATTTTCAAAAGCTTCTGGCTTATATCTAAAAAGTGTGTGAAATGCATTTATAATACTGAACTGCAAAGCATTTGTGATATTCTCATAACAGAAAAAGTCATCATCTTGTTCATCATATAACAACGGATTAGAAAGAACTTTTTCATATTTTTAACTCGTTAAGAATTTGTTTATCAAAATTAAATGTGTGTTTTTTTAGAGAGATCTAACTTATGGTTTTGTTCATTTTTATTCTTAATAAATTTGCAAAGATTTCAAAGAAACTTCTTTCACGTTGTCATTATGGTGTGTTGTTTGTGGAATTGAGGAAACAATAATAAATTTAATCCATTTTGGAATAAGGCTGTAACATAACAAAATGTGGGAAAGGTGAAGCGCTGTGAATACTTTCCGGATGCACTGTATATCCATCTTATTCCATCTCAGTTTCAACCTAGAATATAAGGGCACAGAATATAATATATTATATTCAGAATATAATATATTCCGCATCTACCCTTAATAACAGTAAATCGTTTTCAGTTTCTAGATTCAAGATTCATTAACCAGTTTATTAGAAACAATGATAAAATATCTACAATATCCAGTTACAGCTGCAGGACACTCAGAAGTGAAGATCAGGAGACTTTATTGATTCTTTATTGAGATCGTACTGAATCGTGCTACAGTCATCAAGTCTGACTAAAACATGGGAGTTTTATAGACATTTTATGAGGTCGCCTTACAGGTGAAGACAAAGCACTTGATCACAACCTTATGCAAAGTTTCACCAGCTCTAATACAATCAGCATAACTATAGCCATTATTACCATAGAGATCAGAAAACGTCACACCTTTCCTTCAGTTATTGTATTCACACTTAAATCAGGTGTTGATAATCATGAACCATACATAAACACCGAATTAAAGGGGTGGTAAAACACATTCTTTTGAAGGCTTGACTGTGTTTGTGGGGTGCACTGTAACATGTGTTCATGCTTCGTTTTAAAAAAAATTGCCTTATTTTTCATATATTTGACCTTTATTCTACACTGCTCTGTCCCTCCTTGTAAAACGGTCTGATGCTTTCCGGGTTGTATGAAGCCAGTCCCTCAAAAATACGCGATGGGCTCAGATTGGTTAGCTGCCCCAGTGTGTTGTGATTCGCTAACCGCAGAGCACGTTTGTTGGAAACGCCACGCCCCTTACCGGAGGCTGTGCTTTGGTCAGTGTTAGAAACAACGGCGTCAATAAAACCATACCAATCTGAGCCCGAATCAGACCCAGAACATTTGAGTGAAGATGATCGAGCAGAACCTGTTCAGTCCTCAAGAGTAAAGACTGCGGATCTATAGTGATCGCTACTGAATGGCACTTTAACTTTTGTATTTTTAGAACGATTATAGCCAAATATCTGTCGCAAGAACTAACCCAAAACAAACACTAAGCACTGGCTTTAACTAGTAAGTTAGCCAAATCACACACAGAACCATGTTTAGCATGCCTGTAGATAAACAATACATAAAAGCTCTAATCAAAGAATCATTTACACTAATGTCAGGTTCGCTGTTGAGATTTTAACGTTAGTGTTTGTAACGTTAGGTGTTCGTCGGATAACGTTAAGTATGAATGAGCATTTAACAGACTGGTTTGCAGAACAGCGTTGTCATCTGTTTACTTCCTTGCTACAACCTATTACAGGAAAACACATCGATGAAAAATAAATCAGACTTACAGGTTGTGGCCCGTAAACAGCTTCTGTTTGTAAATCCAGCTTTCAGGACAAGCCGTTGTGCATATCCTGTATTGAACTCGCGAAGTTTGTGGAAGTTTGTGGAAGTTGTCCTCCGTGAAATGTGCAGCGCGCGCGTTGTGCATCCACGCACCGGCAGTGTTTTTTTCACGCAGCTGACGTTGTGCAAATCTGGCATTGAAATCGCGAAGACGGTGGATGTTTTCCTCTGTTAGATGTGCTGCAGGGAGCCCTGCGCGCGCCTGATTCCCCGCTGACTCAAACACACGTGCATATAACATGCTGTATGTTAAACGCTCTGCAACGCACCCCCGTCCCAAGGAAGGCTGAACAGAGCAAGTACGCCAGACCTGCAATCCGGATGAAAATAACAGCGTTTCCTCGGCATCGCGGCAACAACACTCCAGCCTACTATACCACAACAGCGCCGCGATACAAAATGGCCTCACCCCCCCTTATTTAATATTCTCGGAGGAGGGGTTTATGTAAATATTGAGCCTGTTGATGTCACCAACCCTGGAGGAATGTGTGTAGTCGCCTACTGGCCGTTTGCTGTAGTTCTTAGAAACTGATTTCTTTAAAAGCAAATATCTCCCTTTGCTTTAAACTTTGAACGTTGTAACTTTGCAGATGTTGTTTATGCTCAAGCAGCAACATTACACGCTAGCTAAAGTTAGAATAGTGAAATCGTGGTTTACCACCCCTTTAAAGAAATGAGGCAGAAACTCCAACAGCATCACAGACAAAAGGTGACAAACTCATTTACCATGATTTTACATTTATGTTCACACAAAAGGCCAAAAATTTGCGTCAAGTTTAATGTAAATCACACATGTATGTAGAATATGACAAACTTCACTTTACAATTGTTTTTGTTACTTTATCACATTGCCAATGTAACATCTTTCAAGTTACTAAAAATCCTTTTCTAATTATGTGTCTTGACAGGATTTTACCTATGTTTGATGGCAGTCAGAAGAATCCCCAATGAGAAGTATTTGAAATTCTACAGCACGTCATATAAAAAAAAAAAAGAGGCAGACTTCCTGTTGGTTGGAGCTAATGTCTGTGGTGTGAAAGTTGTCCAGCTTCACGAGGGCCCTAATAACTTATTTTAACAATCTGTTAGTGTGGCACTTTGAGAGAGGCAGTGACTTCAGACTTATTAAGTGGATGTGAGCTAATATACATTATACGATATTATATTAACATTAAGCAAAGCTTACATTAACACTCAGAAAGCAGAATCAAGGCCTCTTAGGACATACTAAAAAAAAAAACTTTCCGAAGCTTGTTAGAATCCTGAAGGAATGTATTTGGCACAGAAATACTCCATCATATGTCCAACTCATTTTTTAAAATTTTGGCCATGTTTGGCATGAGAATCCAACGCTTTAAAGGGATAGTTCACCCCAAAATTTTAATTTTGTCCTTAATTACTGACCCTCATGTCATTCCAAACCCCAATCTTCAGAACACAAATTAAGATATTTGTCAAGGCTGAGGGATAGTGTACACTGTTAAATGTTTCTGTTAATTTACACCCAAATTTCAACATGATTAACCTGTTATTTTTAATAACTGCGCCTTACTGTTAATTTTAGGAAATATATGTTAAATAACACCTCATTTTTGTTATTTAACACTCATTGTTAAATAACACCTCATTTTTGTTATTTAACAGCAAAATCGAAAGTTCATATGCAATGTTAGCTATGCTTATTGTAATAAAAAAAAAAGTTATTATTTATCAGTGGACAAAGTTAATTTTTAATTTATTTCTTTCTCTTTTTTTAGGTTGCTAAACAACGACTGATTCAATCAATAGTCGACGGTGCAATCCATTAACAAACTAAATATTGTATGCATTTACTGAATGAAGATTAGACAAATTAAACACCTGGTTTCTCTACTGCAAATGTTATCAAAAATAATCTTGCATAGGCTATTCCACAGACAGAAATAATAAAGTTTGCGGTGTTTTCTGTGCATGCGCAAATGTGTTTGTTATCATGGGTGAAATTTCCTTTTTTATTACCCTTAACTCCGGATTTTACGCGAGACGGCCTATACATTTAGTTGTGTGTGTGTGTGTGTGTGTGTGTGTGCGCGTGTGTGTGTGTGTTGTTCTTCTTCTTTCTGAACACGGTGTAAATATCGGTATAACACGCAGCACGCTGGCAGGCGCCTCTATTGGCGCCACTATCTGAAATAACATGTTCATACAGTATTTTTTTGCATTCTGGGCGGGAGCGTAGAAGAAGGCGGCATTTGAACCGGCAACGAACACGGAGATCCATGTCAGAAGATCGCGGTGGTTACATCGACCAAAATCACAATAATCCGGTGAGATTAAAGAGTTTCTTGAAAGTCATGCATAGTTTTAACATCTATCAGTGATGTTGATGTATACTAAACGCCACGGATTTAAACCACATCAAATGAGTAACTTAGCCAATGAGCCATGGTTTCAAGCTAGCAACATTTCGATAGTTTGCCCATTAATTTTAGAAACAATGCGCTTATTTTAATGTCCATTTATGTATACGATCTAAATCTATAAACAATAGGCTAACATTAGGCATATAACTTTTAAGTAGTAATTCCGTGGTCAAATTTGTGTGGCATTCGTTGCCATGTGCACGTCTGGTTAAAGCAGACTCATCCTAAAAATCAAACGGCCAACATAAATCTATTTACTGATAGCTGTTTATGATGCTAGATAGTTGGTCTAAGACTATTTGATGAATTAATGTCAGCTGCTTGTCTTTAATGTATTATAGCTGTTTGGGCTACCAGATATGTTGGTTTGACATTTTATGTGCAGGTTTTAGCCTATCGATGTAAGTTAAATCCAGCAAAAACAGCTAACGTTACTAACATTACCCGGCTAGTGCAGTATCTAGCTATGTGAACAGCTATTGTCTTTTAATTGCATTGGCATAGTGCTTTTTTTTTTTTTTTTTTTTTTGCTGTTTTGATTATCATTGAGTTGTAGATAAATGTTTACATTTGTTTTTTTGTATTTTTTTTGTATTACAGATCTATGCAGATGATGCAGGGTAATGTTTCCATCCCTGATCACACTGCTGTTCAAGATGCACGAACACAGATGTCAGCAATGAACATGAGATATTTCTGTGATTGGTCTGATCCATGTGTGCCTACATTTGTAAGAATTTACCTTTCAGTGTTTGCATTACAATAAAAAAGTTAATTTCAACACGGAACAATTCGTTTTCTTTCACTTAAAGGTGAACTATGTAGGATTTTTGCAGTAAAACATCCAGAAACCACTAGGCCAGTGTTATATATTTTGTTCAGTTGAGTACTTAGAATATCCCAAATGTTTTCAACTATTTGTAAATCGTGAGAAAATTGCTATTTTAACCAAGGAACCG
The DNA here is from genome assembly GCF_949357685.1 of Gobio gobio. Classification (NCBI taxonomy): domain Eukaryota; kingdom Metazoa; phylum Chordata; class Actinopteri; order Cypriniformes; family Gobionidae; genus Gobio; species Gobio gobio. The sequence goes on along the minus strand of NC_137101.1, from coordinate 39,777,201 downwards.
GGACGTGTGAGCTATGCGTGTGAGGGAGTCGCCTGTCGATTGCGTCATATCTGCGTCACCCTCGGTCTCCGGTTTTATTCAGTGAAACGCTTTACTCTCACTGCAGTGTGAACAAGTGTCATAGCAGCCGCCGAGCGAACGTCATAACTTCCTTTTCAACACACTCAGATATATCTAATACGATAAACAGAGTTAGGTTACCTCACACTCAGCACTGGAGAAGAGGAAGTGCCGCCGGCAACCGTGTCATAATAAAAGTCCCGCCAGCGACTATGCCATAATAACAGTCCCGCTCTTCAATCGCTCCTGCGGCCTTGCTCAGCTCCACAACACTCGCTCCTGCTCTGCTTCAGACTACAGTAATGTTAATAATCGCATCCATGAACATGATTTCTGCCCGAGTCCTATCCTGACTGTTTCCCACCGGCTGTGAGGTGAAGACCACATGTCCCGAGAATCTGCGCTCAAACGTGGCGTCATCAAACTACGCCTTTGTTTTGAACAGGCGACCTCTAGTGGACGGAAAAGTTACATAGTGTAGCTTTAAGTGTTATCTGATGGATTATGCCTATTCTTGTATTGACTCAAGCTAGAATATGTCTATAACAATCAGTACATGTTATATGCTAACCCTAATAAACAATATTTAATGGAAACAAAATAAATGGTGATTTAACAGGAAAATAATGGTAACACTGCTGCCAGTTGTTCCCTGTTTTTTCTATGATTTACAGTAAATTCCTGTTGAAAAACATTACGGGAGTGCACTGTTAAAAAACATTAACAGGAAATAACCGTTTAAATAACAGCAAAATAATGGTAAACCTGCTGCCAGTAATTTCCTGTTATTTAACAGGGAAATAATTAACAGTGTACAGTCAGCATATTGTTATGCAAAAGAAACAGGGAGCCGAGTAAAACTATAGATGAAAGATGCATGGTTCTGCATTTAGCATGGACAAGTCCATGAAAGGACTTCCAATGCCCTTTAAAGGGTAAGTAAACCCCTGCTCAGAGCTTAACTCCACCCACTGGCAATTTTTGAAAAATGCTGGAAAAGGGGGCAGAGCCCAGCGGAGACAGAGGGGATGAACCGAGGGCGGGGCTGAGCGGAGGGTGTGCACCTGAGACCCGCAGTGACGGATTGATTGACAGCTGTCTGACTCGCGAGTCGCAAAGATGGAGAATGACTGGAGTGACGCCAGCTTTGCAACAGAGCGGTCATTCTCCCCCACCTTCACCTGAAGTGGAGGAGGGTGAAAGGTCTGTAGACACAGACCCAGAGCCTTATCAATGCGAGCCGCTGCTCAAACTGTGTTAACTCCCGATGCCAACGATGCCAGTGAAGCAGCAGCGCAAGAGAACCAACCTAATCTATGAACAGTCAAATCCTTTCACTGAATGCCACTAAAAATAGATCAGATATCTGATATACATACGATGTATTTTCATTCAAATTAACTGAATCAATAAGTTCAGACCTAAAAGCCTATTATAAACGGATTTCCTCAAATAAGTTAGACTATATACACCAGCACGTAACGGTATTATTGTTTTTCGTTACCGAGGCACTTGCGTGTCAGGGTTTGAAAGCGTGTCTCATGTATGAAAATGATCTGTACACATGACGGGCGGCAATAATATCGCAAGAAAAGCCTGACATGTACTGTCAACTGCATTATTTAACCGTATTTTCTTCATTACAATGTTAAAGCAAGTGTCAAGTGAGTTTCATTCATAATGTTTCTACCTCATGTAATATGACAGTTCATACTGGAGTGAAGCCGTTCTCATTGTGTGATTGGGGGAAACATTTCTGAGGGCGTGGTGAGCTCGTGCTAGGGGCGCGGATAGTGAGCCGTTGGAGGTACCATCCTACGTCACGATGTACCACACGTCCAATGGGAAAATTCAACTGCAGTAGCCACCATTCAACCTTAAGAGGGCAGCACTTTGGCGGTTTTACACCATATTTTATAGAATTAAAACACTTTATACTCAAATGTCAAAACATTTACTCAAATCAATGAACAGCATTAATAAATCCCCAGTATTACAGATCATTAACTAAAAAAAGTTGGTTCAGGGTTTAGTTACCCTTTAAACATAAAGCAGACAATGAATCTACGTCAAAACAACGCGTCTACACCAGGCACTGGTGGAGGCACAGCAGGAAAAGTTTAGGAACCACTGCCTTATACGTTTTATATCTGAGTCACTCCTGTGATTTTTCCAACCTAAAATGAATTTTCTTAAAGGAACATGCCGACTTAATGGGACTTGATTTTTTTGAGCCCGATCTAAGATAAAGCCCAACCCTACCAGAGACCCTTATGGTATGCCATTTCTTTGTGACGTCATGATGAAACAAACATATTGCCTGTCCACTTATTGCTTCCACATGCCGCAGTGGATACTGGATAGCATCACGTCGAGAAGACGCTGACGCTGTACTCTACAATGTGTTTATTGTGTTTCTTATTGTGTAGGTCTCTGCAACCAAGCAAACTACTTTTTTTTGACACCCCCAGATATACAGAATTGAATCACAGTCTCAATATCTTTAAAAGTCAAGAAGGTCTTCAATTTGGCAATGGTCGTCAATTAAAGGACACTACCATTAACCACAGCATTAATTTGTCTATTAAATTTGAGCTCAGAATCAAAAATCACCCCAAGGTTCCTTGCTTGCGTGGTGACATTAATGACTAAAGGACCAAGGTAAAGTGTGAGCTTTTTCCTGCCCACCTCATGCATTAAAGACCATTTGTTTACATTTTTTCTCAACCCTGTAACAGACCAAATGGAAATTTTCATGTTAAAAAAATGTTTTTATTTAAATGTCATCAAACAGTTCACACAAGTTTTAGTGCGATCATAACTAAAACTGTTTTACAGCCTTCTAAAACAGTTTGTCTCTGTACGTAAAGACAGTCTATGTAAAAAAAAATTTTTTTTTACATTTTTTATGTCGTGTTGAAAGATTTTCATTAGAGATGTTTAAATGCGATTTGCCTGGATGAAAACTGGCAGAAATGCCAGAGGAAACGCTGAAAGTGTGAAAAAAGTTTGTGTTTTCCTTCTTGATTGAGGTGAAGTCCGTCGTCTTTGTATAGGCTTTGGATTATTTTTCCATTTTTGAGAAATGGTTTTGAAGTGTTCAGAAACAGAATATTCCCTGTTTGTGAAGTCCAGTGTTGAATCAAGCTGTTGCATTGTTTGATTGTACTTTTCATTGCGGAGTCGTCGCACACTCGTGGCAATATAGCGCCGATTGCGAAATACAGAACGCGTGGATTGACCAGTGAGATTCTTGCTACGAGGGTTTTCATTCGCTGGACGATAGTCGACGCAGGCGCTCCACTTGTAATGTCGTTTGTTCCTATGTGGAGAATCACTATTGTGTAGTTGTGTAGTTTCTCAAAGTGTTTTATGTGTTGTTGAACGGATCTCACGAGAATCGTGTCTGGATGAACCCAGCACTGAGCATTTGGGAAGTAGTCCTCAATACCCAGACACATCGAGTCTGTGAGGAAGCAGACCTGAAGTCCTGCGAGAGAGAAGAAATAAATGTTTTTACGGCGCTCATAATATGAATAATAAATTTGTATGTTTATTAATTGCATATTAGTTGCTTACCTTGTGGAATGATGTATGTTCTCCTGTTCATAGTAGTTATTGTGCTTTGTTCTAAAGAGACATGGTGAAGGTTAGAGAATTAAAATACAAATAAAATGTCAAAGTTACTGGCTGTTTTACATGCTCATCAAATCTTTTAAATGAAGAACAATGCAGACAGCAGCTGTAACTTTATCATGTTGTGTCAGTGGGTATTTATGCTATTTATGTACAGGTGTTATATGATAATATTTGGTTTGTAAACGGTTTCTGGTGCACTGAATTTTATGAGGCTTTCATTTAAATTGTTATGGTAGCTTCCATGTGAATCACATTAAAAGGTGAATAATGGCATTCCTATCATTCCTATAAAAGAGCTTTCATCATCTACAGAGATCTCTTCTGATTATATGCTTTTAGGCATCTTGACAGGAGGCAAGGTTTTGAATAAATTACTTTCATTGCTTTCAATTCAGAAGTAGACAAGTTTAATGTTACAGAAAACAATAGTTTTTTTTTTAGGCTACTTCCATTTATTTTTATGTGTGACATTGTAATAATGACTAGAAGTAGGATTTTCTCATATTCTCTTGAAGGCAGCATTAGTATTTGTCTGGTTATGTGATCTCAACATGTCTGTCCACATGAGTGACCCACTTCATGTCAAATAAAACCACCTTAGTTAGGACACTCATATGAGATCCTTCAAAAATATCATTCATTTCTGTAGAGCTGGACATTTTAATAAGGATCAAATGAGTTCAGCTTTGAGAATAAAACCAACCTGTTTGTTCCTCAGTATCTTCTTGTTTCACACTGAATGTTTCTTCAATCTTCACATCTTCTTGTTTTACACGGTTCTCTTCTTCAATCTTCACGTCTTCTTGTTTCACACGGATCTCTTCTTCAATCTTCATGTCTTCTTGTTTCACTCTGAATGTTTCTTCAAACTTCACGTTTTCACTCTCATCTTTAATAAACGTCATCTTTAAAATAGTGTCACATGGATCTCCGTTACCTCTGCAGGAGTTGTTCTGTGTCATGTTTAAGATGAGAATAATTAAAAGAGGGAAATTAATACAAACAAATCTCTGTGTGTGTCTCAATCAGCTCTAGTTCAGTATCAGCGCACTGGTAAGAGAGTCAGAGTTTGTTAATGTCCTTAAATCTGATTAGATATAAAGAAATTACTTATTATTAAAAGAAAGCAAATTGACATTTTGTTACCTATATTTTATATTTAAAGCGTTTGATCCATTTAACTAATAGTTTCTCCTTTTCTCTCATCACTACATGCCAGTGACCAAATTTGTGTTCATTGATAAACTGATTCATGATAAGGTAGAGAAACGAGACGCACCTTTTCTATAACTGTGCGTTCACACCGCCGCCGGCGAGAGCGTCAAAGTGGCCGGAAGTCATTCATTCTCAATGGGAGCCCGGCAGCGAGCTCCGGCGAGAGCGGCGCGGCGCGTCTTGGACGATTTGGGCGTCAAGGAGAGTTGAAGTCAGGTCAACTTTATGGTAATGAGCTATGACGCGGTTCGGCGGCAACCAATGGGAATGTAGAAGTGCTCCGCTTGAGATGATTCTAGAGAACGCAGCGCTGTAAACTTCGGTTCCTACCACATTAGTTCCCAAGCAAAATAGAGGAGAGGTTGATCACAGCTGGTGCGGCGGGTTTGATAAGAAGACGCGCAACATTATTTATACACCACACAAATGGCTTTTAATTGGTTTATTTCGTTAGCAAACATGTAACTATAATTGTTAAGTTCTTTCCATCGATCTGCTTTTTTTAAACTTTCACATTTAAATGATTTCATGAGGTTATATTATACGGTTATACCCTACCTGTGGTTAGTCTGCACAAACGCAGATCAACATGAGTGTTTGCTTTGCAGTCCCTTTAAATGCCGTTTCAAAAAAGACCAAGCATTCGATCTACGTCAGAGCGGCAGCGCGTCCACGAATCTTTCTACAGCGTCGATGGCAGAGCGGCCAGAGCGAAGTTTGACGCTCTCGCCGGCGGCGGTGTGAACGCACAGCAACAATCATTAACGTTATCTACAGCATTACCGTGTTACGTTTAAATAATAACTTGTTAATTTCACTGTTTTCTATAATTTGTCTGAACTGAAACACTTTTAAGAAACTTTTAAAAAACAAACCTTTCCTCAGCCGACGCTACACGCAGGAGTACGCGGTGCAGACGTATGACGACAAACCATTAGACCAAAATAAAAGTCTTTTCCACGCGCCAAAACCACGGAAATGTACAATGAAAACACATAAAAAAATAATATAAAAAACATTCGACCTCTTTCACAGATCCCAAAAAAATCATCAACACTGAACTATTTCAAAAGATTCTGGTTTACAGTTAAATGTAAGCATGTTTGAACTGCTCTTAAAAAAATCATCAAGTATCTTGTCCTTCACATTAAATACAAAAAATTATAAATAACTTTTAAATATTTAAAACTCGTTAAGAATGTGTAGATCAAAATGGAATTTGAAGGACTTAAAACAATTTATTCAGTCTGTCTCAAATTAATTTTTAAATTAAAACTGTTAAAAAAAATATTGTAAATGGCAATGAAATCTGCTTTACATTTCCTCAGATTATCTTTATTCAAATTAGCAGTGTGGAATTTGTGCTAAAATGTTATCTATTAAACTCATAGATTTCGTTTTCTGTTGGAAATTGATTTACAAACATAGCATTCTCCCCATAATAACAGATGCATACTGAAAAGTAACAAATCTGACTTCTATAAGGATTGGATGGAAATTAACATAATGGTCTTTCTTTTTTATATGAGCCAATTTGTTTAAAGTGTTTTTTTGCAGTACCTGTTCAGTTTCTTCAATTGTCAGAAAATATGACATCATATTCAGTTGTTACTCATCATCTACCCTTATTAACAGTAATTTGTTTTTGGTTTCTAGATACAATGTTCAATAACCAGTTTATTAGAAACACTATGGGCCTTATTATCGATCTGAGCTCATGGTCTGAAGTGCATGGCACAGGTGCACTTAGGGCGTGTCTGAATCCACTTTTGCTAGTTTAACAACAGAAAAAACACTGTATGCCAGGCACATGGTCTAAAAGGGTCATTCCTAGTAGGGCTGTCAAAATGGCTGAAAAGCTACATTTGAAATTCTTTCTTAAATATCAAAATTCGAATTATATTCGAATTCTAAAGGCAATACTTAAAGGGGTGGCTTAAATACTAGCGTGTAATGTTGCTGCTTGAGCATAAACAACATCTGCAAAGTTACAACGTTCAAAGTTTAAAGCAAAGGGAGATATTTGCTTTTAAAGAAATACATTTCTAAGGACCACAGCAAACGGCCGGTAGGCGACTACACACATTCCTCCAGGGTTGGTGACATCACCAGCCTCAATATTTACTTTAACCCCTCCTCCATTAATATTAAATAAGGGGGGGTGAGGCCATTTTGTATGTTGTTGTGGTATAGTGGTATAGGCAGTAGTGGTGTTGCTGCAATGCCGACGAAACACTGTTATTTTCATCCGGATTGCAGGTCTGGGGATACATACAGCATGTTATATGCATGTGTGTTTGAGACAGAGGGGAACAGGTCTCAGGTATATGCTGCCCATCATAAAGCACGAGACAGACAGGGTCGGAGGAGAAGACTGGAAAATTCGACATAATGGACAATATTCGTCCGTTGCAATTCATGAACGGTTCAGCGAGACAAACACTGCCAGTGTGAATCATGCACGACGCGCGCGGGGCTCCCGCTGCACATTTCACGGAGGAAAACATCCACAATCTTTGCGAGTTCAATGCCGGATTTGCAAAACGTCAGCTGCGCGAGACAAACACGGCCAGTGCGTGGATGCACGACGCGCGCGGGGCTCCCGCTGCACATTTAACGGAGGAAAACATCCACAATCTTCGAGTTCAATGCAGGATTTGCACCACGGCTTGTCCTGAAAGCTGGATTTACAAACAGAAGCTGTTTACGGGCCACAACCTGTAAGTATGATTTATTTTTGTCAATGTGTTTTCCTGTAATAGTTTGGTTTGTTAATTGTACGTTGTAGCAAGGAAGTAAACAGATGACAACGCTGTTCTGCAAACCAGTCTGTTAAATGCTCATTCATACTTAACGTTATCCGACGAACACCTAACGTTACAAACACCTTACGTTAAAATCTCAACAGCGAACTTGGCATTAGTGTAAATGATTCTTTGATTAGAGCTTTTATGCATTGTTTATCTACAGGCATGCTAAACATGGTTCTGTGTGTGATTTGGCTACTAGTAAAGCCAGTGTTTAGTGTTCGTTTTAGGTTAATAGTTCTTGCCACAGATATTTGGCTATAATCGTTCTAAAAATACAAAAGTGCCATTCAGTAGCGATCACTATAGATCCGCAGTCTTTACTCTTGAGGACTGAACAGGTTGAACAAGTTCTGCTCGATCATCTTCACTAAAATGTTCTGGGTCTGATTCGGGCTCAGATTGGTATGGTTTTATTGACGCCATTGTTTCTAATACTGACCAAAGCACAGCCTCCAGGTAAGGGGCGTGGCGTTTCCGACAAACGTGCACTGCGGTTAGCGAATCACAACACACTGGGCCAGCTAACCAATCTGAGCCCATCGCGTATTTTTGAGGGACTGGCTTCATAGAACCCGGAAACCATCCGACCGTTTTACAAGGAGGGACAGAGCAGTGTAGAATAAAGTTCAAATATATGAAAAATAATGCAATTTTTTTAAAAACGAAGCATGAACACATGTTACAGTGCACCCCACAAACACAATCAAGCCTTCAAAAGAATGTGTTTTACCACCCCTTTAATTTTAGAGGGGAAAAGTACTGTATTGTCTCCTATGCCCATAAGAGGGCGCAAGCGAGCACAACAAGCAAATGTAAACCAAATCAAGCATCGCGTCTTTTATTGAAATTAAATGACATTCACTTTTTACAGTGCATTAACTTTTCAAACAATTGTTATTAAATAAAATATAATTTAATTAATGAGCATGTAAGGAAAATTAGGTAACAAAAAAGTATAATGCAATAAAACTGCAAGTGCATCAGTAACCTGAGAAATCGCGCTTCAACAGAACGTAACGTGAACACAAAATAGCAAACTGACATTCAGAAACAATCAATTTCCACTCACTAAACATCTACGTATGATCAGGTATCTATGTATTTCCCAGCTGCGCAATATATGGATACATAACGTTATACCGCATGATTTTGCCACCAACTGAGATGATTTTCGTCAGCCGGTAGCGAATCTTCTCTTTCATTTATATCCATCTCATGCTCCAAAGCCCTGATTGCCTTGTTCTGCACTGCTCTGTGTCTGACTGAATACGCCGTCGCCCATTTTCTCTCTGACTCCGAGTCCTCACTGTTTTTTCTGCCTTTTTCAAATGAACAACACAGCCACACCGCGCTGTACTGGATAAACAAACCGCGTCAGTTCCGTCACCGTCATGTCTCGCGCGCCTCTACCAAAAATGTGAATGCACGGTTTTTGCATTCGAATGTGCATTTTTTTTGTAAATTCTACGAATATTCGAAATTCGAATTTTTATTTGACAGCCCTAATATCTAGTCTTTTTATGAGTCATGGTAGTGTTTTGGGCGTAACTTGCAATAAACCAATCCCATTCCCTTTAAAAGCCAGTTACGCTTACACCATGGCGGATTGCTATTTACTACATGGCGGAAATTGCGAGCGGAAAGACTGAACGTTTCTCCAGAGAGCAATCCTTTTATTTTTAATATTTAAAAATGTTTGTGTGCGCTGCACATCCCTGTGTGTGTAATAAGCAGAGTGCCTCTGAGAGCCTCTGACTCCACTCTATTGTGGATCTGCCTTGGGTCTTCCAGTCTCCTGCTCCGCCTTCGCAAATGGATTCCCAACTCAGCCTCCAGCTGCCGAGCCCGTCACTCCACCTCGGCCCATTGGCCAGTTAGCTATACTTTGGCTCTTCCCTTGCCTACACCTAAGACTGCCGTCCCCTGGCTTCACCTTGAAGCCTTGATCAGACGTCGCTCTGCCTGCGCCACACACTTTTGGTCTTTCAGTTGCATTTCGTCCCTCCACCCCTTTGGCTCCAACCTTTTAAAGACCTGAAGAAACATTTCTGTAACTGTAATGATTGTACTGTACATTTTTCGTCTTTGGCTGGCCACACTTTTGGCAGATGAACTGCTGAGGTATTTGTCGTTTTCTGGGGTTCAAACCTCGAGCCTCAGCTGCCGCGGCTGCCTCGGCCAACTTCTTATGCCGCCACGCTGTGGTCCTGGGGACTCTCTTCTCATTTGGTGCAGGTGCTCCTTCAACAGGTAGGGGCACAGCACCAACAGGCATGGGTGTGGCAAGAGATGCAGAAGCGGCATGTGAGGTAGCAGATGCAGAGGCAGGTACTTGAGGGACTTGAGGTGGTGTAGGTGCTGGCGTTGAGCCCACTGGAGGAGGCTGGCCTCGAGAACGTGGTGCTGACTGTCCGGAAGCATCCTCAGGCCTTTCAAACACAAAGGACCAGTGTCCGTGCTGGATGGCTTCCGGTAGTTTTAGCAGCACCAGCGGGAGCTGTTCAGGGGCCACCAAAGGAGCCGTAAAAGGCTCAATGTCCTGCTGCAACACCTCCCTCTCCTGCTTTTTTGTTCGTGCATTGTGCCTATGTACAGAAAAGACAATAATTAGTATATGTGTGTAAAAATTATTATGGATATGAAAACAGACAATTATGAAAACATGAACAATTAATTACTGAACCTACCACTGGGAGATTGTGAGTTGATTAAGCTCAAAGAGCTTTAAATTCGTTTGAGCCATGATACCGGGGCTGCCCAGGACTACATCACGGATCAGCCTGTAATCCCTCAGGATGGCAGCCCATCGGTTGACCCGGACTCCGGCGACGGTCTGACCAGCAGGGTAAATCCGGCACAGAGCCAGGCAGATGGCTTCCACTATACGGCTTGTGCTGTGGCACTGAGCTGGCCCACCTTCACCAAGGAAGCATCTGCAAAGTGAAAAAGGAGGAAGGTACAGTTAATCAGACTATTATACAGATAGCGGTCAAACAAGTGAATAACATTGGTTACGAGACTGGTTATGATTATAGCCAAAATATAACTTTCAAGAGAATCAAATGATAACTTAGACAGCAAGTAAGACAAACACAGAAACCAGGACCTCTTCAGACTATCGGTGCCAGGGGTCACGTTGGTCCTAGAATGGCTGACCTTAAAGCGACCCTTCAATAGTCTGTCACGGTGGCGGGGGGTATAGATGAGAGGGCCCTTGTCATGATCAGAAAGGTTGTTCCAGAGCATGATGATCTCGTTCACCTTACTCTGTGTAACAAACCCCTCTTTTCGCAGGGCAACCAGACTGTCAGCCAGCCTAATGACGTGATCATAACCAGCTTGGCCATCTGGTCCAACACTCTCCATCAGTACAGGAAAAAAGAAAGAAAGAATATACTCGATTATAAATGTAAAACAAAACAAAAAAGACTGTATATCCACTCATTTAGCTGTGAGAATCTACAGTCAGCCATTCATTTGTACAAAATAGCAACAACCTCACACAGCATAAAATCTCAGTGTATACAGTGTGTTTATGGGTATTAATTTACCTGGCTCTGAGTGGACGAGGCAGGAGAGGAAGACTCAGCTGCAGACAGACACGCAGGTTGTTCCTGAAGGGGCTGCAGGACATTGCCCTCGAGCTCCATAAATTCAATGGGCTCATCAAGGCATATGTCCTCAAACCCCTCATCCCCTTCCAAATCACCCTGCAGGTCTTCATCCTGAATCCCATCCGGAATGTCAGGATCAGCACCTAAGTCCTCCTGCAAAGCTCTGCTGGTTTGGGAATACAGGTATTCCACACCAATGAGTTCTCCTGTAGAAATAGAAATAGAAATAGTAGAAATAAAGAGAGTATCACATACATGTTTTTAATAACACACGGGTGAAAAATAGCTAAAGTAAAATGTCTGCATGAATACAATACCTGTGTATTCACCAGGGCTGGTGTAATCCTGAGCCAGTTTCAGACCCAGAAGCTGCTGGCTCAGTGCATTGCAGTACTGGAGCAGTGGGCCGCCATAGCAGATGTCCTGCCTACTGGCGCCTTCAACTGCAGCAACGCCACGTGCCTTGTTCCACTGCACCAGCCCTTCCAACAGGTACATTTGGAAATGCAGAGCATTTGCACTTGTACCTAAAAAACAAATTCAGAAATGAAAAAAATATATAGTGCAAACACACACAAATAAACATCAAACTGTATTTTTGAGTAATGCAAACCTGGCACGAAGCGGTTCAGGTGCAGGTGGAACGACTCCAGAGATGTTGAGCCACGTGCACAGCGGTACGAAAGAAGAAGGACCCCTTCCTTGGTCACCTGTCCTGTCTTCCTGTACAGCTGTACACCTGACGGGTCCTGGATGCAGTCTATGTGGCGCTGCTGGGTCTTCCAGATCTCCTGCATCCTCCCCTGGTCAAGGAGTTTGATGCCCATGGTGTCTGTTGCCTCCCCGAAGTCTTCAAGCAGCTTTTCAATAAGCTGCTCGGTCTCCTGGGCCCCCCGAGTGCGGCGACGGCAATGATTTGCAAGTTCTTTGGGGGTGGGCTGGCATCCTGTCGACCGCTTGGCCTCCTTCAGCCTGTCCACATCCGAAGCATCCCATTAAAAAATGCAAGCAGTGAGGCGTTTCATGAAGGGGCCATAAAGCGGGTGGCTGTCTGTGGTCACTCCTATTGCAAACCTCCGCATGAAGTGCCACACATCCAGCCTGACAATTAGCCAGTCTCACTCCGTAAACTTTGCTGCTTCCTTTCCCAGTGGCAGAGCAACAGTCCCGGTCCACGTAGAGAACTTGGGGAGGAGCTTCTCCAGCTCTCCGGTAGCGCTCCACGAGTCTGGAGCACATATGGAGCACGCCATCACCCTCCGCCTCAGTGAGGACACAGATGAGGACCTGGCCTGAAATGGGAAGAAAAAAAGTATTAATATGGAAAGACCCATCTGTTTACATTGAATTAAATATCATTTTGTGACAGAAAAATCCACAAGAATAAAAAGGTGACGCAGCCTACACCAAGCTCTACTAATGGTGATGTTATGAGCATGTGTCTTCTTACCTTCTTGGTGGAATCCATCTTCAGGATGGATCCATATATAGAAGTCACCCTTGCCTTTAGTTCCGGCAGCCGTGTCAGTACGTCTTTGGCGTAAACTGACAGCAGCCATGCCGGAAAAGGCACAGGTGTCATCTGAAGAAGCTGGGCAGCGAGACTGCTAGGGTCTGTGGCATGGTGGGTGAACTTTCCAATCACAGAGAGATAATGGGTCGTCTGGGCAAACCACTGCTCCGTGTGCCTGAAACACAGGTTTCGGTACGCCAAAGTCGCACTGTTCCCCAATGAGCGCCCCTGCATCCACCTGACAATCTCCTTATCACAGGACAGCCTGCACGATAAAAAAAAAAGAAAAAGCACAGTTCAATATCAGACTAATGAGCATTAGAGACATTCTCATGTTAAAACGTAAAAAAAACAGTGTACCAACCTGTAGGTCAAAACCGCGGGAAACATTTCCCTGTGGACAGGATCTAGCTGGTTAAGAATATCCTGGGACCAGGCTGCTAGCTTTTTCTTGCAGGACCGGCACTCAAGGTACTCTGTAGCCATGAAGTACCAGCCACTGATATCCAAGACCCTCCTGGCGGTCTTGTACATTCCGCATGCTGTCAGCGGAAAGCGAGACTGCTAGGGTCTGTGGCATGGTGGGTGAACTGTCCAATCACAGAGAGATAATGGGTTGTCTGGGCAAACCACTGCTCCGTGTGCCTGAGACACAGGTTTCGGTACGCCGAAGTCGCACTGTTCCCCAATGAGCGCCCCTGCATCCACCTGACAATCTCCTTATCACAGGACAGCCTGCACGATAAAAAAAAGAAAAAGCACAGTTCAATATCAGACTAATGAGCATTAGAGACATTCTCATGTTAAAACGTAAAAAAAAACTGTGTACCAACCTGTAGGTCAAAACCGCAGGAAACATTTCCCTGTGGACAGGATCTAGCTGGTTAAGAATATCCTGGGACCAGGCTGTTAGCTTTTTCTTGCAGGACCGGCACTCAAGGTACTCTGTAGCCATGAAGTACCAGCCACTGATAGCCAAGACCCTCCTGGCGGTCTTGTACATTCCGCATGCTGTCAGCGGGAAGCCAAGATGGTGACAGTTGGGCTGTGAGCAAAGCAGCCTGTATGACCACAAGCGGTACGGGACCCACAGGCACAGCCTGGCATGATAAAAGGAGTCAGGTGATGAAGGAGGCTGGGAATACAGAGGACGGGGCCCAGGAGGATGCCACCAGAGACGTAAGTTTTTAGTCAGCGCCAGCCTCCCAGACTTGTCCCAGACCAGAGCCTTGCTGACCCACAGATGCTGCTCTTTGGGCAGGGTCTGTCTCCAGCCTTCAGGCAGCAGCAGCTGTAAGGGGAAGAAAAAGAGAAATATTGTGTCTGTTTTTTTCTGATTTTGGCTACCCATCTGAGCATTTTACTTACTTCTTCTGTGGGCAGAGGCTGCTTCGCTGGCGCAGCAGATCCCATGGCAGAAGGCAGAGGTTCTGGCTGACTGGGTGGTTGTTGAGTCACATCAGCTGCATGGCATAAAAGGAAAAAGGAAATGAGATACATAGAAGTGGCACCATCAGTGTTATTTTCTAGTACTACTATTTAACATTAGTATTGTTCTAAGATTAGTGATTGCAGCTGTAGCCATCCATTTAATGATTGAAAATGTGATGATAAAAAGATAGATGCTCAAAGCTGTGCAGGTTGGAAAAATGGCAGCCGTGTTGGGGGAAAAAAAAGCTGTGGAGTGTTAAAAGGTGTCATTACATTTTATTAAAAGCAGGAAAAAGACCAAAGAAAGCCCCGTTAGCTGGTACGGCCAGAAGGTGTAGTACACCTCCTACCTTAACTGTTTCCAAAAACCTCCATCTGAAGGCTGATAATACATATAGTGTACATACGCGCACAGTATTCTTAAATTCAACCACAGATTTAATCCCACTAAAGAGAAGATAGCGCTCACCTGGAATATCTATGTGGGCCGCTGCAGAAAGCAGATCTTCATCTGATGGTTCCAGTGCAGAAGCTGAGCTGGAGGCAGTCACTGTTAATATCAGGATGAACAGTGTTAATTAAGTCTTCGTCTTTATTAACATAATGTTTAACACAATTCAGATTGTTTCAAAGAAGGATGGAAAAATAATGCAAAAATCATTAAAGAGACAAATACAAACTCTGCTTTAAAGCACCTCTGAAAAGATTATCATCTCAAGTCAAGTATGGGTTCAGTTCAATAACTGTGTTAAGTTCATGCAAGAATTGTAATATAAACCCTACAAAAACAACAAAAAGTCATGCCTGGAGGCGCTGATTCTGACTGCGTCTCAGCGTCTCGTCTCCGAATGTACTTCTGCAAAAGTTCCATTTTTGTGCCCGGCCTGGCAATCTGCTTTCTCACTCACTTGATGAAGCTGAAATGGAGAGACACAGAATTAGCTCAAGCCCCAACACTACACATTCTCTACTGTCTCTGTTAGAGATGTGAACCCATACCCTTTTCTGTCGTGGTCCGTCGCCTCATAAATGTCCTTGAAAGACATGGTGGAAAAGTTGCCGAATCCAACGAGCACCTAGTCTTCCTGGGCTGGTGTACCATGTCCCTCTCTGACCCGGCGCTCGCGGATGGCAGCCACCATTTTCGGAAACAGGCCAGCATACCGCAACAACGCATCTTTGTTGCCCATGACGGGAGACTGGGTGGTGTCGCCGCCCTCACGCTCCTGCTGATATACGGCCAGCACCATGGCTTCTTTACCAACATCGTTGGGGAGCAACCATTTAAAGGTTTTGCCCCGGTACTGACCGAACTGCAGGGCGCTTTCGCTCAGCACCAGCTGGTGATTGGACGCATCACCTCCCGCTGCTGCCACACGAGCAGTGGCCTCCTCCTTGACCCTTGCAGCAGGCCATGAGCGTCCCGGTGTGGGGTTTTTTCTGTAGGCAGTGGCAAGAGGGCTTTAGGGTGAGCTCACCGGTGACCTCCATACGGAACTGGGCACTGTAATCCATCTTCTACAAGACACAAAAGAAACAAATGCCACATTGCTTTTAAAATTCACACAATACACTTGTCAAATCTACAGTAGTGGCCAAAGGTGATATCCAAGGGGACATTTGCATATTTGCACAACATTTGCTTTTATTAACCAGTTTAATTAAACCATCAAAATAAAAGGAATATATTGGTTGAGGTATTTCATTAATTATTTGGCAACAACAACAAAAAATATTGTTACGTGTATATATATATATATATATATATATACAGGGCTTAAAGTATTCTGGCACCGTGCTGGATCTCCGGCGTGCGGCGTTTGGCTGCGGAGAAAAATTCTATAAATAAAAAACTGTGTTGATATCACGTTCAAGTTCATGAGTTCGCCTACCAATGGTTTGAGAGTAACATGCAGAGTCATCTGGCATTGACGTCGCCGACGAGCACTTCTAGCCAATCAGCGATCAACAGGCAGACGCGCTCATTCATGACTGAAGGGATTTTAGCGCAATATCTTGTATATTCAAGTGATCGCAATGCTAAAGTGGCATAAATATACATCTGCATAAATAAGTTGTATCTGTATTAGAGTAAAGATTGGGAGAGTGATCCAGCGTGGATTACACCTCTTTATAAACATAACCAACTCTGAGAGCACAGTTGAATGGCTTTAATTGAATGACGAAGTGACTATGACTTCTGTCCATCATCGTGTGACCACTGACCAGGACATCTGCAAGTTTTAAACCATAGACTGCGCTGTACTCATCCCCCACAGCTGCTGAAAGAGGTTTGAATCAGCGATTATTCAGTTTTAACTGATCAATGCATGACGCATTTTGGCGGTGTGTGAATTAACGTGTGTGAAACAGTGGCTTAGCCATAATTTTATTTTTGAAGGGTCCCATCTAAAAAATAGGGGACCGCTATATATATATATATATATATATATATATATATATATATATATATATATATATATATATATATATATATATATATATATATATACAATTCAATAATTTAGCCTACTTAATTTTGTTCAATCACAGGAAATGATGCGCTCGAAATATGAATCATTGTCTGTCCATTTTGCGTGACCATAAAGAAAAATGCCACGTCAATATTGAAAATGTTTGCATCTTAAACCATGAGGGCAGGCCAGTGGATATCATATCGCAATGTGCAAACTTTGCGCGAGAGTTATGCCAGTGAGGGTCTTAAACGCCAGTCAATTATTCAAAGTGAAAGTAAAAAAACTAACCTCAATCCATTATTTTATTTTAAGCAATCAGTAATCTGGGGGGTCAGACATGTAAATGAAGGGGCCTCGTGGCTATGGCCCTGGTGTGAAATGCCTGCGAATTACATTGTTTTTTCCGATCTCTTATATTTGTACTTTTTGCACATAAATTAGCTTATTCTTACGGTTGACATTGAAAATGATGTTTTTCTGAGGGTTTAGTCAATTTCTTGATTGCCGTTTTGACAGTTTCCACCTGGGCATTTTAGTCATATTTGCTAATTCTCTTTAATGTATTTGACCTGTTTTGATCCAATTTCCTGAGATTTTTTGGTTTATTTGTCATCCACATTTTTTGGTGCTCTCCAACACACAACGGGCTTCCCCCGAACCCCCGTAGAGGGACAGATGTCCACCCAACGTAGCTTTACAAAATCCTGTGGGAAAGACTGATCATGATCATTGTGAACTTTACTCCAATCTAGAACAACAATGTTCCTCAAAGTCAGTAAAGTTGATGAAGCCAAATTAAAATGTCATTGAACAAACTAAATTTGGGCTAAGCCCTGAATCTTTAATATAAATATATATATATATATATATATATATATATATATATATATATATATATATATATATATATATATATATATATATATATATATATATATATATATATATATATATATATACATACATACATACAGTGAGGAAAATAAGTATTTGAACACCCTACTATTTTGCAAGTTCTCCCACTTAGAAATCATGGAGGGGTCTTAAATTGTCATCATAGGTGCATGTCCACTGTGAGAGACATAATCTATAAAAAAAATCCAGAAATCACAATGTATGATTTTTTAACTATTTATTTGTATGATACAGCTGCAAATAAGTATTTGAACACCTGAGAAAATCAATGTTAATATTTGGTACAGTAGCCTTTGTTTGCAATTACAGAGGTCAAACGTTTCCTGTAGTTTTTCACCAGATTTGCACACACTGCAGGAGGGGTTTCTGGCCTGTCGCTGAGAACAATGCTCTAACTGAGGGAAGGAGGTTGTTCCCCAAAATCTCGCTATACATGGCCCTGGTCATCCTCTCCTTAATACAGTGCAGTCACCCTGTCCCATGTGCAGAAAAACACCCCCAAAGCATGATGCTACCACCCCCATGCTTCACAGTAGGGATGGTGTTCTTGGGATGGTACTCATCATTCTTCTTCCTCCAAACACGTTTAGTGGAATTATGACCAAAAAGTTATATTTTGGTCTCATCTGACTACATGACTTTCTCCCATGACTCCTCTGGATCATCCAAATGGTCATTGGCAAACTTAAGACGGGCCTGGACATGTGCTGGTTTAAGCAGGGGAACCTTCCGTGCCATGCATGATTTCAAACCATGACGTCTTAGTGTATTACCAACAGTAACCTTGGAAACGGTGGTCCCAGCTCTTTTCGGGTCATTGACCAGCTCCTCCCATGTAGTTCTGGGCTGATTTCTCACCTTTCTTAGGATCATTGAGACCCAACGAGGTGAGATCTTGCATGGAGCCCCATTCCTAGGGCGATTGACAGTCATTTTTAGCTTCTTCCATTTTCTAATGATTGCTCCAACAGTGGACCTTTTTTCACCAAGCTGCTTGGCAATTTCCCCATAGCCCTTTCCAGCCTTGTGGAGGTGTACAATTTTGTCTCTAGTGTCTTTGGACAGCTCTTTGGTCTTGGCCATGTTAGTAGTTGGATTCTTACTGATTGTATGGGGTGGACAGGTGTCTTTATGCAGCTAACGACCTCAAACAGGTGCATCTAATTTAGGATAATAAATGGAGTGGAGGTGGACATTTTAAAGGCAGACTAACAGGTCTTTGAGGGTCAGAATTCTAGCTGATTGACAGGTGTTCAAATACTTATTTGCAGCTGTATCATACAAATAAATAGTTAAAAAATCATTTTTTTTAGATTATGTCTCTCACAGTGGACATGCACCTACGATGACAATTTCAGACCCTTCCATGATTTCTAAGTGGGAGAACTTGCAAAATAGCAGGGTGTTCAAATACTTATTTTCCTCACTGTATATGTGTATATGTATATGTATATATATATATATATATATATATATATATATATATATATATATATAATATATATATATATATATACACATGACTACATGTATATAAATATATATACAGATACATACATATAAATATATATACACATACATACATATAAATATATATACACATACATACATATATATCTATATATCTATATATCTATATAGATAGATAGATAGATAGATAGATAGATAGATAGATAGATAGATAGATAGATATAGATATATATATATATACACCCATACCCAATTTTATCTACTCAAAAAGAGCAAAAGATCAAATGCCATCACCATAGTCACCAGTGTCCCCCAGCCACAGGTTGGGGGCCGTTTTCAATCTATAACCATGGTTTTACTACAGTAGCTACAGTTCTACAACTACGTAACTATGACAACGCGTTAAATAAAAAAATAACCACGAAACTACCGACGCTTTACTACGGGTTCGTATTTTAACATGGTAAAAGCACAGTAAATGTCACTTCACAGGCACAGATGCGGCGAACCACATGAACAGTAAGCAACTCGTAGTAAAGCCATGCGCTCTTACCTCTCAAAATCGAACAGGTGGATAAATATCAGCAAAATGATGACGATAACTGTGAATTAATAGCAGTAAGTGAGATGGTAATGATGACAATCGATCGCTTGCTGTCAAAGAGCACTGAAGAGTGATGACATCGCCCGCGCCTCTGTGGTTCCGCCCACTGGCCAATCGAAGTGCATGCTTAGTGGAACATCTGCGAAGGACCAATGGCACACTACTCGCAATGGCCATATAGGGAAGCTCAAAAAGTGGAACACAGCTCCGACCAATTGCGAACCAGCCGACTAGCCAATCAGGATGCAGGGAAAGTGAAACAAAGTGGGACCGAAGATCACCTCAGACGTAATTAAACTTCAAAAATATTTGATGGCCATCGAAGAAAATGCCAGAGAGAAACTGATAGAATATCCCAAACAATACAGCATGCTAAGTGAAACCATCCTCTCACAAATCATACTGTTTAACCAGTGCTTAAAAATGCTACTTGAAACATATGAGAGCAAAAAATGAGGCACTAAATGAGGATGTAATGCAATGCCTCTCAAAATTGAAACGGAATGATTTCACAAGAATTGTGATAAGAGGGAAAAGTCTTTTTAACACAGACTTGAACATGTAGTTTCGGGGGCCCGGCCCCATGCTGAAGGGGTTTGCCTCTTACCTCAAAGGGAAAACGTTTTCAGTGAAAGTAGGAAATAGTTTTTCATCTCAGGCTCCAATTTCTTATGGTGTACCCCAGGGTTCCATTTTGGGACCTCTTCTATTTGCATTCAATATAATTCCACTTGGGCATATTTTTCAGAGACACAATTTATCATACCACTGTTATGCAGATGACACTCAGCTCTATCTTTCTATCAAAAATAACAACTGCTCTGTGTCTACTCTGTTTGACTGTCTGCGTGACATAAAATGTTGGATGGACATGAATTTCTTACAGCTAAACAATGACAAAACTGAAATCATTATCTTTGCCCCATCAGATCTGACCTCGGACAGTCCATCAGCTTGGTTCTCTCTCTTCAAATGTTCATGACTGTATCAAGAATCTTGGTTTTGATAAGCAGAATAGCGCTGTGGCCTCTCTCCACTGGCTGCCGGTTAGGTCCCGATTGATTTTAAAATTTTGCTTTTTGTTTTTAAAGCCCTGCATGGGTTCGCACCTCAGTATATCAGTGATCTTCTTGTCATGTACAATGCCTCAAGATCCCTACACTCATCTAATCAACTTCTTCTTTCTATTCCTCGCTCTCGCTATAAGAATACAGGTGACCGGGCTTTCTCTGTGGCGGCTCCTCGACTCTGGAACAGTCTCCCTCTTAATATTAGATCTTCCCCCTCTGTTGCTACTTTTAAATCATCTTTAAAAACTAATTTGTATTCATTATGTTTTAACTGATGGTGTAAATGTTTTCTCATGTGCCCTCAAGGTTTAGATCAAATATGTAATTCTGTTTTGATTTTGTTTAAATTTTCTTTTACAGCACTTTGGTTACAACCTCTGCAGTTTTAAATGTGCTTTATAAATTAATAAACTAAACTAAAAGAGGGCGAAAAGTACCAGTCCTGCTAACCAGAAAGATGACGAGAATACTGTATTTTCTCATTGAGCACATGACGCAGGAAAATGGCATTCTTGACACCAACAAATATGACTTTACAAGACCAAAGTCAGACTCTCATGAGAGGTTCCGACTGTCTCCTGAGACCCTGATCTCCACTCAATTTAGGAAGCACATTGCGACTCTTTGTCAGATAATGAACCTAAAGGATCATGAGTTGGATCAGGTGGCAAAATTCATGGGACATAATATCCATGTTCATAGGGAGTATTATCGCCTAACTGAGAACAAGCTCCAATTGGCAAAAATGAGCAAACTGCTAATGGCGATAGAATGTGGATCTTCTGTTTATAAAGGAAAATCTCTAGATGAGATTGTCTTTGAATTAGAGGGTGAGCATCAAACACTCACACACACATACACACACTTTTTACGTATTGGAAAGTTGTAGCAATATACACTAAAAGGGAATTTGTAAAGAACATGTGACTTATGCTATATAAAATGTTTATCTTCTGTGTTGTCGTTACAGTTGCTTTGTCTAATAAACCCAACCAAGGGTGTACATCAGAGCATGTCATGATGGAGACGTCTACTAGGCAATTATAGTAGAGGTTAGGGTTCTGAAGTGTTTTACCCAAGATGTCGTCACAATAGGTCTGAAACCTATTGGCCTGAACAGTTATAATTATTAGTATTATGGTCAGCTATTATTTACCCATGTAATTTGTAATATTGTAGGTTTGCATAGATGTTGAATGTTTGAGTTCTGATGCATAGTGGGGTGGCTTATTGTCAGAAGGCTTATGTTTGACCTAACATGAATTCTAGTTCTATTTAATGTATACTTGAGTATACTGATATGGAACATCAGAATCAGATTTATTGGCAAGTAGGTAGTCAGAGAAAGGGAATTGGTCTAGAGGGTTGAGTTAAATGCAGAGAATGAATTTCGCTATGTGTATGTGACAATTAAGTACCTTCATTTCCTTTCTTAGGTTTGTTAAATATGTTACCTTTTATCAGGTGAATGCTTTGAAAGGAGCAGTCATTTATAAAGCTCTAAGGTCATTAGGTATCACTATCACTATCAGGTCTGTAAATAGGATTAAGCTGTCACTTTAAAGAGTTAGTTCACCCAAATGTAAATTCTGTCATTAATTACTCACCCTCGTGTCTTTCCAAAACCATAAGACTTTGTGCATCTTCAGAACACAAATTAAGATATTTTTGATGAAATCCAAGGATTTCTGAAGCACATAGGCAGCAACGTCATTGCACCTTTTGAGGTCCAGAAAGGTACTAAAGACATTGTTAAAATAGTTCTACCAGAAAGACTCAGAGATAGGATGATGAATGAAGCATACATTTATTAACAGCCCAGCAAGCATAATAAAGTTTTGGCATAGGCCCCGTCCATAGTTAGTAATCCGAGGGTAGCGGATCAGCATATCCCTGCCTGAAGATGAAGGCAGGGGCGCAGCCGACCCCCAAAAGTAGGTGGATTGTAGATCCACCGGACGGGGCCAGCCTACCCCCAAAATGAAAAGAATGCGTGCCGGACGTGATCCTGAGGTTCCTGAAAGATAGGAAAAATAGGGGTTACTATGACGGTTTAATAAAATTGGTTTTATTTTAAAAAATTAGTATTTTTTTTTATTTATTTTTTTTAAATAGCGCTACTGCTTTAGCCTTATATAGCCAGATATAGACTGATCCTTGATAGACTGAACAGATATAGCCACGTTAGGCCAGACATAGACAGACTTCGATAGGCCGACAGATATAGCCACATAAGGCCGACATAGACAAGCCTCGATAGGCCGACAGATATAGCCACGTTAGGCCAGACATAGACAGGCCGACAGATATAGCCACGTTAGGCCAGACATAGACAGGCCTCGATAGGGCGACAGATATAGCCACGTTAGGCCAGACGTAGACAGGCCTTAATAGACCGACAGATATAGCCACGTTAGGCCAGACATAGACAGGCCTCGATAGGCCGACAGATATAGCCACGTTAGGCCAGACATAGACAGGCCTCGATAGGCCGACAGATATAGCCACGTTAGGCCAGACATAGACAGGCCTCGATAGGCCGACAGATATAGCCACGTTAGGCCAGACATAGACAGGCCTCGATAGACCGACAGATATAGCCACGTTAGGCCAGACATAGACAGGCCTCGATAGACCGACAGATATAGCCACGTTAGGCCAGACATAGACAGGCCTCGATAGGCCGACAGATATAGCCACGTTAGGCCAGACATAGACAGGCCTCGATAGGCCGACAGATATAGCCACGTTAGGCCAGACATAGACAGCAGGGTTTTTCCTACATTGAAATTTTTTTGGCGGCCGCCAAAACGATTTCTTGTCCCGCCAAAGCCTTATTTGACCAGTTATTGTTAATTATGAGTGATGTAGACGTTAACTGACAGAGAGAACGAGTAGAGAGCCCCTCCCACCGCGCGCACACTCTCTCTGTCTTCAAACTAACTACTGCATTTGCGCGGTCACCCTCGCACATATTAATCAAAATCAACTGACACGATGGTAAAAAGGTCGGAAGACCGAATCCATGTTTCACGCGGCGAATTAAGATATTTTTTTCCTGATTACCGCCGCTGGGTGTGAATTGTGCTTAAAAACCTCACCTTATCTTCTCTTAGAACTTGTGACACGCGTTCCGCACATGCATCTGATATAAACCACACTTTCAATAAACGAAAAAAAAAATCCTATCCAGTGGTATAGTGTTTTCTTTGTTGACAAATATTTTGCGATGTTCTACAGCCGGCTTTATACACAACGAGTCCGCTAAAGTCTGGTTCACAATAATGACTCCTTTGAACCGATTCATTTTAATGAATGGTTAAAACAACCGGGTTGTCACCGTCTGAATCGGTGTATAACAAATGATTTACATCTCTGAAATGAGAACGTAAGTGTGCTTACCCCATTTAGCAAGAGTGATTAGTAACATTTAGCCTAATAATCCACAGTATTTTCAGGTCATTTATATTGACAATGTGTAGTAAATTACTTATAAATCATTTAGTTTAGACTGGAGTGAGATGAAACCAGAACAAAGCAAGTTGTTGTTAGCTAGCTGCTAATTTTATTCAATTGTAAATAGTAGAACATTTGACTATTAGTTAAACTTTTTAATGTTTAATATTGATATTTATATATATACCAAAATAATTATCAGGTCTATCAAAGGATCGTATCTTTCAAAGCTATGAAAGCCAGTGGAAAAATCACAGCTTTTTTTGCAAAGAGGGCAAGAAAGGATGACACTGAGAGTGACAGGTAATATCGGTGTCTGATAATTGCATAGTCTGCATATAATTTGGAAGAGGTTGTAAAACTGAATAATTCTTAGCCATAGTCCGGAAGAAAATGATGGGCCAAAAAAAAAAAAGAATGAACAACCAAATGTAAACAACGAAGAACAAAAGAAACAAACGTCAAGGTAAGAGATTTTACATTATATGACATAGCATGTAAGCCTTTGATTGTAGCTTGAATTATTAGTTTTCTGACTAATATATATTTATTATTAACAGTAAACATCGTACCAGTGGCTTTGACACAGAGTGGCTGAAAACATATCCATGGCTTCGCCATGATGAATATGGCATGACCTGTGTTTTATGCAAAAAACACTACAAGACAGGTGTATGGGTAAAACAACCCAGTACTTGCTACAGACTAGATGCACTGACCAGCCACACAGCATCAGGAATTCACATGGAAGCAACAAAGAAGGAAGAGCTCCTCAAAAAAGGTATTGTTTGGCTTTAAATGTAAATTAAATTTCTTAAAATATTACCAAAATATGAGTTGTGATATTATATAATTACATTGCCTTTCTATCTCTACATTTTAGATCTCATCTATATTTTTTTTCTTTTAAAAGGGAAAACTTTAGAAAAGGCCTTTGCACCACAAGTTGATATGGAGCACAAAGCACTCGAAGGTTGTTTTAAAATAATGTATGAGTGTTTGAAGCGTAAATGGCCCCATCATGCAAGTTATGAACCACTTATTCATCTGAGCAAAAGACTTGGATGCACTTACTTTCAGGGACTGCAGGTATTTTTAACTTGAGACCTCTATTTTTAATCAGTGTATAATTTAATATGAATCGAATGCACTTCTTTTAGGCTAGTTCAAACACAACATACACTAGCAGCCACATTATTGATGAGCAGTTAGAGATCATAGGGAAGTGGATGGATGACCAGCTACTGACTGAAGTAGCAAAGTCATCTGCCTGGGGCCTTATGGTGGATGAGACCACAGACATCTCCGTTGAAAAACAACTTGGTGTTGTAATCAAGTATGATTTGTTTTAGTCATCTTAACTGACAAAGAACGTTTTCTTTGTCAGTTTTTCTTTGTCAATTCACTTTTAATTTATGCACAAACTAATAATCTTTTCAGTTTTCTTGGTTTAGATGATGTTGGTCAGACAGTGCCAAAATCAAAAGTTTTACAGGTGGCTAAGGTTAAGGCTGGAGATGCTGCGACCATAACAGAAACCATACTCAACATCATAGCAGAAAAATGCCTTCCTACGGCCACTTTTGCATCATTTGCCAGTGATGGTGCTTCTGTTATGATTGGTAAGTGTTGATAGTTCTATTAGAATACATTTAATGTTATACATTTTAACTTTTGAATTTAATTTCAAGGAAAGAAATCTGGAGTGAGTAAGAGGCTTAAAGACCATTTCCCTGGACTTATCTCTGTCCACTGTGTTGCCCATCGCCTCAATCTTGCAGTGTCAGATTGCATGAACAAAAAGGGGGTGTCTTACCTAACCAAATACTGCAGAACCATGTCAACAATGTTTTGGTTCTATCAAGCAAGCAGTACAAGAACTAGCAGTCTCAGAGAGATGGAGAAATTATTTGAGCTTCCACAACTAAAACTGCAGGTATGAATCTGAATTATAGAATAAAAAGACTAAAAATAAATAAAAAGTCATTTGAGAAATGTAAGCAATATTTGAATTGTAGAACAGTAATATAAATACATTTTGAAGTAAATTTTGTTATTTAAAATAGGGTGGTAACCAAACTAGATGGGAGAGTAACAAAGAGTCCACTGATGTAGTCCGAAAGATCCTCCCAGCCCTTCTGGCAGACCTGTCACTTCAGGCTAGAACAGAACCAACAGCCCAAGGCCTTTACAACTTTGCCAAGGCAGAGTTCTTCCCTCCAGCACTTTGCCTCATGCAGATTGTGCATGAGAAGCTGCACAGACAGTTTCAAGTGTTCCAAAGACGCAACCTCTTCTTTTCTCAAGTTGAACAGGAGGTCTGAACACAATACCACAGACTTGCTCATTTAAAAATTGTATAGCCTATTTAGAGCTGTGCTATTTTTCTGTATTTAGGTGACAGCACTTCAGTCATCCCTTGGGGATCTCAAAATCAAAAGCACAGTGAAGGATAGGTGGGAGTCTTGGCTCACTTCAGAGACAGGCCTAAAGCCAATGAAGGAGGAAATCCCTTCATATTTCCAGGATGGTATCTGGGAAAGATTTCAAAAGACTGTGAGATCAATAAAAATTACAATTTTAAACAAATGATCTATAAATAACTTAATATATAACACTAAAACATTATTTACTAAATAATACAGTTTGTATGTTGTCATAGGTTATGAACCCATTCATTGACATGCTGATTGAAAATGTCAGTGAGAGATTTCCAAATATGGGCAGTCTCAATCATTTCTCTGTCATGACACCAAGGTCTATCCTCACTAGCCTTGAACCAAATTATGGTGATGAGGATATGAAAGCTCTTGCAAAAGAGATTCCTAGGTTGTCTGAGGAGCCACTACTTTCTGAGTGGGATACCTTCAAACAGAGAGTTCAAAGTCCAGATTTGAAGGTAGGTGTAAAATAATACACTACTTACATGAGCTAGTTTTACTCAGGTCAAAGTACTATCAAGTACCATCACATTCTTATATCACTGAAATCAACCTAAATACAGTCTTTATACCAATAAATTATTTTATATCAAGTACAAATAGTTTTTTACGGTAACAATTGCAGTTTGCCACCTTTGCAGTGTATTTGAGGAAATAACCCATGCTTTACCATGCTTTTTACAGATGAAATCACTAGAGGAGACATTTCTGTGGCTTGTTTCTGAAGATATCAAGGACATTTACCCATCCCTGAGTTTAGCTGCAGCTATAGCCCTGACAGCACCTGTCCAGACTGTGGATGTAGAGAGGCTTTTCTCATCCCTGAAATTGGTATTTAAACTTGTTAAAATGTTGCTGATTTAAGTGTTAAATATTTGTGAGAGATCTGTGTAATTGTATACCTTTACAGGTGAAAACAGCTCTGAGGAACAGGCTGAAGGACCAGCATTTGGATGTATGCTGCAAGGTGGCTGTGGATGGGCCCCATCAGGATGAAATTGACTACAGAGACCTTGTAAAAAGGTTCTACAGTGTTAATAAAAAGAGACGAGTTAAATGCTCATCTCCAGGCTGTGATATTTGTAAATAGACAAATTGTGACATGTTTGACATTTCGGTTCTAAATGTTTTGACTATACTTTGGTAATGGTGGCGTTTATGTAAAATAAGTTGTAATCACTTTCTTTTATTATCTGTCCTGACAGTGATTGTTGTTGTTTTTTTCATGAATAAATAGGATAAGCAAAACAATCACAAACTGTTTCTTTGTATTTATTTTAAATGTATTGTCAGTATTTCAGATCATGTGGGTACTATGGTACTTTTTACTGTGTGTGGATGACCATGTCTGTCAGCCACCACCGAAGACCATTTTTGACCCAGGAAAAACCCTGGACAGGCCTCGATAGACCGACAGATATAGCCACGTTAGGCCAGACATAGACAGGCCTCGATAGGCCGACAGATATAGCCACGTTAGACCAGACATAGATGGCCTCGATAGACCGGACAGATATAGCCACGTTAGGCCAGACATAGACAGGCCTCGATAGACCGGACAGATATAGCCACGTTAGGCCAGACATAGACAGGCCTCGATAGACCGGACAGATATAGCCACGTTAGGCCAGACATAGACAGGCCTCGATAGACCGGACAGATATAGTCCGGTGGTCACGCAAGTCCATTACCGCCGTAAAACCACCACCAGTAATTGCATGAATGTACCTGATTGTTATTGAAGAGCTTGCTGAGCTTCGAGAATGGTTTTTGAATCGGGTTTGATGTATGATTCAAATGCTGAGGAAGACCATCTGCCCATGATCTTAATTGCTGATGTAGAGATTCCTCGTTCAGCAGCTGTTGTAGCTGCCCCGATCCTGAATGAATGGCCGGTATAGAAAGAAGGGGATAGACTGCAGCTTTTGATAACAGTGGTTAAGTGAGTTCTGAAACAAACCTTGAGACAAGGCCACACGGTCTGTTAGACCACAGAGACAAGGCCGCAGGGCCACAAAGACAAGGCCGCAGGGCCACAGAGACAAGGCCGCCAGGCCACAAGGCCTGATAGACCACAGAGACAAGGCCGCCGGGCCACACGGTCTGTTAGACCACAGAGACAAGGCCGCAGGGCCACAAAGACAAGGCCGCAGGGCCACAGAGACAAGGCCGCCAGGCCACAAGGCCTGATAGACCACAGAGACAAGGCCGCCGGGCCACACGGTCTGTTAGACCACAGAGACAAGGCCGCAGGGCCACAGAGACAAGGCCGCAGGGCCACAGAGACAAGGCCGCAGGGCCACACGGCCTGATAGACCACAGAGACAAGGCCGCAGGGCCACATACTTTTTTTTTTTTTTTTTATAAACCACCACCAGTAGTTGCATAGGAATTACCTGAACCATTACTGGAGAGCTTGCTGAGCTTCAAGGATGATTTAAGAATTGGTCTTATATAAGACTCGAATGCAGAAGAACACGGTCTCCCCCTTAGCTTGAATGCTGGCCTAGAAGTTCCACGGTCGTAGCTGTAGGAAAATCCATTACGAAGAGAAGGAGGTAGACTGCAGCTTTTAAGGTCAGTATAAAAGTGGGTCTGAACCAGTCCTTAGAGAGAGGTGCTCCAATAGAAAAAATAAATAGGGGGGAGTGGTCGGAAGTCTTAGACGAACGTGAAGATATTTACCGTGGAAGTGCAGGGACAGAGATTCTTCATCTTAGAATTGTTAATGTGATACCTGAACCTTTAGAGTCATTCTAGAATGCTTAAGTAAAGAGTAAAGAAATTGAGTGAGAAGTGAAGATCAGAATAGGAAAGACAGTAAATCAAACTGATTAGTTTCTAAAGTGAATTTCCCTGGACACATGAAGCCGAAAGCTGATAACATGGCTTCTAGCAGAATATCGGTGGAAGTGGAAGATCAACCTTAAAAGCTTTGAATTTACCTGATGTTTGTTAAGACGAGTAGGTAATCTTAGTTTTACCTTTGGAATTATGGGAGAGTTTACTGAACATGCCTGATGGCTTGAGCATTGCTGAAGAAAACCATATTGACCATCGTGGAATCCCACATTCATGGATGCCAACTCCGTGCGTTGAGCTATGTTCGTAGCAACACCAATCTGAAAGAATGGCCCATGCACAGGTGAGTTGGAAATCACATTTCTTTCCATCTGCAGTTAGGAGGATTCTAAACCCCTGGCGTAGCTCCCGCTCACATCTTGATAGAACACCATCTAACCGTCAACCTGCTGAGAGAACCCCCAAAAGAAATTAAACCAGAACAGTATGACGAATACATAACATGTGCATGTGATTGAGAACACCGGACGATGCCCTTGCAAAAGAAAGTTTTATAAGGTTTAGCTTTACTAGCTAATAAAACCATAACTAACTATAAAGGACCCGACACAGCTACCGAACCTATGAAAGAGATCAAAAACGAGATTCATCATTTGATAACCTAAGCCAGGATAATACTGTGTGATTTTTTTTTTTTTTTTTGTCTTTAATAGTTAGTTTGACTTGTTCCCCAACGCCATGATAAAATTTTGGCCTGAATAATTTCGCTAAGTAAATGGATTGATGTAAAACTCCGGACAAGTCCTTGTGTGTCTGATTAACATACAGGCTGCTGTAATGCACTGAGATCCCACAGTTAGCATCAGGATCGCAGTCTGAAAAGCAACAAAACACAATGACTCTAAGTGCACCGTGTGCCAGCTTTAGTGAAGAGAAAAAGCTTACTGCGAGAGACCTTGCCGTTTGCGGTGCAGCCAGGAATCAATACGCCTGTGCAGACTGTGTGAACAGTCAACACTATTAACTCCCTTGATATTTTGTTAGTCACAATAGGATCCGATGCAAGTGTAGCTGATCACAGACATGTCTTTTCAGTAGCTCAAACAGCAGCGCGGCATCAGCAACGGCGAGCCACGGGCTCGACTCCCAGGAAAAGCAAGACCCGGAAAACGCGAAATGTGCACCCCGAATGCAACTGAAGGTGCCCCGGACAAAAGCGTCCGCCGAATGCACAAATGTAATGTAAAGTCTGTTGAGCACTCGAATGCAATCCCCAATTGGCGCGCCACACAACGCAGAAACACTCAATCAGGATTGAATGGCCCAGAGCTTATCACTGCCAACTCTGCCTTCCAGCGCATACGCTCTACCAACGAATAGTAGAACATGCAATAGATTCATGATTCGGTGTAGTCAGATTGACCACAGCAGTTTCCACTGAGTTTCTGAACTGAAGCATTTGACAGTTTCATGCGTTTATAAAGGGAGTGCACTCTGCTCACTGTATTCATAAAAGATTTGAATAATTGTTTTCAAATCAATAATTGTAATGTAGATGCTGTACGATGCAATCTTTATGTAAACAGGTCAGATTGAGTACTGAATCAATTTAGTGCTGCTATAGAATGTCAAGTCAGACCTTGTTTTGTATGCAAACCTTACCCGACATATGGTGCTGAGAGTACAAGCAAGATACACATTTGTTTTATCATAAATGTAGCCATGGCGTCCTAGCCGGAAGGATCAAGTAAGACGTAACGCTACAATCTAAGTTTCTCGAAATATAAGAGGTATCCAGATATCAGTAGCTGAATAAAAAACTAAGAGTCAAATTAACTGGAGTAAAGCGAAGACAAATGCACACAATTACTAATATATATGACGTGTTTGTTTTGATTAACCAATTTAATAATATGTTGCGCATTTTTATAATACAATAAGCAAAGCACCTTAATGTGAGCACAGAACGCTGCAGTTCTTCCTCATAGGGAAGGAGGCCATATCGAATCACGAAAGAAAGCCATTCCAACACTTGGCGCCCCATATGTTTGAGCAAATATGTACTCTGCTGGATGCAGGCCAAACACTTCTAGCTTGAAACTGTTATGTCAGTTAAATTGCATATGTGACGAACTCACAGCGTTTGGAAGATGAATCTAACGCCATTGAATAAGAACAGAAAGCACTGATGTCGGTCCTGTACCTAAATATGCTAATTTGCTCAGCATATATATATATTTTTTTCTTATTATTTATTTTATTTATTTATTATTATTATTTTTTTTTATTTCAGCGATCTTATAACACTGAACCAATCGCGATTTCAGCTTGACTTCAGTTCAACATGAAGCCCCGATTAAAAAGGTGCATGTTGCTTTAAAACCCGTGTTGTTTCCTTGCATTCGTAGGGAGAATGATAGAGTATAAATATGCTGTGCATATCTGTTCTGTTTCAGTTTTTCCTAACAAAATACTATCTATAACGGTAACCGGTGTCATGCGAATCATTTACGAGCACTATGGACACAAGCGAGTCACAACGAGCGATCACGTTGCACAAGCAGACCGGCAAACACCTGTGCGCGACTCACACGATGCATGTGTGTGCTCTATACAGACATACTTGCGACAAAGTTGAAAAGAGTAAGATACTACACCCAATCGCCATCGGAATGCATAACCATATGCATATCACTGTGATAAATGCTGATGTAGTGATGTCGCCAGAATGGTGATGAAAACCGCAGCCGTGTCTTTGATAACATGCCCAGATAGTTCTCCATGAAAGCGATTGATCTGAGTCTGACATGAGACTTGCTTTTGTTAGTGAAGCACTCGCGTCTGTTACTGTGGTAACACATTGAACAGAATGATAGGCTGACGTGGACTAGAACGCTACTGTATGAACATTATTAGTTATCACAGAACCAACGATCGACCGCTACGAAACGCCCGGATCGTCAACTGATTTGTCGCATCGGCATACGCGTGTTGTCGCATCGGCATCTGCGAACTCAAACATGTGTAAGTACGACCTTTATACAGAAAATATGAAGACATGATTGGATAGAGATGAAGTTAATAAGTGACGAAGTGATTAAGTCTTCCTGGCAGAACTTAAGCTGAAGCTTCCATTTCAGAAACCCTCGGATTTCATCAAAAATATATGAATTTGGCGATATGAGGGTGAACACTTAATGACAGATATTTAATTCTGTGTTGTTATGCAATATTAGAATGCTGTTACTGCAGATGTTTAAAGTTATGGGAATTTTTTATTCTTGGGGGATGGTGGTTTGAAGGCTCTTAGTGGTTTTGTGTGTGTGCGCATGCATGTGTGTGAGTAGGTGTCTTAAAATAAAAAAAAGCTCTGAATTTAAATACGCAGTAGAAAACTAATAAAGCCATTCCACTTTGTTTTGCGCATCTAATTATTAATTCAATGAAATTTATTTCAGATCACAATGGCAAAGGGTAGAAAGACAGGGAGAGATTGTTAGATGCAGAGAGACAGGCGGGATCAAGGAAAGGATAAGAGAAAGAAACTAAATCAGTGGAGGCAGGACAGGATGAAACGAGCCAATAGAGGAGTATAGGCGTTGAGGATGGTGGGACTGGGATCCCTCAGCTGAGACTGTTGGCCAGGGCATAGAATGTCCCTAAATCCACTCTCCGGCGCAGGATAAAAGGCCACTTTCACCAGACAATAGGAAGAAAACCACTGATTAACAGGGAGCATGTTATATGTACATTAGGAAAATGCGGATTGCCCCTTAGGATGCCAGACATGCAGAGAAGAAAGGAATTAGGGGATTCAGCAAAAAAAAAAAAGAAGAAGACAAGGCTGGCTATACATTTTTTTTGCTTTTAATGAAACTAGAACCTGAGTATCCATAAACCAAAGGAGCTCTCAGTCTCGAGAGCTGCAGGGTTCAACCCCCCGGTGGCAGTGAAAGACTTGTTTAAAAATTATAAGAATACGATTGAGAGTCTGGGGTTGGAGAATGCACCCGGTCATATATGGAACTGTGACGAAACAGGGCTCCAGGACCACTTCTTGTCAACTAGGGTGGTTGCTGAGGTTGGTTCGCCTTGTTTTGAGGTTATTGTTAAGATATTAACTCTTCTACATGAATCAAGGTGATTTTGGTATTTTATCATAGACTTTCAGTGTCTCACATTAGGGACACAACTGCCCCACATTAGGAAGCTGCAAGATTGTCTCAGACGAGCACAAGTATGTCTATCTGCATTTTCTCTTCTGATTTGATTAGGATACATTTGATTAGTTTTTT
Source organism: Gobio gobio (assembly GCF_949357685.1). Taxonomy (NCBI): domain Eukaryota; kingdom Metazoa; phylum Chordata; class Actinopteri; order Cypriniformes; family Gobionidae; genus Gobio; species Gobio gobio. The sequence continues at coordinate 39,743,389 of NC_137101.1, read as the reverse complement.
TTTTATGAGATTTGGCGTGGATTTAATGTTTTGGCTGCACATTGCAATATGTCACAGAAGTCTGAAATGCAAAAAATTCCATATTAGGGTAATTCACCTCATGTGCCCATTTTAAGAACTGGGGTTAGGGTTAGGTCTCTGTTCACCGACTCTGCCACTGTTTCAACAAGTAAAGATTAATCAAGATGGCATTTACAAAGACATTAATGATGGTTCATGCTTCCAAAACCATACATTATTTGGACACAAAGAACATGGTCTTCAGATGACGATTGGAATACACAAACTTGGCTGTCAACTTAATTTTAAGAATTGTTCCCCTGAAGCTCAATTCTGTTTTGATGAATATTCATTGTGTGGCTCTTTTTCATTCAGAAGGCTATGGAAAAAAAATATGGCTTTGGTCCAATCCTCCAGCCTCTCATTGAAAATCTAAAAATTATTGTGACAGAGGGGATGTGTGTACCCTTTTCATGCTGAATTAAAGAGTTCTGTTATTCAGGTTACAATTTAGCTATTCATGGGCTTTTTGATATGGTTGAGTCATTCAGTGCAACCTACCAACTGTTGCTTAACTGACAAAACTAAATTGCAGTCAATCTTCAGTGAGGATGACCCAGACTCGATTCTCTGCACAAAGGAACTCTATGCAGAACATTGCAATGCTCTGGCACAAGTTTTCCCTCTTGTTTCAATGTTTGGTGTTGAGAGGACTTGTCCTCTCAATTCATTGCAGTTGTTTTTTCTTCAGACAATTTTGCTGTTGACATTATGCATGATTTACTTTTACTTGAAGGTGTTGTACAGTATGAGTTAAAGCTGCTATTTCAGTACCTAGTTACATTTCTGTAAACAGCTAAACAGAATGGATTCAGAGCTTTACCTATAGATACAGTGAGAGAAAGAACAGGACAAGTGGAATCAAAAGCCCCGTTTCCACCAAAATTACCTGGAACAATTTGTCCCAGGAACTCTTATTCCCCCAGACCTACTGCTGTCTGCGTTTCCATCGCAGTCTAAAGTACAGTGAAGATTAGTCCGGCAATGTAGGACTGTGCGTGACTTTCAAGAGCCCACTGGATTTCCTTTTTTGAGAGCATTTTGAAATGAAAACTCAGTTTTCAAATCTATCTGGATTAAAGTAGACGTAGTCTCAGGTTGAATTAAAATGCTGTGTGAGCTCAACCAATCAGCCTGTTCAGAGCCCAAGTCCCACCCCTGAAAGTTCCTGAACTTTGAAAAAGTATTACCTCGCAAACCGGGCTGTTTTGAGGGGGAAATCTTTACCATGGAACTATATTTAGACCCCGGTTCCTGCGGTCAAAGCACACACAGAGTACCACCCCAAAAAACTCTCGTTCCTGGGAAAGTTCCCGTGTTGGAAACGCGGCTAAAGTTGAGGATGGGAGCAAGGACCATGGCCTCAATGCCATTCAATTGTGGTGCCTCCTGTGCAATACCCCTTTGATTTTTGGAGATGTACTTGACCGGGACAATAGTTATCAGAATTTTATACTACTTTTGATTCAAATTGTGAACATTGCATTCTCACCAACTGTAACAGACACTATGACCTATTTTTGAAGCATTTAAGTTGTGATCATATCAAACTTTTTAAGTCTATGTTTCCAGAAAAACATCTTATTCCAAAGCATCATCTGATAATTCATTATCCTAGGTGTATTATGAAAACAGGTCCACTAATACATATGTTGTATTTTAAGGTAAACAACTTCTTTAAGAGGTCTGTTAAGAATTACACAAATATAACCTAAACATTGGTAAAGAAACTTTTTATTGTAAAAGATTTCAGTTTGGTCCTGTTAATGAGGTCTCTACTTGTCTTACTCTGGAATGCAGTGAGGTTTTTAAATGAAACTTTCAATGTGTGAACTATTTTGACGACATCTTGGGTAAAACACTTCAGAACTGAATACCAAGTTGGAATGTTTGTTCATTATGCTGTTGACAATGAAATGCCTGGTTTTAATAAGATATTGTTTTGAAGGATGAACAAGCATTCATTTTGACTAGTATAAGGTTACTACAATGTATTTTAATGAGCATGTGCATTTTGTATTGAGAAGGTTGATGATGTTTTTACTGTCATTTTTCTAACTGATCTGATATATTACAGACCGTATGACAGGCACTTTTCATATAATGAGAGTCATATCTATCTATTACATTGTGCCATATTGTACTTGTTTCAGAGTGCAATTAACTGCAAAAGTTTGACACGTCTTAAATGTGAATAGTGAATGTTTATCTATTTGTCTTAAATAGGTTTGAAAGTAGCTCCAGACTTATTGGTATTAACAACCAATAGTGTTAAGTGTTATTGCTAAACAGTATTTTAACACTTAATGTTGTTTAACGCTTGAGTTGGTGTAAAACAAAAAAAATGTGTTAATGTAATTGAACACTTACACCAGTGTGGTGTAAATACAACAATGTTGAATTTGTGCTAACCTTTAACAATATAGAGTGTTAAATTAACAGAAAATCAGTGTTAAAAATGTAACACTTTCAAAAGTTTACCTGCAACACTGCGTAGTGTGGACATATTTAGACCCGTGGCTAGTGTTAAATGTGACACTCTAGGTGTACAAATGTACAATACAGTTTAACAGGCATAATTAGGCATGAAAATAACTGAAGGAAATATCTATTGGCTTAGCCAACTAATTTGATTCATATTTTTTAGTTTCTGCACAGGGCTGCAATTAGTTACGATTGGGCAAGCTATACATTTACTAGAAGTGTAGTGTGCAATTGCCAAATTGAATGCTATGCACACAAGAAGAAATGCAGGATTTTTGATGAAGACACTAGCAGCAAGGGCATAATGCGAATGTCAAGCCCCATACATATGAGAAAGACAACATCAGTAGGATTTTTGTGAGGTTTGTTAAGACCAGACATTGTACTCACAACCTTTGGCTACGACTTTTCAGAATGTCAGAAGAGGCCACATTTGAAACGTCATTCAACATTATTGACACCATCAGCAGAAACAGCCAGTTAGTCATGTGGGTTTAATGTTCACTACTTCAGAAATTATTTGGCAAAATGCGTTTCCATCATTCCACCACCTCAAGCAAGCATAAAAACATTTGCGAATTAAGGGTATTTTCCCCCCCAAAATTTGGTGTTTCCATCACTCGTTTCTGATGCGATTCTTCAAAATGCACTGCAAAAAAGGGGTGACAAGATACAAATCTAAAAACAAGATAAAAACACTAAATCTTAGGGAAAAGATACTCAAAATAAGTGAAATTATCTGTCCATGCAGCAAGATAATTTCACTTGACAAGATTTCTTGAATTAAGATTATAGTGTAAATTTAAACTCAAGAACGAAATTTACTAAAATAAGAAATTCACTCTTAAAACAAGATAAATTATCTAACACTTCTAAATCAAAGTTTTTTTTACCTTGTAAGAACCAAATAATTTGCAGTGTGCACATAAAAACAGGGTGGTAGATACAGACACAATTTACTCCACAGAAAGCTCTGCAGTTTTCCTAATACAAATCACATTTTAATTCATCATAATTATTTTACTGAACTATTTATCTCGAGTTTACTTCGATTTTTGAAAAGTGGTTGGGTCTTGATAAATTTGGCTTAATGTACAATGAATTTTACAAAAATGAATATATAGTTTACTGTATAATCACTAATTGTATTCTCCAAATTATGCATGTTTACTATCAAACAAATCAATAGATGTATTAATCCACTTAAAAAAAAAACCTTCTTGACAACTCTATTTATGATAGAACAAAAAAAGAAAACATCATACACTGATATCATCATACAAAAACATAATTTCAGTATCTTTACAGTGCAATTGTTTAACTATTCCAAATTAAGTCATAGCCTTATAAAAAAGGATGAATGCCATTTAAACGGTTTAGATGAATCTCTTTTGCTTTAGGTGTGTGTGAACACAAATGTAAAATCATGGTAAGTGAGGCCGTCACCTTTTGTCTGTGAAGCTCTTGGTGCTTCTGCCTCATTCCTTTAATTCAGTGTTTATTGTTCATGATCATCAACACCTGATTTAAGTGTGAAGTAAGTGAACTAGTGTGACTTTGCCTGATCTCTATGATAATCAGTGCTATAGTTATGCTGATTGTTTTAGAGCTGGTGAAACTTATTAGAACTGCCTGCATCCTTTGCATAAGTGTGTGATCGAGTGCTTTGTCTTCAGCTGTAAGGATGGCCTCCCAAAATCGCTATAATACTCACATGTTTCACTGCTTTAGTCAGACTTGATGACATGTCTCCTGATCTTCACTTCTGAGTTTCCTGCAGCTGTAACTGGATATTTTAGGTATTTTATTTTTGTTTTTAATAAACTGGTTATTGAATCTTGTACCTAGAAACTGAACACTATTCACTCTTGAGTGATGGGGAGTAACTGGATATGCTATATCATATTTTCTGACAATTGATGCAACTTAACACGTGTGGCTTTAACCAGTGAACAATATTTTTTATACTGCAAAAAATAGAGACCCTATGTTAATTTCCATCTAATCCTTATAGAAGACAGATTTGTTACTTTTCAGTATGTATCTGTTATTATGGAGAGTAAAATTATGTTTTTAAATCAATTTCCAACAGAAAAGGAAATCTGTGAGTTTAATTAATTTGTTTATATCTCATTTCAGCTAAATTTTCACATTTTAATAAAGATAATTTAAGGAAAAGTTACCCAGTTTTCATTACAATTTACAATTTTTTTTTTAACATTCTTAAGTTAAGAGTTCATTTCAGACAGACTGAATAAATAGTTTTAAATCCCTCAAATTTAAAACTTATCTCTAATCTTTTGTAATGTGAAGAACAAGATACTTGACTTTAACCTTGACTGGGAATGTGACAAGTTCTGTAGTTGGTATTATTAATATGTGAAAGGGATCGAACATTTTTACAATTATTTCTGTGTTTTCTATATGTAAATGTCCATTATTTTGACGTGCAAACAGGACTTTTATTTTGGTCTGATGGTATGAGGTCATAAGACTCCTGAGTCTGTGATTCGACTGAGGAAAGGTTTGTTTTTAAAGTGTTTAAATCGATATTAACTGTTCTGACAATTTATAGAAAACTGTGCAATTAATTGAATATCATTGCTGTACAAAATATCACCAATGATCGTTTTTGCATCCGTGTGAGTAACAGAAAAGGTCTCAATTCTCTCCCTATATGAATGAGTTTATCATAAACACGAATTTGGTCACTGGCAAATAGTTTTGAGAGATACAGAGAAACTAATCATTTATATTTAAAGCATTTGATTAATTTAATTCAAAGTAACTAAATATGAAATTTATGTATAATTTGATTTCTCTTAATATGTGACCCTGGACCACAAAACCAGTCATACGGGTAATTTTTTCCCTCTTCAATTGAGATTTATACATCAGAATTAATGAGCTTTCTATTGATGTATGGTTTGTTAGGATAGGACAATATTTGGCTGAGATACAACTATTTGAAAATCTGGAATCTGAGGGTGCAAAAAATGTCCTTTAAAGTTGTCAAAACGAGGTCCTTGGCAATGCATATTACCACTAATAATACTTTTTAGTAAAACCTTGGAAAATATATGAAACTGAATATCACAAATATGTAGGCCTAAACATTTTTAAACAAGAAAATTATGTTGATTTAAGAGAATCAGGGTCAATTTCTTTGGCAGTTTATGTCATGTTTGATTTAATCACACCGACAGGTAATTACTCAAAACAACCCAAACAATCATGTCTTTCTTTATTCAGTCAAAAAGAAAATACGTTTTTTTGAGGAAAAAAAATCCAGGATTTTTCTCTCCACCATTGACTTCCATTACAAACAAAATGTTGAAGGTCCAATGCAGTTTCAAAGTGCTTCGAAGCAACAAAAAAAAGGTAAAACAACGATGTTGGATGATTTTAAAGTTGAAGATGGAGTATTTTTTGGTAAAGGACGTTTGTATTAGTTCTCGCATGTTGGCTTGGGGAGGTACTTGCCAACATCTAGTGTGACGTCTAAACGTGATTGCGCAATCACAGGAGGCCGCAGAGCAGCGCAAGATGAGCAATTTAGGTTAAAAAGTATATTAATTTAAATTTATTTTGAAAATGACAGATTGTTTCACTAGATAAGACCCTATTCCTCGTCTGGGTTCATGCAGAGCCTCTGAAGCCCTTCGAAGCACTTTGAAACTGCATTGATTTGGAATATTTTCCTCCAAAAACTTATTTTCTTTTCGACTGAAGAAAGAAAGACATGAACATCTTGGATGAGATGGGGGTGAGTAAAATATCAGGACATTTTCATTTTGAAGTGAACTAATCCTTTAAGCAATGTCTCGTGTAGGTTTTTTTGTCTTATTTTTTTTATAATGACCACTTCTATAATGACCAGGTGCTCTAGGCATAGGTTTTCCCTAAAGAAATATATATTTTTGTTGAAAATGAAAGTAAAAGAATGACACGTTCGTTGCGCTTTACCGTGAAATGAGATTTATAAATATAAATAAATAGTTTTTCGGAAGAAAGTAACAGTGTAAAATAACGGTTAATCTGTGTTGTGATTGTGGTCGATTCACAAGTAAATAATACATTTATTTAATAATAATTGACCAATATAAATGACTTATGTTTAATGAGAGTCACTTTTGGCCAATGAAACCGTTTCAATTTCATTGCAATACAATTATATGATGTTAATAAAGAGACTGCAAGCTGCGTCTGAGGAAAGACACTGAAGTTTTTCTTGTCATTTATTTCTCCTTGTGATCTGTTTACGCGTTCCACTCCCGACTCGTAACATAAGTCAAAAACAACAGCTTATAATAAAACATTTTTAGTTACTACTAATTCTGCTTTGTCAGCCTCCTAAAATGTCTAGGGTGATATAAGCTAAATTGGGCAACTTTTTGATAAATCGCTTGGGACAATAACACAATACCATATATGCCTTTTCCATGTGTTTTTATGATTAATAATGACAATGATGATAATTTGTTTTGAAATTATGTAATAAAATATAATTATTTAGGCCCTACAGTTCTTGAAACATCAGCTGTGCCAACTTTTTTTGCATGAGCAGTTTCAGGTAAAATGGGCCTGTCAATCTGCAAAGGGAAATAGTAATTTATCATCAATTTTAATTTAAAAATCTTTGCAAATGAAACCATCGCCATCACAGATACCATTCTCTTCACCACAGCTCTCATGAAACCAGGCAGAACATGGATCACATTTTATCAATTCCTCAGTAGCCTTAGGGTCATTTGGGTCACCATAGTGGGTGTTGCAGACTTTGCAAGGTTATTTGCAGTGCCATCATGCGCAGTAGGGCACCAAGTGCTCAGGGGGGCACCAAAAGAAAATGCTCTCTCTATAACAAAAAAATAACAAAAAGAGCCAATGTTATTGTAAGAAATAGGATAATTATTTGGTGTACATTTTATATGATTAGGGACTAAATTGTGTGTATGTGTGTGTGTGCGTGCGTGCATGTGTGTGCGTGAGAATGCATGTGTAACATGTCATGTAGCCTAAGTTTGAAAGTACTATAAAATATCACTTACTGTGGAGGTAGAAGGTCCCTCATCCTGGGAGTGGGTTTCTTCCTGTGGTGTGACCTGATTGAAGAGGTCATTATCTTCCTCCGGTACTTCCTCCAATACAACCTCTTCAAACACAACCTTTCATGATCTGGGAAAAAGTACAGTGGTTCCACAGGAAGCAGGGGTGTCAGGGAAAGAGAGGACTGAGGTCTGGCTGGCGGATCGGCAGGCGTCTGAGGTCTGGTTGGCTGGTGGGAGGGCTGATGTCCAGAGAGCAGGGCTGATGGCTGGCGGGCAGAGTGGGCCAAGGTCAGCAGGGGCGAGCATGGTCCAGTCGGCGGGGGTGGCAGAGACTGTGGTCTTGTGTGTGGGGATGGTAGCACTCTTTCGGTGGTCTTGCTGGGGGCAAAAGCAGTCTCAGGGAGAATATCTTTATTTAGGGGGAACGTCCCTGGGAACCCTGGGCATTTTCAACAGTGGCAGCCTTTGCCCAAGTCCTGCTGAACACTGCAAAGAATTCCATCCTTGACAGCTTCTGCCCAGCCATCATCCTCGTCCACTTCCTCCCTTCCTGGTCCCAGTGGTGTTTCAGACTCTTGAAGAGGGCCTTGTCCACTGGTTGCAGCTCATGGGTTGTGTGGGCAGGGTAGCACATTATGTGCACATTCTTGCTCTTCAGTAGCTTAATAAACTCCAGGTTATAGACGTGGCTACTGTGGCCATCGAGGAGGAGAAGGTGGGGCCTGGGGTCATCCTTAGGGAGGGACTGAATGAACATTTGACCCCACTCCAGAAAGAGAGCAGAGGTAATCCAGCCATTGTCTGAACACCTCACGCTGTTGTTCTCCAGGCATCCCTGTAGACACAAAGAACGAACACGCTTCCCCATAAAAATAATCATGGTTCGGCTGTATGTGCCTTCTGCATTGAACACTGCCAGACAAGTCGTTGTCTCGCCCTTCTCTCTGGCACACACCTCGACACATGGCTGGCCAGCCTGTCCAATGACATTTGTTTAACTGAACTGGACCTGAAGCCCAGACTTGTCACAGTTCCATATATGTGACGGTGTGCCCTCAATACCCAGCTCGACCAAAAGGCTCTCATACTGGTTAAACCACTGACTGACCAACTCTTTGTTGAGTCCAGCAGCCTGTGCTGCAGACAGAATCTCTGACTTGCGCATCCCAACTCTGGGTTGTGCTTTAGAAAGTTCTGAAACCAGTAATATCCGGCCCCCCCTGCTGTCTTGGAGAAACCAGATATGTTGTTCTTGGCTGCAATATCAAAGGCCAATTGCTGGACATTTTGTTTTGTGAAGAGAAACCCCCTCTGCGCCAAGGTCTTGAGGGTGGCAGCAAGCTCCCTTTCCGCCTCCTCTGGAAGGTAGGGCTTCCGCTCTGACGCATGTTCACTGCCAGTCACCTTTCCACTGATGTGTCGTTGCAGTGTGGATCGCTCACTGTACTTCCATTCTTCACCTCCCTGTATTCATCTAAGGCCCCTTTCATCCTCTCCTCTTTCCATAGATTGTAGTTGTTTGGCCTTCCTTTTCCTCCCTGTTTCATCTTTGTATCCTCTCCTATCTGGTCCTTGCTCCTCCTCTCTTTTCTCTCTTTCTGTCTCCTCTCATTTCCTCTGCCTTCCATTCTCCTCACCTGTTCTCTCGTTTCCTGTCTCCTCTGCTTTTCTCCTCTCTCATCCTTCCTCCTCCTATCACTTCCTCTCTCTTTCCTTCTCCCTCTCTCCTCTATTCTCGCTTCCTTCTCGTTTGCCATACTCGCTGTGAATAAAATATCTACCACCATTATTACTGGTGGGGTGGAGTGTGAGTGTGAGTGTGTGAGTGTGAGTGTGTGAGTGTGTGTGTGTGTGTGTGTGTGTGTGCGCGTACATGCGACGTGTGTGAGTGCGTGGGTGTGTGTGTACGCATGTTTTGTACACACACACAGACACACCCTCACACACATGTGTATGTGTGTTTATGAGTGACACAGACGATGGCCCATTTTAGCTGAAACCATGTGTACCTCAGTGGGTGAAGGTAAATTGGGCCGCCTAGAAAAACATCACATTTCATATACCAAACTAACTGCATTATTTCTGATGGTTGCCATCAAAACGGATATTATGCATAGTTTTTTATGTGCATGTTTTTTTTTAGAGATTTATCATCCTTAAAATAGTTTAGTTAGATTTGGTGTGCCAGGCTACTTACCATTAGGGGTGCACAATATATCGATTTAATATCGTTATCGTGATATCACATTGCCCGATGTTATATCGAAAGTCTCGCGATAATTATTCAATATTTTGTTTATGACAAAATGAGACGCGTTTCACTGTATATACATTCTTTATTGTATCTATTTATTTATTTATTTGAAACCGGATACCTCCTACTCGCTCCAAAGCTAACCGTCACTCTCTCACTTCTCCCTCGCTCTACCACACAGTCCCCACACACACACTTGCCGGGTCGGCTTGACGTGACGCACACACCAGCGCACAACAAAAAGAAGTGAAAGAAAAGAAAGGACCGTAAAGAGAGAGCGAAGGGAGCCAGTAGAGCAAAAGAAAGAACACAAAAGTAAGAAAATGAGTGTTGCTCAGGAAGAAGACGAAATAACAGAGATTGAAGAGGAAACTTTAGTGGCCAAAAGTAATGCCTCATCGGTAGCTTGGAAATACTTTGACTTTAAGCCAACTGATGTTGCACAGGTTAATGCAATATGCAAAACATGTCGAATGATGGTAAGCCGCTCAAAAGGGAATACAACAAACCTATATTCGCATCTTAAGAACCACCACAAGCCACTTTACGATGAGTGCATGATACTACCCCCCAAAAAACCTGTTGCCGTTAATACGCCAGATCTAACGTTAGCCAAACAAGCCTCGCTAGTGAGTGCTTTTGCTAGTAGCACAAAGTACGACAAGAACTCAAAGAAATAACGTAGAAAAGAAAAAAGAAAGAAAAAAACGTAGTGTTTGGCCAAAGATATGATGCCCATCCACACAATGGAAAAGAAAGGCTTCAAGACACTTCTGAATGTACTAGACAAACGGTACCAAATCCCATCCCCCAACTATTTCTCACAGGTAGCTATCCCACAACTTTATGAACAGTGCAGATGGAGGTGCAGGCAGAGTTTGGATTCGGAAAGACTCCGCACTACGGAACCGTACATAAGTCTCACTGTGCACTATATTACGCCCGAGAACGAACTCGTCAGCAAATGCCTTACGACTTCCTACTTCCCCGAGGACCACTCGGGACAAAACATCTCCGTTGGCCTAAGGGATGCCCTGGATTCATGGGGGTTGCGTCCAGAGCATCAGGTGGCTATAACGACTGACAACGGGAGCAATATAAAGAAGGCTGCGGAACTCAACAAATGGCAGAGACTACAATGCTTTGGGCACCTGTTGCACAATGCTGTTGGTAATTACTTTATTATTTAACTTTCATTAAATGTATAAGGGATAGGATTTTTATTCGTGTATACTGACATGATATTGTATAGATCTTGAAGCTGACACAGTCATATATTTATTTTATACAATACATTTCAATAAAACTGAAAAGATAGACCCATTTAAATAAACCTTTATTTCTGTTACACTATTTGTTGCTATAACTTGTTTTAATAGATACAAAGTGCTAAACACATGTATTATGCCTTGTGTGATGACCAGTGGTGGAATGTAACTAAGTACACTTACAAATGTTGAGGTACTTGTAAACAGGGGCGCTGGAAGCCGTTTCATTCGAGGGGGGCTGAGAGTTGGTTCGGAAAATGTGTAACGTCATTATGTTGTCGCTGGCGACTAGACAGGTGTTGTAGTAGAACCACCCCTTTCGCGTCAAAGAGCACAGACGGCCCCCACCGCCGCAGATTATTGTTGTTTAAAATTAATTACTTGTTAAAACCTGATCATACACAGACACTCTTACTTGATCTGCACAAAGGGTTAATCATCACTCATAAAGCATTCTTTTTATTTGTGTTCACGTTTGTAAAATATTTTGTCATACAGAATAACATTTCTATTCATTTTGCTGAATTATGCGATCTGAAGAGCTCAAACAGCTAACAGAGCTAGCGATGACTCCCCTCTGAACCGGCAGCTGTGATATCATTAGCTTGTAAAGCCGTCAATCATCTCACATGATCCAACGTGACCATAAGGCTGTGATTCTGGATGGCGTTCCTGTGTACACTTCCTCATTATCTGATTCAAGAAGCTAATAAATGCAGGATTCAAGTAGGCTATATCTGGTGTGTGATTTTCCTTTCGATTTTTGTCATTATCATTTCAGTCGTTTTTTATTTAATTTAATATTGAAAGCAGAAAAATGAGAAAACGGTTCCTTTTTCTTTCTTTTTTTTTTTAAATATGAAAAATAAACATAGCTGGAATCCAGCTATTTATAAAATAAATAGGCCTACACTAAATATTTTTCACTTAAATAATTAACAAATTAAGATGACAAAACAAAAACACTGAATCCGTTTGAAGCTTTGAAGAACCGGAATAGTTTTTTCCCGTCAAACTAAGTTTTTTTATCATATAAAAATAGCAGGCCACACCTTGACTGGTTTTACTTTTTTTTTAAGTTGCATGTCTAATGGTGCAGGGGCGTGGGAAGTGGGGGTGCTGCAAAGGATTGCAAATGCAATACAAATTTTTGTTCATTTTATTCATTTTTAAAATGTAATAATTTATTTGTAATAAACATTTTAAGTGGCCCATTAAAATTATTATACTTGTTGAATTATGTTTTTAAAACGATTCCGTTAATTTCTGAAGCTCATTCCACGCAGCACCGCATGCTCAACCCAGAACTCAATTTGTGACATGTTGGATAAAATATAGGTCTATCTGAAATAAATAGTTTGGCCTTTCCCTGACTGAAGTTTTTTTTAATTTTCTAGTAGTTGTTCATTTAAGCCGTTGTTCATGCTGCGCCGCCGCCTCCATGTCATTGTCTGTTATAGGCTATTCTATTTGCTTATTATTTATTAAATCCGGGCAATTTGGTTGATTAAACATAGATTAAATTAAGATACAATTTATACAAAACGAAATTCACTTTAAAGAAAAGTTTTGTTTTGTTTTAAGCCTATTGAAGTGTTATTGAACTTATTGAAGACCCCCGTCTTCTGACATTATGCATCTTATGTGTCCTGTTTACTTTTCAACGTAAATTAAATTAAAAAATAACATTATAATATTTAAACTGAAACTAATTACGTGTTTTAATGGCTACAAGTACAGTATAGTAGGCTACAGTACAGAGAAATGTCATGTCGCGGGATTTGAGCGCATGTCATTTTACTGGTGAGCAGTTCATGAGTGAAGCTCTGCTTTGCTTTGCTGACATGCTCTGGTAAGGTAGGCAGGTTTTTTGCATTAATTTTTATTTCCTGTCGCTGTGCAAGCTCGTTTATTGTATATGACTGTAAACATTTTATTTAAAGGTTTAATGTAGGCCACAGTCCATTGCATTACGATTGCACGAAGTAAAAACATTGGGAAAAATTGTGATTTGCAGTCCCAGTGTATGTAGGCTTAAAACGAGTGTTCTCACCGATATATTTGTTGTTCTTTTGTGTTTAATAGACTCAATATTGTTTCTTATAAAAATGTGGTGATGCAGCAAAAAAAAAAAAACGTTTAAACCGTTTAACTGATAGTATTAATCGGTCAAAATTAATTGAGTTAACGGTTAAACGGTCAATATGAGCATCCCTAGTCCCGACCTCAGCAGACTGGTGAGAGTCCATGTTAACGTCCAGCTCACAAACCTCGCTGCTCGCGGATGTCTGAACAGAGTTTGTGTCGGTGTCAAGGTCAGCATTTGGCGCGGATTTAGCAGCCGTCGTTGTTTACATCCTTTATTTGAGAAGAATTCCCAATTTTACGTTTCTTAACCGTGTTAGTAGTAACGTTACTCAAAAAAAGTCTGAAATGCGTTTCTGCTGCTTATTGCTAGCCATGACCAAACGAGTGTGAGCGAGGTGACGTGACGAAAGCACTTCCTGAGGAATTATTAAAATAATTAATCAATATCTTATCCACTGCCCATTATTTTAATCCCATATCAAACAGTATGTTATGTCAGTCTATTTTAATTTATTTTATTTCATTTCATGTTCATTTCACCAGGGGGGCTGATGTTATAACGAGGGGGGTTGCAGTCCCCGCAGCACCCCCCTTCCCGCGCTACTGCTTGTAAACACAACTGTTTGGATCCTTTACACTTTATAAAAGGTGATGACTTTTCAGCACTAAGTAGTACTTTTACTTTTAATACTTTATATACATTTTCCTGATGATACATACTTTTGCAGGACTTTTACTTGTAACAAGTCAAGTAAACTTTATTTATATAGCGCTTTTTACAATGCCGATTATTTCCAAGCAGCTTCACAGTGTTAAACAGGAAAATAATGCAACAGAATTTTATTTGGCCATACAGCCGCTCTGGAGAAAACAGTGATATCATCAGCTCATTTCAGTTATCATACAGTGACAATGTGGGCAGCAGTGGAAGCTGGTCAATAGAGGGCGCTGGGCCACTGCCCCCATCAAAATTCCAGAAATATACATGTATACAAAAATTATATAAAAATGAAACAAAAATAAAATAGTTTACTCATACGACGTGCCGGCTGTTAGTAAGAGCCTCAGCATTTAATAAAAACTGGCTTTGATCGGTTAACGAATATGTTCTTCAATATGTTTCATGCGGTTTCATGCGCGAGGGACGCCGGACAAATGGATGTCTATCTGAGTCTAAAAATCTACGGACAGCATGTGACCTGAAGCTGGTCTCTAATTGGTTTTTAAAGATCCTCCTCCGGACAAAGGTTGCTCCATCCCTGGCGAATTAGAATTGGATGCGTGTTATTTTATCCAATCTGATTGGTTCTCGTCACCTGTCATTCAACTTTCCGCTCTTGGCCACTTAAGCGAAAGTGCTCTGCCAAAACCTTGTTATGATGATCACTTTCGTAGAGATGGCAGCAGATAAACCAAATTCTTTCACAAGGCGTTCGTTGGATGATCCCGAACCGGACCAACGCGATTTACAAATCCAGCAGCAGGCCTGTGACAGGACGCAGCTGCACTCGGAGCTCCACACGCTTGTTATGAGAAACGTAGGTGGCTGGCTGGATGTGTTGTTAGCAATGCCCTTTATTGCTTTCCCTGTCTTTTATTTCTAAGTGTCGGTCCTGAAGTTTTGTGGACAACAACGGGGGTAAGAGACCTCAAATATCTGACTGAACAATGCAAACGTCATGACACTACTGAGATGACACCCTTTAATCAGAGAGCCATTGAGAAATTTGCCGACCAGAAAGAAAGGAGAGCAAAATGTATCTTCAAATAGTCAACATGCTAGTCTGTTGTTGCTGTTTTTTTTTCTTTTTTTTTCTTTCCTCATTCAATTATATGTGGGAAATGAATGTGTAAAAAGAAAAAAGTGAGGACACTGTCTCCACCCCAAACTATCTCCACCCCAAAACTTAATTTAGTTTAGTAATTAGATTTATTTGGATATTTAGTTGAAAATGTAGTATTTCTACAATGTGGTATTAGTCTTTTTTTTTTTTTTTTACTAAATTAACAATCAAAATACTTCTTCCACCACTGGTGACGACTTAGTGGTTATTTAGGAAAAAGTAATATATTAACTTTTTTATTTTGTCTTTACTTCTTTTTATCTTTAGAAAACGAAATTAAAGATGATGCTCGCATTGACAAGGCTACAAAGTTGTGCAAAAAGATAGTGGGTCACTTTTCTCACAGCTGGAAGAAGAGGAGAGCTTTGACACAGGCACAGAAGGAGCACGCACGGGTTACCGAATGCCAAACCAGATGGGGATCCAAGCAGCACATGATTGAAAGGGTGCTGGAGCAGCAGAACCACAGGCACTTGGTATCGACATGGCAGGACATTGACGTTCTTGAAGCCATCAACAAGGCCCTTTCTCCCCTGCAGGACTTCACCGATGCACTGTCGAGGGAGAGCTATGTCAGCATATCTTCTGTAAAGTCAGTCCTCCATCTTCTGAACACTCAAGCTCTGATTCGAGATTAAGAGGACATTGAGCTTACCCAATCCATCAAATCAAAGGTCCTCCAGTACCTGAATGCCAAGTGGGATCAGGCCACAGAAGATCTGCTGGACATGGCATCCTTTGTGGATCCAAGATTTAAAACTAAATATGTTAGTGAGGAGCGCATCCCAATTCTCATGACCAGGGTACAATCAGAGATGAAAGAAATCACAAGAAAGGTAAATGTTTCTGAAAAAAAAAAAGTTTGAAAGTAACTTATGAGCAGTGTGGATTTCAAAATTACTGGGCCAAATGTACTATTTGTTTTTATTCTGTGGTCTTGCAGAACAGCGCCACTGAGCCCCAGGATCAGACAGTCCCAGCACCCCACCCACCTTCATCAAAAAAGGCCAAGAGGTCGTTGGGGAGTCTGCTGAAGAGCAGCACCACCTGTACAGGTTCTGGTAGATGCCGTCACAGCTGAGCTCAACAGCTACCTCTTCACCCCCTCCATTGACAGCGAAGATGATCCCTTAGCTTGGTGGAAGTGTCACAAAGTAAGCTATCCCACTTTGAGCAAGCTGGCAAGAAAGTATCTGTGTATCCCAGCCACTAGTTCACCATCAGAAAGAATATTTAGTTCAGGGGGAAACATTGTGACGGTTCATCATTCACGGCTTAAACCAGCTATGGTTGACATGCTCTTCTTTTTGACTTGCAATCTGTAGTCTCTACCTGTGAGTTGTTGGGAAAGTGCAAATTGCCTTCTAAAGGTTAGACGGTTGTTGATGGGCCCTGTCTCTCATGACATTTCTTTTTACTTTTTTTATTTTTATTGTTTCTAACATGTCCTGTTAAAAAGACATGCTCTTTAATTATTTATTTTATACTGTACAACCAGTAAAACATGTCCTGTTCTTTAGACATGCTCTTTATTTATTTATTCATGTTGTACCAGTCCAATATGACTGTCAGACCCCCAAACCTTAAATGGCCCATTTTCCCTACTATCATCGTATAAATTGCCCATGTTTCACTGCTTTAGTCAGACTTGATGACTTGATGACACGATTCAGTACGATCTCAATAAAGAATCCTGCTGAAGATTCACTGAGTCTCCTGATCTTCACTTCTGAGTGTCCTGCAGCTGTACCTGGATATTGTAGGTGTGTATTATTGTTTCTATTAAACTGGTTATTGAATCTTGTATCTAGAAACGGATTACTATTCATTCTTAATAAGGGTAGATGAGGAATAACAACTGAATATGCAATATCATATTTTCTGACAATTGATTAAACTGAACATCATGTGGCTTTAATCAGTGAAAAATATTCCAATATTTAAAAAAAAAATGTTTTTTAAACAAAGTTGCTCATATAAAAAACATCAGTAAGATAAACCAAAGACAGACCATATGTTAATTTACATTCAATCTTTATAGAAGACAGATTTGTTACTTTTCAGTATTGTAATTTTAATAATGAAAATTGGAGCATATCACAAATGCTTTGCAGTTGAGTATTATAATTGTATTTGTTTATTATAATTATATTATATTATAATTGCATCTCACACTTGCTTACATTTAGATATAAGCCAGAAGCATAACTATTGATGGTTTTGGGAATATGTGCTTCAAACCTTAAATTAATAATTTATTTTAAAAGTTAAATGTGTTTTCTTGACTTGAATTGCTATTATTTTTAACGTGTGAACAGGACTTTTATTTTGGTCTGGAGATGTGACGTCATAAGGTGGCGCCGTGCGCTCCTGCATCTGGGATTCGGCTGAGGAAAGGTTTGTGTTTTTAATCTATTCTAGTGTGTAAAATGAATATAAACTGTTCAAACCGTTTTATAGAAAGCTTTGAAATGAATGAATTATTACTGAATGTAGCATTGCAATGCAATAAATAAAATTAATAGAAGTTTTGTGAGTAAAGTGCATCCATGCATGTGTAAACACATAGCAGTAAAGCTGTGTGTCATTTCTCAGTTACAACACTTGGTAGTAGGGATGGTTGAAATATAGCTTTTTGAAACTCAGAGTCACTTGAACCAAATGTTTTGCTAAATGATTCAGTTATTCACTTGCTGGTCAAAACATTGTAAATACAACAAGAAAATAAACGTTTTTGTTGAATCTATTAAATATAATCCACAGATGATTCAATAATATAAAACTAAATACAAAGTGTTCGTAAAATTTGTACATTTATTTGTACAAAATTTGTATTTAACATTTATTAATTTGCTGTGCTAGGTTTTTTCAATTTTTTTCTTTGGCTAATCAGGCCATTAACTCTCACTCTGACCGACTTCCTTGCCAGTGCACTGACTACTGAGCTAGAGCTGATTGAGACGCACCCAGAGATTTGTGACCCCGCCTGTGAAAACCCAGTGTGTGTGTGTTTGTGTGTGTGTTTGTGTTTGTGTGTGTGTTTGTGTGTGTTTGTGTGTGTGTGTGTGATTCACAGTTTTCTACATAAAATCATCCTACATAATGTAAAGAACAATCTGTGAAAATATAACCTTGATATCTTTAATATGAGATGGTGGTTAATATAACTGTGAGATGGTGGTTAAACCATGGAACTGATACGCAGTAGGTTGCTGGTTTGATCCCAGCGGTCACCACCAGTGTGTCCTTGAGCAAGGCACTTTACTCCATGTTGCTCCAGGGGGATTGTCCCTGTAATAAGGGCAC
Source organism: Gobio gobio (assembly GCF_949357685.1). Lineage (NCBI taxonomy): Eukaryota > Metazoa > Chordata > Actinopteri > Cypriniformes > Gobionidae > Gobio > Gobio gobio. Next base: position 39,725,034 of record NC_137101.1, on the reverse strand, counting down.
TGCAAGTCGCTTTGGATAAAAGCGTCTGCCAAATGCATAAATATAAATATAATATTGACTGAGTAAGACAATGTCAAACATTTGCTGAATTTCGGACTCAGAAAATCATGTTTTTGAGAAATTTTAACATCAAGACAAGTTTATTTTTAAAACCGCAACATATTTGAACCGTAATTATCCTGATTATGTCATATACCACGTTATCACTCACATATATATGGGAAAAAAAGTTTGCCGTAGCACTATTTTAAAAGTTTCTTGGGTTAAATGATATGTGCTCGCCTTCATTAATATTCCCTTGTGTGTGCTTATATAAGTATCATTAACAGGGGCTTAGCACAAAATCCCAGGCCCTATGCATAGGCAGTCCTGATGGGCCCCCATGTTCCATGTTACAATATATATATAACCAGACTTTTAAAGGGCCCTCTCTGCCCTTGGGGCCCTGGTAATCAGTACTGGTTTTACCCCCAGTCCGATGCCCCTGATCATTAAAAATATTAGGATGTAAGTTATTAACGTTTTAAAATTTCACATTTTAAGAAATCTAGTGTCTATTAAAATGCAAAACTGCAATACTTTTTTGAGCAACTAGATTAGATATATGTATATTGATTAAAGATCCATAAAGGCACCTACTGGTTAATGGCATTACAAATGAAAATTATTATTTTTCTAGCCACAAAATGACTCTAATTTGCCTCTTTGAATTGGAATTCTCAATTTTTTACTTTAATTACTACACTAATTGTAATATAAATAAGAAAAATATTGGAAAAAGTGGTAATTAATTGACAATTATTGCACAAATAGTATTTAGTACCAAAAGATCTCCTCAAAATATTCAAGAAATATTATTGAACTAAAATATAGATAATTTATTTAATTGAAAAATAGTTACGGTGTATGGTCACATTTGACCATCAATGAGTTTGAGTGTGACCAATTAGTAAGCAATACCCGAGGGCTAAATACAACATTAACATTAATGTTAACAATGTTGCATCTCCATCACTCTCCATTATAAAACGATCCTGTAAATATGGTTGGCGTAATAATCAATGCACACTATGCTGCACTGTTTACCAAAACTTAACTGCAAACATCTGTATAGTGAAGCTGTTGTGTATCCGCTTAAGCCATTCATATGTATTGACCTATGGTATTGATACAGTGCTAGAAGTATTGAGAGCTCATGAACCATGTGACTGCGTGCGCCGCCGGCAGATGAGAGCATGTCGCAACTCTGGTCTGGCAATTTGGTGTGAGATTAAGTTGGGCAGAGTGAGACCGTGAGGCAGTGCCTGAAAGCGTGTGTCTCACGCCAAATGCGTAAGAGTTGGCAACCCTGCTTTGAATCTTCACTTGCCTCATGATTAGGGTTGGGAATTGTTTGTGTTTTTTTATGATACCGATGCCAAACCAATACTTATAAAATGGTACCGGTGCCTAAACAGTGCCTGAACCGATACTTTAAAAAAAGAGAGAGACTGAAAACGACAGTAGATGACATTAAATAATAGCTTTTTATTGAAAGAAAATTCTTTAAATTGAATTTTTTTTTTAACTTTAAAGTATATATAGATTAACTGAGACTTGTTACAGCACTTGCATATTGTTGATATTGTTGCCCTTGGACTGCTCTAGCTGCTTCTATTGCCCTCATTTGTAAGTCGCTTTGGATAAAAGCGTCTGCTAAATGACTAAATGTAAATGTATATATAAATATAAATAAATACCAAACACAACAAATGTACTTAACAAATTCACTATAAAACCTAAGCCACCTAACCCAACTACAATAGGCCTAATTTAACACTAAATAACAGTTAAAGTACTAATAACAGCAAAATAGTCTTTATTCTTGGTATGCTACACAGCTTCAATGTTCAGCATTATTTTGCAGAAATATGACCATATTCTCTGGCTAAATATTTTAGAACGCATTGCCTTATTTCTATGGCGTCATGCTTCTCACGTGACACACAGCAGCCACAATAGTGCTGTATGACAAACGTGTGTGTTTTCAAGTGTTTAAGTGAATGTGTTTTGTCATTTGAAACCCTCATGTTAGTTGATCTATAATACGTGATGGGTGCCACCATGTTAGTTTGCGCCGCAATTCAGAGAATCGGATCCGTCTTACAACACGTAAATTCATCCACGTCTCACAAAATACTTGAAAGTAAGTGACCGGAGAACTGGGAAAAAAATTGAGTAAACTATATAGATAACTATAATGTGTAGTCAAATTATAACTGAAAGGATTGTTATTGCCGCTTCCATAGACATCATAGTGTAAAAAAATAAACATGATGTGGTTGAAAACACTGAATAGTTGTGATATATGACAAGCACTGAGTGCCTCTGTCTCTGGCATGGTGTTTGACTTTAAGTGGAACCGAAATCTGCTTTCTGATTCGGTCCGGTTACACACTGGTTATATACAGTGCCCTCCACAATTATTGGCACCCCTGTTTAAGATGTGGTTGTGGACTTCTAAAAATTCTCCTTTTTTTTTTAAATAACATAGAACCCAAATGCAAAAAAAGAGAAAAATCCAACCTTTCATTTAAGTACATTACTTTGGTGGTAAAAAAAAAAAATCACACATTTAGAAAAAAACAACACTTGAAATCATGTGTCCCACAATTATTGGCACCCCTGATGTTAATATTTTGTACAACTCCCTTTTGCCAACAAGACAGCACTTAATCTCCTCATAACATTTCACAAGATTGGAGAACACAGAGAGATTGATCTTTGACCATTCTCCTTTGCACAATCTTTCTAGATCATCCAGTGTCCTGGGTCCTCTCTTATGCACTCTCCTCTTTAGCTCGCCCCACAGGTTTTCGATTGGGTTGAGGTCTGGGGACTGAGATGGCCATGGGAGGACCTTGAGTTTGTGACTGCTGAACCATTTTTGTGTAGATTTTGCAACATGTTTTGGATCATTATCCTGCTGAAAGACCCAATGACGACCCATCTTCAGCTTTCTGGCAGAGGCCATCAGGTTTTTATTTAAAATGTCCTGGAAGTTCAAAGCGTTCATAATGCCATGCACCCTAACAAGGTTCCCAGGGCCAGAGCTCAATCTTAGTCTCATCTGACCAAAGCACACGATCCCAGTTGTAGTCCCAGTACCGCTTAGCAAACTCCAAACGTTTACGTTTGTGAGTGTTAGTGAGAAAAGGCTTTTTCTTTACATGCCTCCCAAACAGCTTGGTGGCATGTAGAGAGCGTCTGATGGTTGTTTTGGAGACTTTGTGACCCCAAGATGCCACTCTTTGATGCAATTCTGTGACAGTGAGCTTAGGAATTTTTTTTACTTCTCTTACCATCCTCCTCAGTGTGCGTTGTGGCAAGATAATCTTGGGACCTCTTCCAGCCTTGTTTGTCACTGTTCCAGTTGTTTTAAACTTCTTAATGATTCCTCTGACTGTAGATATGGGCAAGTTAAGGTGAGTGGCTATTTTCTTGTAGCCATTGCCTGACTTATGAAGGTCGACACACGTCTGCCTTAAGGCCTGTACACACCAGGACTAATATCGCGCGCGACGTTTTTCGGCGCGTCTTGAGTGTTCACACCAAAGCAATTTTCATTGGCAATGTGCAGAGTGAACGTGCACATTCAGTAGATAGGGCTCCCAGTACACAAGGTGGTGCGGCGGCACTTTACGCTTCTGACACTCGCTTGTCACACAGAAGGAGAAGAGAGACAGTATTTACGTGCTTGCCAAAACCACAGATATATTATGTATATGGCCAAAACCATTCACACACTTTTTACTAACTGGCAAGCAGCATTAGCAGCTCATCATCTTCTTTGTCTACTTACTTCTTCTTCGTCATATCAATGTGTGCTCGACAAGACCGTTTTGTGCTTGAGCGCCACCAAGTTGTGTTTTACTGTCACTTCAGCAGCTCCAGGCACATGAACAAAAGCGCTGATCTCATTGGTCGGCCAGTTTTTAACGTGCCGCGTCAAAAAAACAAAACAAACCCGAGGCGTTTTTTTTTAAATGACGCATTTACGCCTGGCGTTTTGCGCGTCGGTGTGCACACTCACATTGGCGCCCTTTGTTTAGTCACGAGGCTTTAAACGTCGGCGATAAAAGTGCGTGAAAATCGTCCCGGTGTGAACAGGCCTTTACTTGAATGGTGTGTTCTCTTGTCTTTGCCATGTTGACAAATGGGTAAGAGAATTAGGCCTCTGTGTCACGTAATATTTATACCCCAGGGAAACAGGAAGTCATGAATTACTAATTAAAAGATACCCTGACTAACTTTAGCAACTACAGAAACATATTTAAAAAAAAAATCAATTACATTTTTCAGAGGAATTGTTAGGGGTGCCAATAATTGTGGGACACATGATTTCAAGGTTGTTGTTTTTTCTAAGTGTGTGTGTGGGGGGGTGTTTACCACCAAAGTAATGTACTTAAATGAAAGGTTGGATTTTTCTCTTTTTTTTTGCATTTGGGTTATATGTTGTTTAAAAAAAAAGGAGAATTTTTAGAAGTCCACACCACATCTTAAACAGGGGTGCCAATAATTGTGGAGGGCACTGTAGGTACCGGGTTTCGGTACCCAACCCTATTCATGATTCGAATAAATTAAGATTCAGAGGGTAACTATTCAATTATAAAACTATTCTCGAGGCATCACAATGCATCTTTCCCTCCAATTATTTTAATAATTATCATATTAAAAATTACAATATAGTTGTTTTTGTTATGCCCATTTTATTTTATTTTTATCAAAAACAAGAGATGCAAATAACACAGCGCGAGTAACACGTTGAGATTTTTTCATAGCTTCTTGTGTTTAACTCCTTTAAGCACGTCACGTCCCATACTTTTTCTCATTCATGCATGTTCTATTCATATAGGCTACAAACCGATACCAAAATATCAGACGCAAAAGCGCTTTGCTTCCGAAGGTCTCACACAACTTTAGTTATTAATATATAATACACATTCATTATTTAGCCTACAAAAAACCCCAGTAATATGCATGATAGGCCTATTATTTAGTTCTTGTGGATTGTTGCAGAATCGTTTACAGCAGCATATTATGATGCATCAGAAGAACAATAAAAAATATATATATTATTTTGACACGTTGCAGGCATAAATTTGCCTTTAAAATAAGCTGGGAAGGAATAAGTCTTGGCGGAAGGTGGAGTTAAAAAACAACTAAAGGCTGGAGTACACTACACGATTTTTAAAATCTGAACAGATTTTGAAAACACTAGGCATCATACACTTGCCAACTTCGTAAATGGTTACAGAGAAAAAGCTGGGCATCATACACTACCAGACTTTCATTGTTCGGAACCATAGACTGTAAGAAAATATGGGCTTAAGTAGTCGGCTGTACTGGGTACACAATGAAGTAATTTGTTTCTTCACCTCTGAAACTGAAATGTAAATGCATTTATACATTTTCATATCACAATGTTAAATTATAATTGCTTAAAGAATGTCATAAGATTAAAGATTAATATGAAATGTTAGACAAAATGTAATACATTTAAAGCTAAGACCGCCAGTAGGTGGTCTTAAATGAGTGACTCATTGAAACATTCATTCAAAAACAAAGCAAGTGTGACTGTCTTTATGAATAAATTGGTAATTAAATCATTAGTTTATTTAAAACAATGAGTTTTTCATTAAAGGCACATATTCTCTGGTGTTTGTTTGGAACTACTTTCGTTGACAAATATTTATATGCAAGTTACTTAACACAATCGTTTTTGCTGTGTTGATTCTTACACGAGTCCCACACAGACAAGATGCGCGTAAAATAATAATTTACGTTATTAAATAATCCATTAACATTTAATGTAGTACAATTAATAATTCGCAGCTATTGACGCTTTAATCACGTTTAAACACGTATCCCGGGAAAGTGTTAATGTAAAACCCGTAATGGTAAATATTAACATAATAATGAATGAATTAAGACAATTAGCAAACCAAGTACTGAGGTAAACATTTATGTCAAGACAAGGCTAACGGCAAATCAGTAACGTTACTTACGTGGTTGGTTTAGCTCTGTTGCGATTGCGTCCCGCTTTTTTCTTTGTCTACTCTGTTGTGGTAACAGTTGTCATCCACATTATAGAGACACTCGTGCTCCTGCCACAGCTGAATACGTTTTTCTTCCATGGCAGAGTTCCACTTTGTGATCTTGTCCGTCTTCATTTCTTCTTCTTTGATTTTCTTTGGCTAGTGGTCAGTCATCTCCGGTTTCAGTAGCGACGCGTCATACGCATGTGTTCTAAAATCAGCTCAAAATATCAAACATGTTTGATATCCTCCGACTGGATGGAATCAAAATATGAAGCAAAAAAAGTCTATGACCATGATATACTACGTGATTTTCCATGGAATCTGTCGGCTCAAATCTGCAGACTGGCTCTGACTTTTGTCAACTAGCGTCAACTTGTTCAGACTGTAAATCGGGGCAAAAATCGTGTAGTGTATTCCAGCCTAAGCTGTTCCTGAAATATTGGTGATCACACTAAGAAATCCACGTAGAAATTGGAACCCGGCTCAAGTCGCAGCTTTCTTGCCTTTCCTGACACTGACCTGATTGTTGCTTGAGTGGATTGCAACTACGGTCTGTTTGCACTTTATAAATGAAGAAAAGATGTTTCTGAACTGAATGATCCAAGAATAAGCCGGTGTTTTTGCGCCGAAAGTAAGCTAAGAGATGATTGATTTCAATGTGTAGGAAGCCCACGTCCGGTAATTACGTTTTATTATTTTGCACAAAAAAACAAAAACAGTGTCAAAGTCATTAATTTCTGTATTTATCATGTTTCAAATGAAAATTTGAGTACTGTATCTCAAAGCCCTTGGTATATTCTATAATTTACAGCAATAAACACAAATGACCTGGTTTTGACATTTTTATGGCTATGTCTACTTTGATGCTCTTAATCTCACAAATACATTATGCGACTTTTAGCCAGGGTTTCACAGACGGGGTCACATTTAGTGTGGATTTATTTTTCTTTCTGTTAATTATTCTCTTCTTAATCATGACAAATTGTCCAATCACACAGAGATCCACGTGACACGTATTATAAAGATGGCGTTTATTAAAGAGGAGAGTGAAGACATGAAGATTGAAGAAACATTCCGTGTGAAACGAGAAGATACTGAGGAACAAACAGGTTGGTTTTATTCTCAAAGCTGAACTAATTTGATCCTTATTAAAATGTCCATCTCTACAGAAATGAATGATCTTTTTGAAGGATCTCATATGAGTGTCATAATTAAAGTGATTTTATTTGGCATGGAATGGGTCACTCATGCGGACAGACATGTTGAGATCACATGACCAGACAAATACTAAAGCCGAAAGTATACTTTGTGCGAATTTTTTTTATACGTGCGCTGGCGTATCTTGGCGTATCTGAACCGTGGCGTGTGTATTGCAAATACAGACGAATATTGTCCATTCTGTCACAATGTTCGGTGTTCTCCTGCGACCCCAGTATGTCTGGTGCTTTGATTTATTATGGGCAGCATATATCTGCTGCAAATGCGACCGGGTTCCCCTCTGTCCCAAACATGTATGCATATAGCATGATGTATACAGTTAGTTTACATGATTAAAGGAACATTAAAGTTAAAATATTGTTTTAATCATTTAAACAGGCCTTTAAAGTTTGGGCAAAAACTTCTGGCAGGTTTACATTTACATTTATGCATTTAACAGATGCTTTTATCCAAAGCGACTTACAACTTGGGAGTACACGAAGCGATTGGTCATGAAGAGTCGAGTAAGCGCAACAAGTGCCTGAAATACTGAGAGCGTGTACGTTGCTCAGTATAGCACAGGCTAGAGTAGGGAGGGAAAAAGAGGAAGAAAGAGGAAAGGAAAGGTTTAAAAAAAAAAAAGTTTTTAGTTGACTTTTGAATGTTGTCAATGATTCTGCGTTTCGGATGGCGGTGGAAAGATTGTTCCACCAGCTGGGAACGTTGAATGAGAATGTTCTGGAAAGCGATTTTTTGCCTCTCTGTGATGGTACCACAAGCCGTCGCTCCTTAGCTGAGCGAAGGCTTCTGGTAGGGGTGTGGATTTGTAGAAACGAGTCAAATTATGCAGGAGCTGAGCGCGTGGTGGCTCTGTAGGCAAGCGTTAGCACCTTTAACTTGATGCGAGCAGCGAGTGATAGCCATAGCAGTATTTTGTTTGGCAATGATGCTTATACATGTGCATAAACAACTTTTTACAACTGTCAATCTTCAAAATAGACGACTAGTTATACATTAACACTATGCTGAAAGCTCCTGTATGCAGATGAATACAAGTGCATTTTCGTTTACTATTGACACAAGTCAATAAGTAAATCATATTCAACTACGGTAATTAATAACCTATTATAGTAAACAACATTTCCTAATTATGCCCGTTTCTTGTGTTCATATATTTCATAATAAAATGACATGCGTACACTACCCTTCCTGAAATACAATTAATAGTCATCATTCATAGATTTCATGTTAAAATATACAAATTCACTACCCTCTTTGAAATACAATAATCCGTAAACAAAAGAATCATCACATTAATCTGAAAAAATAATCGTTAGATTAGTCGACTAATTGACAAAAACAATTGTCATTAGATGCAGCCCTACAAACAAGGTAGGTGTGAAAGGGCCCTAACATACTCTTTTTATACCCATGTTACTTATACAGGTGGGCGGGTCATTTTATTTCACGATAACAATATATATCACCATATAGTAGGTGTGTAACGGTACACAAAGCTGACGGTTCGGTACGTACCTCGGTTTTGAAGTCACAGTTTGGTACGGGTTCGTTACAGCAGTTTTACAAAATTGCTTTTTATTTATTTTTAACAGTGGTTTACTGAAAAAATCTAGTGTGTCTGACCTTAAATGAATTCAATTATAACTAAAAGTTTAATAAAGGTAATGCTATAAACTATATAGGGAGCCCTTACTTGCACATTAATACTATAATATTAAAGGTTAGGGCCCACACTATTTGCCTAAATTCAGTTGCTATTTATTTTTTAGATATAATAATCAACACTCAAATAACACATTGCATGCAAACATGTAAACTTCACATAAGGCAGTTTTTGCATTAACTCCTAAATCTAATTATAATAATTAAGTAATAATTTAATAATTAAGTTTTTCTTCAATTTGTTGTTGAAATATAATCATAAATACACAGTGGCTGTCATTTTCATGACAGATTTATTTAAACATACAACATAATCAAGACATCATTAACAGGTTAGGTAGAATTAATATATATAAGCTAATATAGTGCATATATTTAGCGAAAGAGTTAATTTCTTTAGTGAACTAACCAGCTGTGGACACTGAATGACTGCCTGAGGTAGGCCTAAATGTGATGCTGCCTGACATTGTTCTCAAGCTGTTTTAATATTGACGTCTTTCCGTCGTTGAAACACTGATTGAGCGATTACACGACATATGATAAGTTTCAAGTGTTAATGTATCCTCAACATACCCTAAGATATAATTCATGTTTATTCTTTAGGAAGAGATGATTGCGTTCACAGATGATCGCGTCCACACGCGCGCCTTAAACTGATGCGCTGAATACTCAATAGGTTCGTGTGGGAACTTGGATTGAAGTATGTTCCGCGCTTAAAATAAGCCGACTGTTATCTGTTAAAGATTGCATTCAGAACCGTTCGGTACACACGTGCACCAAACCGAAAGCCCTGTACCGAAACGGTACGAATACGTGTACCATTACACCACTACCATATAGTAATTTTTGCTTTAAGGTTTTTATAATATCAACATTTTTGATATTTTGCAACAATCAAATGATCAATTATGCTATCAATCTGTGCGCGTACTTCAGGTCTGAACCCAGGCAGCGCATTGAGTCCATAAGGTGTCAATAACTTTTATCCATCATGCACTGCACGGATATATTTTATTCCGTGCAGGGAGTGGAAGCAGAGCTCTTCACCCTGTCACTCCTAAAGTACTAATTAAATGTACAATTTTAACATTCTTAGTAGCAGTGTATCGCTGTTTGAGCTGCACAAGTTGAAGCAGAAGAATGAATGAACACTGAAGTGCTTTGATAGAGGATTAATTAACTTACAAACACATCCTGCATGAGGTTAATCAAATAGAAACAAAATAATCAACTTTATGCGAAAGCACGGTTTGCACTTAAGGCCCTTTTACACCAGATGTGTAACGAAAAAGCGAATATTTAGCATGCAAATAGTTTGCGTCAAAACAATTCACATCAGCCGCGAAGCAAATTTGCGACGTCTGTGACGTTTCAGAGCTCCAACATTCCAAAACATTTGCGGCGACAGCTGAGAAAACATGAACACTTCATCATCCAGTGAAGACGAGCTTTTCATTTTCTTTAAAAGACTAAAAAGAAGGTTTTTGGTGCACCCAGTCTTAAAAGAACAGAGAGTCTGAAGGAGAGTATGCTAATCTTGTACAGGAGCTAAAATTTTTATCATGGCCGATTCCGCACTTACTTTCAAATGTCCGTGGGACAATTTGAGGAGCTCCTGCAGACAGTAGCACTGCATCTGTTTTTTCATTAAAAAACTATTAAAAGTCACGATACAATACATTTGTCCACATAGATAAAGGCAGATTTCTGTCAACACAATAGCAAGATTATTAGCTGCTGGGAGGCCTAGCATATATTTGTAAGAATGAATTGATGTAATGAGGTGCAGTTCCAGTGGCAGTCCTGAAAGCCAGTGTCAGCCTTAAATTGAATTCTGGCTCCGGGAGCCAGTGGGGTGAGATCAGGAGGGGAGTGATTTGGGTTCTCTTTGGCTGATTGATGACCAGATGTGCTGCTCTTTTCTGGATCATCTGCAGGGGCTTAAGGCCATTACACTCAGGTAGTGCTGGGCGGTATACCGGTTCATACAGAAAACCGGTATTTATTTTTGTTATGATATGAATTTTGGTGATACCGGTATATGTCGCGTTCGGAATGCAGCGCAGCGCGTCACTGTTCGAGGGGTCACGTTTCAATGTTGCACTTTAGTGAGAGCACAGCTGAGATCGCATTACAGCCTATGGTTAGTCCGAAATCACCCCCTAAAGCCTCATTCACTATTATTCCCTACATTATATTGTTCACTTGAAAGAGTGAATGAAAACGAGTGGGTGAATTTGGACAGCTGCTGTGTGTACATCGGCTGTACACTCGTTATTGCGGTGCAATGCGGGATTGAATGAGTGCACTCAATAACATCCACCTGGACACCACTACAGATGGCTGTCCCCTCAAATAATGCCCTTCTCCACATGAATCATATTATAGTTCATATAGACCGGAGCGAGCGGTCTATATGTACCGTTTTTTATGGACATATTTCATATACTCTAGTGCTCTAAAAACGAACCGGCAGCGTGTATGCGCACATATTTCATCACGTCTTCTTCAAATGAAATGCATGCAAAGGACACTGAACTATACGTCGGATCACGACAGCGATGACACGATGGGTTATTCTGCTACACAGAAGATAATGATGTAAGTTATTAAATAGACTGACAATTCAAAGAAGAATGGAAAAAATATAACTGCTTTATTCTTTCTGTGTTAAATTTACGTCTGTCGTTTGTCCAGAGACTGCAGTGCTCTTAAATGTATTGAAAATGTCATTAGACATAGACATTTTAAATGTTCGTCCACGTTTCTCCCTCGTTTTGTCAGTTTGTTATTATATAGGGTTAGATTTTTAAAATGCTTAAGGTGCCCTCAACTCTTTTTTTTTTTTTTTTTTTTTTCTCCCCATGGTCATATTTTAATTTAATATGCATGTGTCTGTAATGAGTGTGTTGCATGTGTTTTATTGGTTGTTGTCTCCGCACAGCATCATTTTGTGGGACTTTGTAAACCTGTATTAATTCTAGTGTGGAGTTTTTCTACAATATTCACTCGTCATGACAGTAAAATAGGGCATTCTAGTCAATTTACTGCAGTATTTCCTCTCTCAATTAGTAGAAAATATGGTTAACGCATAGGGGGAAAAAATACCGTTATATACCGCAAAACCGATATAGTTTTGAAAAATACCGTGATATACATTTTTGGTCAAACCGCCCAGCACTATACTCAGGGCTGTGAGAAGAAAATTGCGCAATTTTGTTCTCGCAGCCCTGGTTTGGGAGTTCTCGCAGCGTGTTCTCGACACATCTGAGCAGAACTTTTTTCTTGTGGGTGTCCGAGAACTATTGTGTGATTGGTCAGAAATTTAAAGTGGGCAGGGTTAATGCGGAGAAACTGAGATGTTCGGCACCTGCTTTTCTCGTGAAGTATGGAATGTCCTGCCCAGAACAAACTTTTGTTCTTGTTCTGGCCACCTCGAGAAAACGAACAAATTTCTTTGTTCTTGTGGAGTATGTACCAAGCTTTCTTTGCACTAGCTGGAAAGCTTACCATTAGAGTATTGCAATAGTCCAGTCTTTAAAAGCTTGGGTTTAAAAGCTGTCATGTATTCTGGCAGGACGGGTCTGATTTCCCTGATGTTGTAAAGTAGAACTACTTAATTAGAGTGTTGTTAAAATGCAGGTAGAAAGTTCAGTTGGTCATTGAACACATCCCCCAGGCTCCTTACTGTCCTGGTTGGCATTAGTACTGTAGTCCCCAGTTGAATAGTGATGTCTAGTAGAGCTGGTTTTGCAGAGATTACAAGGAGCTCCATCTTTAAAAGGTTGAGCTGGGCATGATGTCCTTCATCCAAGCAGAGAAGTCCAAAAAGCCGGCAGAGATACGAGCGGAGACCGTGAGAACATCAGGTTTAAATGACTAATAGAGTAGTAGGAGAAGCTTTATGATCATGCCCAGTGAGGATGTGTAAATGAAGAAGCGAAGAAGACCGAGCCTTTGAGGCATCCCGGTGATTAGCTGTTGTGAATCGGGGTCTCTCTTCTCCATGAAATCTTGCAAGATCTGCTTGTGACTGAAGCCACCACCCAAGTCAAGGGTGGACAAGAGGATCTAGTGGTTTACCATGTCAACAGCAGCAGACAGGTCCAGTAGTATAAGGACAGATGATTTGAAGTTGGCTTTTGCCAGCTCCATGGAGTATCAGGTTTTTAAGCCAGACTAGTTGTTGTCAAGTAGGCCATTCTGTGAGAGAAAAGCAGAGAGCTTATTAAACGCAAAACTTTTTGACAGGACATAAAAAAAGAGAGACTGGTCTGTAGTATTCAACTGGTGTAGGGTTAAATTTAGTTTTTTTTTAGCAATGGGGATACCCGAGCCTCATTAAATGCGGAGGGAAATTTGACAGTGTGGAATATGTTGATGATATGAGTCAGAGTGGTTAGTAATGTCAGTGAAACTTTGTTTAAACATTTGATAGAATGTCAGAGAAAAGGTGGAGAGTGACAGGATAGAGAGGAGAATGTTGTTACATTTGGTATTAAGAATTTACTGCGAGTGTTTTTCTTTTAGGTTCAGTCAATTGGGGAATTGTAACTCCATTTGTCAGCAACGATTGGACCATCATGATCATCATGTTGGGTCATTCCGAAGTTATAATAAATTTGTTGCTTCCTCTTGACAAACAAAACAAACAAATCATTACATGGAATTACTGGTTTTGGTCTGATGGTTGAGGGAGTTTGTTCTCTTTTTTTTCCCTCTTCCCAAGTGTTTGTCTTAATCCCTAGAAGATGTAGTAAATGTAAGATTGAGATGAGTCTATAATTAACCAGATCTCCTGGGTCAAATATTTTCACGGGTTTAACTGCCAGCGTGAATATTTTAAGGATATGTCCTAAAGCCAGTGAAAGGTTTTGACGCTTTACATGTCTGAATGTTTTTATATCTGTTCCTTTGTGCCATTAAACTTGGATTAACACTGGTTTTTTTCCACCTTAGACCTGATGGAGCTGAACGAAGAGAGTCAAGAACTGAATAAAACGGAAGAAAAAGATCAATATGAGGATCATCATGATTTCATAACTGGAGTAAAATCTTTTAGTTTTGATAAACACATGACAATTCAAAATGGAGAAAAAACGTACACATGTCCACAGTGTGAAAAGAGTTTCAATCAAAAAGGACACTTTGAAGAACACATGAGAACTCATACTGGAGAGAGCCCTTTCACCTGTCAACAGTGTGGAACCAAATTTACTCAAAAAGGGAGCCTTAACAGGCATGTGAGGATTCACACTGGAGAGAAGCCTTACACCTGCCAACAGTGTGGAAAGAGTTTCAGTCAACATGGAAACCTTGCAGACCACATGAAAGTTCACACTGAAGAGAAGCCTTACACTTGCCAACAGTGTGGAAAAAGTTTCAACCGGAAAGGAAATCTTAATTGCCACATGAGAATTCACACTAAAAAGAGCCTTTTCACCTGCCAGCAGTGCGGAATGAGTTTCACCGTAAAAGGAAGCCTTAACAGCCACATGAAAATTCACACCAGAGAAAAGCCTTACACGTGCCTTCAATGTGGAAAGAGTTTTGATCAACATGAAAACCTTAAAGTCCATATGATGAGAGTTCACTCTGAAGAGAAGCTTTACACATGTCCTCAGTGTGAAAAGAGTTTTAAACAAAAAGGACACTTTGAAGTCCACATGAGAGCTCACTCTGAAGAGAAGCTTTACACATGCCCACAGTGTGAAAAGAGTTTCAATCAAAAAGGACACTTTGAAGACCACATAAGAATTCACACTGGAGAGAGGCCTTTCACTTGCCAACAATGTGGAAAAGGATTCAACCGAAAAGGAATTCTTAACAGGCATATGAGAATTCACACTGGAGAGAAGCCATTTATATGTGGTCACTGTGGAAAGTGTTTCCAATATAAAGTAACCCTAAAGTACCACATGAGGATTCATTTATGAGGGAACTGTTCTTTCAGCAGGATAATGCGCCCTGCCACAAAGCAAAAATGGTTCAGGAATGGTTTGAGGAGCACAACAATGAGTTTGAGGGGTTGACTTCGCCTCCAAATTCCCCAGATCTCAATCCAATCGAGCATCTGTGGGATGTGCTGAACAAACAAGCCCGATCCATGGATGCCCCACCTCAACTTACAGGACTTAAAAGATCTGTTGTTAACCTCTTAGTGCCAGATACCACAGCACAGCTTCAGGGGTCTAGTGGAGTCCATGCCTTGACGGGTCAGGGCTGGTTTTGCAGCAATAGTGGGACCAACACAATATTAGGTCATAATTTTATGCCTGATCGGTGTATATTGGCATTTTTAAAAAAAATAATTCGTTTTTACACAATTTATCTTGCCATTCCTTTCCATGGTGAAGCGCTGATTTAATTGAATTTTTAAATAGGCAAATGCTTAAGAGTCAATGATTGGATCATTATTGCAGCTATTATGTTTCTAGCATGTTATATGTTTGGCAACAGTTCTTCTTACCTTAATTGATGTGTGCAGCTTTTCATTTCCTAAAACACCATGTAGGAAGACCTTAAATTCATTGAAAGTCTTTGGAATGTGCTGGAGTAGACTTCTGAGTGCTTGACTCTTGCATTGTCAAAGAGATATGGCCATTTGGTTCTTAAATCTGCAATTGTTGGGGATGTTACATTGATCATGTGACGCTGGAGGCAATAGTTCCCCTCCTTGAGCTTGCAAACAACCCCCTTTCTGCTCTAGAGAATCCTTAATGAAGATGTATCTCCTCCATCTTCTGACGCTTCACTTCAAGACTGTCATAACTTTTACCTGGTGGATGAGCAGGCTGCCATCTTGTACAACCCTATGAGTAGGGTTGGGAACTGAGAACCGGTTCTTATGCAGAACCGAAACTGTTTTTTGAAAAATACCAGAACCGTGTGAAATTCCTAAGGTTCTGGTGCAATGTGTGTGCGAAGCGCTGGAAGCGTATCCTTTAATAGCGAGTGACAGCCAGTGTTGCCAAGTCTGTGGTTTTCCCGCGGAATTGGGCTACTTAAACACTGTTGCCGCGGGCTGTGTTTCATGTCCGCGGGTTGAAGCGACCCCAATTATGTGATATTTAGCCCCGGAAATGCGAATTTTACCGGAGAAGCCCCCCTGAAACGCGATTGGGCTTGTTTTGGGCTAGTTTTGAGTAGCAATTGTGCGGGTTTTGTTGTGAAAACCTGGCAACCCTGGCTCACCTCATCATTGCCTGCCGCTTCCAGGAGTGCAATGCAGTTCAGCACTGAAAGCCCTCGCGCTACACATTTATGGTTTTGCGTCAGATATTTTCTCATTGACCACCAGCATGGCGAAGAGAAAGTCACCATTATGGATTAATTTCCAAAGAATGAATGATAATGAAGCAAAATGTAACACGTGAAAAGTTAAGAACATGCAACGGAGGCTGCACTAGCAGTTTGACAAAACATTTGCTACAGCACAGAGTGCCACAGGGCTTATACCAGATTTATAGTGAAAGGCCTATATATATATATATATATATTTGTCAACCGTTGAGTCACCATGCTTAGGTAAGTGTTTAGGCACTATTACCTTTGTAATGCTGAATTGCAATTTATTATTTACAAGTTCACTGAATTACTATTAAATTAATATACAACTAATTAATATATATAACTAATAAATATAATTTATAACTTGGTTTTATTCAGAGACAGAGAGATCAAATGTAATAAGACAATTTCAGAGGTGTTCATTTGAAAAAAAAATTGTTGCAAGAATGGCTTAATTAATACTGTAATATATACAGTACAGGACTTTTTGTAACCTGTAAATAAATTTTAGAACAAGTAATAAACACAAAATGGATTGTTTGAGTTGCGTATTGTGCCTTTTTCCTTTACCACTATTTGTTTAATAATTTTAATGGAACCGGAATCGTTAGGCGGAACCGGAACCAGAACCGGAAAATTTCTCACGATTCCCAACCCTACCTATGAGTCAATTGGACGTTGTTGTCCAGTAGTCCCAGTGTCATTACATTGGATCCTTTGATAACTTCGATTCGATTCGAATGCTCGGTGCATATTTTCAGCTGTGACAGAAAAGATTCATATCCACCCCCAACCTGCTCATCACCCATCATGTCGGCAAAAGTCTTTGGATACTGCCTCGCTATTTAGCGAGTAACAGGAAGACACTGTGATCTGGTAGGGTTTGTGTCATGTTTTCTCATTTCATCAACAAGGATTCTAATCATTTGGACTCTGGTCATTCTTAACAGCACTCTGTATGCCTGCTGCCAAGTTTATTTTTCACAAACACTGTCAGTAAATATACTTTTAACAAAATATGCTTTGCTTTCATCTCTCGAGAAGCTCATGGGATGTTTTGTGTCCAGCTCTCCACCCTGGCACGCTGCCCTCCTCTTTTTCTCATTGACTGGTTCCAAACCCATCAAACTCAAACAGAACATCTTGCCAGTTGACATATGAAATATGCAAAAATACAATTTATGTAGTTCGTTATATTTCAACTGCCATATAAAATACACTTACACATTAATGAACATAGTACATTAAATAAATATATCAAAATATACAAAGGGTTACATGCAAATGTATCTATAGCCGCGTTTCCACCAAAATTACCCGGAAGAATTTGTACCAGGAACTTTTTCCCCTAGACATGCTACTGTCTGCGTTTCCACTGCAGTCTAAAGTACCGTGAAGATTAGGCAAATTAGTCCGGTGATGTAGGACTGCGCGCAACGGACAGTAATCATTTTTGCGCGACACTGTCTGCAACAATAACAAGTATGGAGGAGATTCAAGCAGTGCTGCTTTTGCTGGTTATTGCATTAGTAAATGTTTAAATTAACATAAAGATAAATAAGTGCTTTATAAGTGCAGTTCATTATTAGTTCATGTTAACTAATGTAAGCTAATGAACCTTATATATATATATATATATATATATATATATATGTGTGTGTGTGTGTGTGTGTGTGTGTGTGTGTGTGTGTGTGAGATTAATGGTTAAACAGTGTAAATGAATGGTGTGCTGGGCTAACTAGAGCTCTTCTTAAAACATACTTTGTTCTTATATTTTTATAAGTATATAGGCTATTCTTTAGGTAGGAATAAAATACAATACCGTTTTTATTTGTATGTATTTTCTACACTTCAGACAGGTGTCTGTCTGGATTTGTGTATAAATGCAAGACGTCACATTAGGCTATTCAATTTGTTTCGTTTTGTGAAGAAAAGGATATGTAAATGTGAAGATGTGAACGTTTGTTCGTGGACGTGTGTTGTTTGGAGGATTCAAACGATTTGTCATTGCTTGCACAAGAGCGGATATGAGGAAAACACCCGGACAGTGTGTGAAATAGTATTATAATAAGGGAAAATTTCCCATAGTTACCAAATGACCGTTAATAGTGTTCAAATATAGGCATCATTGTGACACTTACTGCTACATGTTCTTTTCAGGGTGGAATTCTTGTATGCTGAGAGATGTCAGTTCGTTTTGGTGCACACAGCATGCATTGCATTATGAAACTATTCTTCTTGACATCTTGGAGTCAAAACATTGAGCTACGGGAGGCAGATCACCCGTGGCCTCAAGTTCAGTCTCACACATCTTCCTCTGCTTTGGCCATCATCTTCCGACTAAACGCGCGCTAATTATAAGCGGGTGATGCGTAGCAACCTCTCGCGAAGCAGCCTCTCCAACGTTTCGCGAGATTTGCGAAAGTCATATTTACTTATTTTAAAACATATAATATAATTATTACCATTTGACAGTAACGGAGGAACGCCACCGAATGTAACTAAGTAAAAGTACAGTTTTTTCACAAGAAATTTACTCGAGTAAGAGTAAAAGTACCCATCTTTAAAACTACTCTAAAAGTACAAGTTACCCAAAAAATTTACTCAAGTAAATGTAACGAAGTAAATGTAATTCGTTACTACCCACCTCTGGTCGAAACACACCGAGTACCACCCCAAAGTTCCTAGTTCTTGCAAATGCAAATCCCAGTGAACGGTCAACGAAAAGGAGGTAAATCTGCAGTATATGTACACCTCTTATTGTTGATCAAATTGATTAACTTAATGTGCTCCACTGGTATTTAATTAGGTTTAATTATCTGAACGTGCTCCTCCCGAAATGTGTTAATAAAACCTCACTTTGTACTATCCAATTAATGTAGGAACCTTTGCATGTTACTGTGAGGGTTTATCTGTGTCTGCTTTGGTTTTCTTCATGTTTTAGTTCACTTTCCTTGGTTTTCATCTGTTTCTATAGTTTCATCATTTGATTAGTGTTTGCACCTGTGATTCATTTCATTGTATTGGTCTATGTATTTATGTTGTTTTCCTCAGTTCATGTTACGTATTTGTTAGATATTATTGGGTTGGTTTCCCAGTTCTAGTCTCCTAAGTATCTTGTTATTTTGAGTTTTTTTTATTTTTATTAAAAGACTTGCTGCGCCTAGATCCAGACTTTTCTAATCATTACCTGCAACCGACGCTGACAGAAAGACAGACTGCATGGATCTATGGATCTAGCAGCAGTACATATTCTCCTCTCACAGGGCAACCAGTCCCTTGAGAGACACACACAGCCTTTTTTGGAGTTACAACACCTTGTCCATTATGATGATGCTAGTGTGTGCTCCACATGTGCTGATTTCCTATCAGTGATCCCATATGAAGTATTCTTCTACTGTTTCGATTTCCCTGTTTGTGAACCCTCTCCACATACTCCTGGAAAGTCCCTTGAGGTCTGCACAGTTTTGGGGCCCTTTAGAAGTTTTGACATGCACTGACATTTGTGCTTTTTTCAGTTGCTTATAAACATATTTGTAGGGAGGCCAACCAGTTGGAGTGGAAAAGGAAATGACGTGCTGGACAAAAAGTTAATGCGAAATCCAAAAAGGGTGTTTAATTGGAAGGTGCAAAAATATTTACAGTGCAGGAGAAAACAAGAATAAATAAAAACTGTACAAAAAGGAAACAAAACAGCAACAATGTGCTAATTTGGCTAAACCAAAGGGCCCAAGTTTGCAACACTGCTCAGTATGCGCTTCCACTGAGTCCATAATCAGAACTGAAATCCTGTAGGCCAGCAAGCCTATTTATAGGCTGAAGCCCCACCTACAGGACATACCAAGTAATAGAAACAAATTTAAATGTTTGTAACAATACAATTAAATACTATATCAACCCATTTTAACACAACAAACTTCCAAAGAGCTAATACAGCAACCATTAAGGAGTTTAACATACAATTAAATGGCAAAACATCTGTTCCTAAATTCCACCCCTCTGACATCACACCAAAATAGTAGCTTCCACAGGAAGTGATGTGGCTGCTGCTTTAAAAGACAGTTTGACCTAAATGAAGGGTTTGGTTGTACAGAGTGGGTTGGTGAACCGGGAAGTTTAACTGCAAGAAGGTTTGTGAAAATATTGTGTGGAAAATAAAAGGTAATTATAACATAAGCTATTGTGTTCTGGCATTTTGTTATGTAGAAACAATGAAAAACTTAACAAAATTAGAACAAGACACAGCAGGAACCAATTTTGGACTGAACAAAACAAAAACTCCATAACACCTTCCTAATGTGTACACAGATGTTAATATTGCCGGCAATGCATAGTACCAGTGAAATGGGTGAATGTTTGCAAGTCCAAATTTAGATAGTCAACAGGTTAACCTGTGACAATATTAATGGCAAAAGTGTCTTTACATTGTATTCTGCACAAATTGGGCTACCATAATATGTGAGCAACATGTATGTGCGTGCTTGTATTTTTAAGAGAGTAATGTTTTGATTCATTGATGTTGTTGCCTTGAGTTTTTGCTTCAAACTGGTGTGAGAATCATTATGCCTGCTCATTCACATAAAACAATATATTGATTTAAATTTTGATAGGCGCTTTTTCTTTACAAAGGACATGCGAAGAGGCATGAACAATCATGAATAATGCTGTGCTTCACCAGGGCTGAAGTCAAGTCCATCTTTGTTGAGTCCAAGACCATGACTAGTCAAGCCCAAGTCCAAGGAGGTTTGAGTCCAAGTCAGAATGAGTCCAAATGAGACAGTCAAGACAGAGACAGAAAACAAAGAATCCTCTTCAAGACCACGTAGCCTACTTAACTATTGATAGTTTGTGATGCAAGAGAGCATTATCTTCTATTATAAAATAATAATTTTGCATTGCACATGCTCTTTGATCATTACAAATGGTAGAGTAACAACACTACGATCAAATAAGCCCATTTTGTTTACTTTAGCTATAGCAATTTCATTAGTCACATAAAGCTGAATTGCAACTTCACATGTATAGTCTTGTTATTATAGTGAAAATCACAATCTGGGCTTCCAATGGAAGATTTAACAAATTACAAGCAACACAGGTGTCACTAAAAAAATGGTCATGTTCCCATTCAGAACTTATACATACAGACTGTTGGTCTGGGAACGCACCCGGGAATGCCCCATCATGTGATGTGAATTTAGCCCTTTGGGGAAAACTTTGCCTTGGCGCTAATTGAAATACACGGGACAATCATGCTGAAGAGTTGCTGTGTCGTTTTCTGTACCGCCAATAAACAAACAAATTATGAATTGAAGTTCTACATCCTTCCTAATAATCATACAGAACCGGAAAGGAGGACAAAATGGCTACAAGCAATAAGGCGTTAGGATGATCAAGGTCGGCATTTCATCACAGGTAGGTTACGTTAACATTGTGTTCATTATTAACGTTATCAAAACTGTGTAAGGTTGTTTCAGAAAGTGGCATGCATATATCTGTGGCATGTGTAGCAGGCTACAGCTGTCTGGCCAAATGGCAATTCATTTGCAGTGCTGTGAGCCAATCGCGATGGTCGAGTCCCTATATATAAATCGGGACTTTTCGTTTGACAAGCTACGTCATCGACACGCGACTGTTGTCCTGTCTACCTGCCGGCCTATCTGTCTGATGTCTGTCTTGGTCTGCCTGGGTCATCTATTCGATCCTAGCGTTACCGGTAGGAAAAGCTCTGGTTCTTTGTTTCCACTCTTTTAACTTTATGACTGGGGCTTATAGGGAATGTTTTGATTTTAGAATCCCCGTTGCTGTAGTAGCCCTGTTAGCAGCTAAAGTTGTTTTGTATTTTTTATTTTATTTAACCTTTATTTAACCAGGAAAAGTCCCATTGAGTTACAGTAACTCTTCTCCCAGGGAGTCCTGGCCAAGACTGGCGGCCAAAAGTTTCAATACATAAAAGACAAAACATAAATTACATAATACACCACAAATCTATACATACACTATACATACTAGAACACAAACAAATCATTATACTTGACGTTAGCAGATACAAACATACAATTGTAAAAGGCACCTAGTTAAATACAACTGCACAGTTCAGTCAGAGTTGACTTTAAAAGGTTTTTAAAAGTATTGATAGATGGAAGTGACACTAGATTTAAGGTGTTTTGGAGTTCATTCCAGACATTTGGTGCATATGATGAGAACGCTTTTTTACCAAGGGCTGTTCTTGTTGATGGAATAATTAGTAGTATTTTCTTTGACGACCTTGTCCTATAAACACTATTTTGGTAAATAAGCAAATTTGAAATATAGATGGGTAATTTACCCATTAGTGCTTTCGCAATAAAAATCAATAAATGGAATTTCCTTCTGAGGGAGAGGGAGGACCATTGTACAGTTTCATACAGAGTGCAGTGGTGAGTCCTAGCTGCTGCACCTGTAATGAAACGTAAAGCTGAGTGGTATAGTACATCTAGTTTTTTTTATAAAAATGAAGAAGAGTGCATATAAATTAGGTCACCATAGTCCAAAACTGATAAGAATGTGCTCTGCACCAACCTTTTCCTTGCTGAATATGGAAAGCACTTCTTTAATCTAAAATAAAAACCTAACTTGGGTCTGAGTTTTTTTAAAAGGCTCTCAATATGGACCCCAAAAGACAATTTATCATCCAACCAAATACCTAGGTATTTGTAGGAACTCACTCTCTCTATTGGAGTACCACTTTGTGTTAAAATAGGGAAATCGATAAGTGAATGTGAACGTGTAAAAAACATTAATTTTGTTTTTTTAGCATTTAATACCAACTTTAATCCTACCAGCGATTTTTGTACCTGACTAAAGGCAGACTGTAAGTTATGAATTGCTTCCTTCAATGACATAGCTGAGGTATACAAATTAGTATCATCTGCGTACAAGTGAGTCTTTGCTTGATTCAGATTCAAACCTAAATTATTTATATAAATAGAAAATAAAATAGGACCCAAAATTGATCCTTGGGGGACACCCATTTTTACTTCTAGCAAGGATGAAGTACAATTATCTAATGCCACACACTGAGTTCTACCACTCAGATAATTCGAAAACCAATTTAGCACAGTGTTACTAAAACCTATGTTTTGCAATCTTTGCAGAAGAAGATGATGGTCAACAGTGTCGAATGCTTTAGATAAATCAATAAATAAAGCAGCACAAGACTTTTTATCATCTAA
Source organism: Gobio gobio (assembly GCF_949357685.1). Lineage (NCBI taxonomy): Eukaryota > Metazoa > Chordata > Actinopteri > Cypriniformes > Gobionidae > Gobio > Gobio gobio. The sequence continues at coordinate 39,701,573 of NC_137101.1, read as the reverse complement.
AGCATTAACAATATCATTGATAACAGAGGTTACAGCCGTAATTGTACTGTGTCCTTGCCGGAAACCAGACTGAGTGGGACTTAAAATACAGTTGTCAGCTAAAAAATGTTTTAGTTGCTCATTTATAAGAGACTCAAACAATTTAGCCAAGACAGATAGCCTGGAGATTGGCCGATAATTGTCTAAGGCTGACGGGTCTCCACTTTTTAATAGTGGGAGGACAAATGCAGATTTCCATGACTTGGGGATAGAACCACTGTATAAACTAAGATTAAAAAGGGAGGAAATAGGATCAGCAATCAAGTTTGCAGCAGTTTTGAGGAAATATGGCTCAATCTGGTCTGGGCCAGCCGACTTTTTACAGTCCAAGCCTGACAGTGCCTCTCGTACCTCAGAGACAGATATAGGAGTAAAGTTAAAATTATTTAAACCTACACTAGACAAGTCTGTGATAGAGGTTACACTATCTGTAGAGTTGGTTTGGAGTGCCGACTGAGTAGCTATTCCTGCATTAATAAAGTGCTTGTTAAAAGTATCTACTATATTTTGTTTACCCCTTACTTCACCATGGCTTGCCATTATAACTTCAGGGATAGTGGGGGGTGGCACATCACCCGAAGAAGATTTAATTGCTTTCCAAAAATGTTTGGGGTCATTTAGGTTTTCATTTATTAAATTCAGATAATTTTCACTTTTTGTACTTTTTATTAGTCTTGTGCATTTGTTTCTTAATACCCTATAATTCAACCAACATTTATCATTATTATTTCTTTTTGCTTTGATCCATGCTTCATTCCGTTCTCTAATAGCTGTTGCAATAGAGTCATTAAACCAAGGATTATCTCTACCCCTCACTCTATATCTTCTAATAGGAGCATGTTTGTCAACTATGGCTAAAAAGGTATTTTTAAAATAATTCCAGGCCAGCTCAACATCATCCATATCACAAACTAAGTTTAAATCACTCTGATAGATTTCATGAAGGAAAGCTTGTTCATTAAAACGTTTATAATTTCGTTTAAAAATAAACCGTGGCTTGGTTTTAGTCAGTTTGCAATTTCTAACACAGACAACCATACAATGATCACTGACATCATTACAAAAAACTCCAGTAGCTGAGTACTTATGTGGAGCATTGGTCAGAATGACGTCAATTAATGTAGATTTGTCCATTCGTTTTGGATTTAAGCGTGTAGGTGACTGTACTAATTGGGTCAAATGTAACGCATCACATAAGTCTCTTAACGCTGATGGAGTCGATAGCCAGTCCCAATTCAGGTCTCCTAGGACAATGTACTCGTTAGGCAGTTTATGCAAAAAGTCAGACAGCAGGGCAGTTGCACCAGCTGCAGCCGAAGGTGGGCGGTAGCATCCTACCACAGTCAGAGAAGCGCCATTGGGGAGATTTAATTTGATGGCACATAGTTCGAAGAATTTTGGCTTTGTTATTGTTTCAATGGAACAACATTCCAACGAAGCCTTAGCATATATGGCTACTCCCCCTCCTTTACCCACACGATCCGTCCTAAAGAGATTATACCCTTCGATATGAATCATATTGTTTGTGATTGATGGTTTGAGCCACGTCTCTGACAAGACGATTATGTCACTTTCTGTCAGTTTAGCCCACAGTCGAATAGCATCGATTTTATTAATCAGGCTGCGCACGTTGACATGAATAAAACGCAAGCCACTGCTATCTTTCAAATCGTTAGGACTCAAAAGCTCAATCAATTCTGGGCCTGGGTTAGGATGGATGTTACCTGATAGGAACAGGAGTAGAATAATCCAAAAACCTTGTCGGGCGTGCGTTGATGATTCCATAGTCACGCTTGCAGGAGATGGACTGGAACTGCCGAATTTCTGTCCAACTGAGAAGTCCGTACTTGTGCAAGGTCTTAGTAGAACAGTCAGAAAAGTCAGATGAAGCCATGTGGATTGATGTAAATCCGGCATCAGAAAACAGCATAGTCACAGAATTTGGGAGAATAATCCGGGAAGATGCAAATGATCCAGATCCGAGAGTGTCCACAGTTGGTGAGCTCAGCACATAAGCGAGCAGCAGGTAAACCGGTAGCCTCATGTTATCAATGCAGCCAGACCAACTCGTTTTGTTGTTATCGGGTTGTTATTTACTGTTTACCAAGTTGCTTGTACAGTTCTGAGACACAGGATGAAAGTTTATTCCGATTCAGGTAACCCGTTAAGCTTATAAAACACAGATACAGATACAGATAAACTACATAGACAGACGAGAAAACACCGGCGCCGCCATCTTGGATTTGCCTTTTTGTTTGTGCCCGGTTATTGGTGACCAGAGCCTGGGGCCGTGACTGGATGCTGTTTAGCAAAGGTATGTGACTACGATCATTATTAGATAAATGTTACGGTGAGATGCGTTTATAAGTAGACATTTTTTGTATTTCAGGGAAGGCTTTATAGCCGGGGTGTAGCGGCCAGTGGGCGACATCAGCGCCAAACGCCTGCTGCTTTGCTTACGTTTTCATTACGATTTGTTTACGGATATAATAGGCTCATGTCAACAACTGTGGCTGCCTTTTTCACCCGGGACCTAGAATAAGTGGAACCGTGGTTTGCTCACGTTAATCGGCAGCTTCCTGGTGAGCTCGTTCTTCCTGTTATACCGTGAACTGGTTTCATTCAGCATCATATGGCCAGTTTCATGGTTTAAGGGTGGAGTGTTGGATGGACTGACACCATTAACTGTTATTATTTTGGTCTATATTTTATAGGCTCAGTGTTTTGTGTGTTTATTTAAACTCTTGTATGGAGGCTTTTGTTTGCTGCTGATATACAAGAGTATTATTCTGATTCATTTGGGTTGATTATTGATCTGTTTTGCTTTGTCTACCCCGACCAAAGTTCTTTAAGCCAGAGGGCATTTTTTTTGCCCCATTGTGCTGGCTGGGCTATGATAGTTTGTTTGTTTAATTTGTATTTTGATTTGTGATTTAATTGCTATCCATATTTTTAACTCTAGTACCCTCTCGGGTTTAACAGTGTTTTGCAATTGTTGTGTGTAGTCTTGGTTGATTTTCACGTGTTTGTCTTTTGTCTAGGTGCTGGAGACCGCCAGTGGGAGCAGTGCCCCTTGTGGTGGTGGGTCCCTTGGTGTGTGCAGTGGCGGTGCGTTCACCAAATGTGATCATTTCCCTTGTGGTGCGTGTGTGAAATTTATCACGTGTGAGTGGGGTGTTGTGTTATGGATGATCTGCAGCTCCTGAACCCATCCATTTGTGAACTGCACATTTCATATGGATCCAAACCGTTAATAGTTCAGATTTTGTCCATATACCGGTCCCTGGCTTCCCTATTTAACGTATCCCGGTAAACATCCTTTTCGGGATTTTAACATAGTTTTTCTTTCTCCCAACTCTGCATCTCCTCGTTCGATTTGCTGTATGTTTACATTCGCAAGGCCATCAACATGGCCGCCACGTCCCAGAATGCAACGCGGCACCCAAGCTCATTACTCTTATCCTCACATTAGTGAAATTACGACAAAATCCATCAACCGACCTGATGTGCTTTATCTTAAATGTAGCACGCAGCACCTTCCTTGGCATATTCTCCCATTGGCTGGATTTAATGTATGTCAAAGTCTCTTTTTTGGTCGCCTTGCCAGGTTCTGCTTCATTATCCCAGACTTACCAGTATAATAGACTGTTTTGAGATACAAATCGAACATTCCAAGCAGCTGAAAACCAGGTGAGCCCCTCAGAAGTACATAATGGGTATACAGTGAGGAAAATAAGTATTTGAACACCCTGCTATTTTGCAAGTTCTCCCACTTAGAAATCATGGAGGGGTCTGAAATTGTCATCGTGGGTGGATGTGCACTGTGAGAGACATAATCTAAAAAAAAAAAATCCAGAAATCACAATGTATGATTTTTTAACTATTTGTATGATACAGCTGCAAATAAGTATTTGAACACCTGTCTATCAGCTAGAATTCTGACCCTCAAAGACCTGTTAGTCTGCCTTTAAAATGTCCACCTCCACTCCATTTATTATCCTAAATTAGATGCACCTGTTTGAGGTCTTTAGCTGCATAAAGACACCTGTCCACCCCATACAATCAGTAAGAATCCAACTACTAACATGGCCAAGACCAAAGAGCTGTCCAAAGACACTAGAGACAAAATTGTACACCTCCACAAGGCTGGAAAGGGCTACGGGGAAATTGCCAAGCAGCTTGGTGAAAAAAGGTCCACTGTTGGAGCAATCATTAGAAAATGGAAGAAGCTAAACATGACTGTCAATCGCCCTCGGACTGGGGCTCCATGCAAGATCTCACCTCGTGGGGTCTCAATGATCCTAAGAAAGGTGAGAAATCAGCCCAGAACTACACAGGAGGAGCTGGTCAATGACCTGAAAAGAGATGGGACCACCGTTTCCAAGGTTACTGTTGGTAATACACTAAGACGTCATGGTTTGAAATCATGCATGGCACGGAAGGTTCCCCCGCTTAAACCAGCACATGTCCAGGCCCGTCTTAAGTTTGCCAATGACCATTTGGATGATCCAGAGTCATGGGAGAGAGTCAATGGGTCAGATGAGACCAAAATAGAACTTTGTCATAATTCCACTAAACGTGTTTGGAGGAAGAAGAATGATGAGTACCATCCCAAGAACACCATCCCTACTGTGAAGCATGGGGGTGGTAGCATCATGCTTTGGGGGTGTTTTTCTGCACATGGGACAGGGCAACTGCACTGTATTAAGGAGAGGATGACCGGGGCCATGTATTGCGAGATTTTGGGGAACAACCTCCTTCCCTCAGTTAGAGCATTGAAAATGGGTCGAGGCTGGGTCTTCCAACATGACAATGACCCGAAGCACACAGCCAGGATAAGCAAGGAGTGGCTCTATAAGAAGCATATCAAGGTTCTGGCGTGGCCTAGCCAGTCTCCAGACCTAAACCCAATAGAGAATCTTTGGAGGGAGCTCAAACTCCGGTTTCTCAGTGACAGGCCAGAAACCTGACTGATCTAGAGAAGATCTGTGTGGAGGAGTGGGCCAAAATCCCTCCTGCAGTGTGTGCAAACCTGGTGAAAAACTACAGGAAACGTTTGAACTCTGTAATTGCAAACAAAGGCTACTGTACCAAATATTAACATTGATTGTCTCAGGTGTTCAAATACCTATTTGTAGCTGTATCATACAAATAAATAGTTAGAAATTTTTAGATTATGTCTCACAGTGGACATGTACGTATGATGACAATTTCAGACCCCTCCATGATTTCTAAGTGGGAGAACTTGCAAAATAGCAGGGTGTTCAAATACTTATTTTCCTCACTGTAAATGTTTAATAGACTTTATAACGTGTAAGCGGGACAAACTACTAGACCGGACTGATTAATTACGTCATGTCATTTCTTTGTTATTTCTTTCCTGAAAGAGCGATTACATACTCAAAATATAAAAACTGGACCACTGTGAAATACTTCATCGCCTGTCACCCATCAGGAGCGATCACCTACCTCTCCAAAGGCTGGGGTGGCAGAGCCTCAGATGTACATATTGTGAGGTCTTCTGATTTTCTGTCTTCGAGGTACCATTACATTAGTGATCAAGTAAGTTGTTCACTTCAAATGTTATTTATGTCTTATGAAGGCCTACACTGTAGAGACACTTTCATGCTCAGCTCGCATACTTTGTTACTGAATATGTCTATGTAATACAGGAACTGTATATTAAAACATTGTTTATATCAGATTCTTGCAGACAGGTTTCACATTAAAGGATGACTTTGCCATTTTGGGTGCAGAGCTGATTACACCATCTTTCACCCGTGGTCGAAAACAGTTGTCTCCAGAAGATGTAGCATTTTCTCGTGTGGCATCCAACATCAGAATTCACATTGGTTAGTGTTATTGAGTTATAAGCTAGCTGTCCATTACATGAATACATAATGAGTCAGTCATGAACTATTTTTTTTTTAATTACAAATCCAAAGTAACAGGTGATTAGACAACTGATATGTTCCCCACAGAGAGAGTGATTGGTGCCCTGAACCGGTACCACATCCTGGATAGGCCACTTCCTATGTGCCTGGTGAAGAGCCTGATGGATGAGCGACAAAACAGAGAAGAGGCCATGATTGACAGAATTGTGTATGTCTGTGCAGCATTAGTGAACATATCTGGCAGTGTTATGTACAGCCGCTATTAAATCATAAAGTAAGGATGCAACAAATTAACCATATTTTTATCGGCTACTCTACAATATCATTCTTGCATTCTAATTGCACCCTCTGTTGATTGTCTTATCCAGAAGTGTCTAATGGAACCCTGACGGGCCTCCACCTCCTCTGCACCCTGACAGACCTCCTCCTCCTCCTCTGCACCCTGACGGACCTCCTCCTCCTCCTCTGCACCCTGACGGACCTCCACGTTCTTCTCTGCACCCTGACAGACCTCCACGTCCTTCTCTGCACCCTGACAGACCTCCTCCTCCTCCTCTGCACCCTGACGGACCTCCACGTTCTTCTCTGCACCCTGACAGACCTCCACGTCCTTCTCTGCACCCTGACAGACCTCCACGTCCTTCTCTGCACCCTGACAGACCTCCTCCTCCTCCTCTGCACCCTGACGGGGCTCCACCTCCTCCTCCTTCTCTGCACAGTGTTATTCTTCTATTTTCACCTCTATCTAATTGTCTGTGTTCAGTTTCCTTGACAGAAAAATGTACATACAGTATCTTAACATTAACACATGCTAAAACTGCACTATGTTAATTTTGAAAATATGACTTGAAATTGAATTGAAATCACAGTACATTATTGCAGTTATCCTAACATGATTTTAAATTAATTGTTTTGATATTGTAGCCAGGTTTACAATGTTATACAAAGTCACAGTGTGCAACGTCAGTTTTCAAAACATGAATAGAAATTAAATAAATTCATAAATAAGGTACTTCCAATTGTAATGACCTTATTTGTTTACAATCAGATTGCAAATGAAACCATTTACCTGTGCATCTTTCAGTTCCTGTAATTTTGGAAAGATGTGCTCTAACCAAAATCTTTCAATGACGCTGACAGCATTATTGATGAACTCCTCATTTCTTGTAGCCCTGAATCTCAGGCAAGTCTGAGGAGTCCATGTAATGAAGTCCGCGTATGCTCGCTGAGTGACGAACATCTGCATCTGGACCTACTAACATTGTACATGCAATGACAACTCTGTTTATGTAACTGACCTGGGGTGCATTTCCCAAAACCATAGTTGCTAACTTGTTTGCAATTTAGTTGCCATAATTTACCAATGCCAACCAACTATGGTTTTGGGAAACGCACCCCAGGGGGGTACCATTTACAATAGTAATGAAAAATATGACTTACCAGTGTAAAATATGTACGGTCCCTCTTCAAAGCTGACAAGCTTTCCAGGTGTCCTTTTGGATCTTCTAGCCAGTCTTGCCATCCATTAGAAGTTTGTTGCCCCCACCTGTAAGGGCACTTCATACGTACAATTGGTAAGTGACAAGGTTTTATGGAGTTACAGAATGCAACATATATGAAAGTTGATTGAGTTATAGGCTAATGTTACCGCTACAGCTACCGCAATGTCTTACCTTCAACCAGATAACAAAATATGTCTGGAAACGGCACCACCGGCCATTTGGTTGGGTCATTGACCCTGTTTTTAATTAAATAAGGGCAATCATAACCTATTGCAGTTAATTTTGCAATGTACCGTTGCCGGTCGGCAGGCATCAATGACTCGCAATACGTCATTTTTGTCCTTCAAATACACACAATGTTTGCAGTGTCCCCCCTGATTACCTGAAAAAATACCTGATTTTCTTATAAAAAAATTTAATTGAAATAACTAAATTGTCTAGATATTGGGTGAATAATATGTGCTTGTGTGAGTGACATAGAAAGTGCTTAAATGCAAGTGTGAAATTGTTTTGAACTTGCTTTAACATATATTAAGTAATTAAAGTTATACATACATATATAAACATGCAAATGAACAGTAGCTAAAAAGTATGTATGCATGCATGCATATGATTGGTGGCAATGGAATTGAGTCTGCATTTACATATACAATGATTTTAGTAACATGTTCAAATATTATTTGTACTATTGCCTTCACACACCTGTGGGTTCAGCAGCATGGGGTGAGGGACCAAGGAGTGGGGAGAAGCAGAAGGGGATCTTGGATCACCTTCTCCGTGATAATTTGCCTCTGTCAAGACAATATTAAATGTTAATACAACACGTTAGTAACAGTAGTCATAGAGAGGTTACATTATACTCTTCATCTGTAAACATTAGCAATGTTTCCATCCACCTATTTTTATGCGCATTTTGGGATATCGCATCAAAAAATGCTGTATTGAAACGCCAAGATGCGCATCAATTCTAAAAATGCGCATTAAAAACGTATGTGCTCGTTTGAGTAGGATACATTTTCTGTCCGATACGAAAACATGCACATAAACTACGATGGAAACGCATATACCAAATTAATTCCTTGATGCGCATAAAGAAAATCATGTGACTTTTGCGATGTGACAGCAAAACTGTACTAACCAGCTGAAAAATCTTGTTTGCACAGCATCTGAAATGGTGTTTTGGTCTTTCAGAAGTCTGTTGTCAAAGACGCTCGGTATATTTCCCTCCTAGAACTTTCTTACATGACTGCGTTCTCAAACAGCACATCTGTCTCTGAAAGCATGACAACAAGTTTGTTGAGACGCACAAGTTTCTCTGAGACGCAAATAATTTATTATATATGAAAATGATTATACACTCACCTAAAGGATTATTAGGAACACCTGTTCAATTTCTCATTAATGCAATTATCTAATCAACCAATCACATGGCAGTTGTTTCAATGAATTTAGGGGTGTGGTCCTGGTCAAGACAATCTCCTGAACTCCAAACTGAATGTCAGAATGGGAAAGAATGGTGATTTAAGCAATATTGAGTGCGGCATGGTTGTTGGTGCCAGACGGGCCGGTCTGAGTATTTCACAATCTGCTCAGTTACTGGGATTTTCACGCACAACCATTTCTTGGGTTTACAAAGACTGGTGTGAAAAGGGAAAAACATCCAGTATGCGGCAGTCCTGTGGGCGAAAATACCTTGTTGATGCTAGAGGTCAGAGGAGAATGGGCCGACTGATTCAAGTTGATAGAAGAGCAACTTTGACTGAAATAATCACTCTTTACAACCGAGGTATGCAGCAAAGCATTTTGTGAAGCCACAACACGCACAACCTTGAGGCAGATGGGCTACAACAGCAGAAGACCCCACCGGGTACCACTCATCTCCACTACAAATAGGAAAAAGAGGCTACAATTTGCAGGAGCTGCAAGCCAGTTACAGTTACAGCTACAGTTGAAGACTGGAAAAATGTTGACTGGTCTGATGAGTCTCGATTTCTGTTGAGACATTAAGATGGTAGAGTCAGAATTTGGCATAAACAGATTGAGAACATGGATCAATCATGCCTTGTTACCACTGTGCAGGCTGGTGGTGGTGGTGTAATGGTGTGGCGGATGTTTTCTTGGCACACTTTAAGCCCCTTAGTGCCAATTGGGCATCGTTTAAATGCCACGGCCTACCTGAGCATTGTTTCTGACCATGTCCATCCCTTTATGACCACCATGTACCCATCCTCTGATGGCTACTTCCAGCAGGATAATGCACAAAGCTCAAATCATTTCAAATTGGTTTCTTGAGCATGACAATGAGTTCACTGTACTAAAATGGCCCCCACAGTCACCAGATCTCAACCCAATAGAGGATCTTTGGGATGTGGTGGAACCCAGTACACAGTATTAGTATGGTGTTACTAATAATCCTTTAGGCGAGTGTATATGGTGGCTTCTCCTATGTTTCTTAGTGATTTTTTAGCGGTAGTTTATCAGGAAGTGACGATTATGTTCTCTTCGACTCACTGGACGGAAACGGTGCTTTATTCGCAAATTTTTTATGCAATATTGCATTTTTGCGCATAAATTATATTCGCAACTTTGGATGGAAACATAGCTAATGACAGCATATATGCCTTGTAATGTGGCTTCATTGGAAACACATCTGTCTCCGTCTCCCCTAATATTTCTACAAGCTCTCCCTGGTCCTCGGGTGCTGTGATCTGTCATCATGTCTGGACCTGGCCGGGGGACTGGGGACATCACTACGGGATTGGTCATCACATCGCTGCAAACTTTCATCATGTGTCGACCTGGCCGGGGACTGGGGGCATCACTACGGGATCGGTCATCATGTCTGAACCTGTGCCGCAATCCGTCACATCTGGACCTGACTGTACAAGATACAAAATCGATTTATTAGTCACATATGGTTATACAAAGTAATATAGCAGTGATATTAAGACTGAAGGTGTGCCTCGAACAATCACTGTGCCAGGACCTGATGATGGATCCACCACTGGACCTAGTAACATTTAAATTTTATCACTTGGCCATACATTTATAACTGACAATAACATGCCATATTTTAACACTGAAACAGACTAACCCCTACTGGTTGACCAAAAATAAGGGCTGGATACCAACCAGTAGAAGCCAGCCACTACTGACGCTGTGCCCTGTCCTGCTTCTTTACCTTAAAGCTTCAAAGCTTCATGATGCAGTGTTTTGTAATCATCACTATATAAGTCGTTATTTATTTTTTTTTGCACCCAAAAACTATTCTTGTCGCTTCATAAAGTTATTGTAGAACCACTGTAGTGAGATGGACTTGTAACGACGTCTTTAGTACCTTTTATGGGTCTTGAGAGTGTAAAGTGCATTGTGCCAATGGAGGCCTTTCAGAGCCATCAGATTTCAACTAAAATATCTTCATTTGTGTTCTGAAGATGAACGGAGGTCTTACGGGTGTCGAATGACATGAGGGTAAGTAAGTAATGACAGCCTCTGCCTGGCTGGTCAGGTTGTAAGCGTCATATTCACAACGTTTATCTAGAAATTAGACAATTCACCTTAAAACAAACAATAAAATTCTACAATATTTTGACATGGTAATGTATTTAATTTTCTATTAATCTACGCAAAACTTGCCTGAAGTCATTTTTATCTTGATTAATGGGGGGTATCACAGTTTCTGTCAATCTCATGTCAATCTTGAATACCTATAGAGTAGTATTGCATCCTGCATATCTCCGATAAGTCTTTAGTTTTATCATATTTATATTAACAAGTTTGTTTGCCCATATAATCTTAAGATATTTAGGTTAAGTTTATTTGGCTTGCTGTCTACTGATGAGGGGCTCGATGAAGCAGCTTCAATTCAAGCTCTGATATACCCCCTAAGTGACAAAATTATTATGTAGGGCAAGCTACCTAACTGTGCGTTCACACCGCCGCCGGCGAGAGCGTCAAACTTCGCTCTGGCCGCCCTGCCATCGACGCTGTAGAAAGATTCGTGGACGCGCTGCCGCTCTGATGTAGATCGAATGCTTGGTCTTTTTTAAAACTGTATTTAAAGGGGCTTCAAAGTAAACAATCATGTTGATCGGCGTTTGTGCAGACTGACCACAGGTAGGGTATAACCGTATAATATAACCTCATGAAATATTTTAAATGTGAAAGTAAAAAAAAGCTGATCGATGGAAAGAACTTAACAATTAATAATACTAATAAACCAATTAAAAGCCATTTGTGTGGTGTATAAATAATGTTGCGCGTCTTCTTATCAAACCCGCCGCACCAGCAATGATCAACCTCTCCTCTATTTTGCTTGGGAACTAATGTGGTCGGAACCAAAGTTTACAGCACTGCGTTCTCTGGGATCATCTCAAGCGGAGCACTACTACATTCCCATTGGTTGCCGCCGAACCGCGTCAGAGCTCATTACTATAAAGTTGACCTGATTTCAACTCTCCCTGACGCCCAAATCGTCCAAGACGCACCGCGCCGCTCTCGTCGGAGCTCGCCGCCGGAGCTCGCCGCCGGGCTCCCATTGAGAATTAATGACTTCCGGCCACTTTGACGCTCTCGCCGGCGGCGGTGTGAACGCACAGTAAGATAAAGGTGGAGTTTAGGGAGGTGGTGGGATGCTGGAACATCTGAGACTGAGGAGAGGTAAGCAGCTGTTTATATCCTCTGGCTGTTGTTTGGAAGATTAGATGGGCTTGCTCCTCCCTAAATTACTTTTAGAACTTCACAAAGACAGATGTGCTGTACAGAGTCTTTCCAAATAAAACAGAGCGGCTGGAGGCATATCGTGTGGGCGGAGCTGAGAGTAATGAGCGCGTGCCGCAATTGCGCTGAGAGCGTCTGAAAGTTGTGACATCCTTAGAAAACGTGGAAAAAAATGTCCTAAATAAACGATGGCTATAGATCAGACATGATTTGGTTTATGGACTATTGTATGTGACTTAGCAGTAGCAAGCGGAACGGTTTTGCACGTCAGACTAGTGCGTGTTTACATAGAAAAACAATGGAATAGTAGCGCATTTGAAATGAAGAAGCGCGCTTTGTGTGAACAAAGTGTGAGCTAAGTTTAATATGAACTAATTCATGTAGTTCAACATATTTTCCCACTCTTTGTGTATTGTTGTTTGGAGTGGTTTTCCAATAAACAAACAGACACCTAAAACAGAAATACTCCATCAAAGGTCCAACTTATTATTTGAAACTTTGGCCATGTTTAGCATGGGAATCCAAGTTTTAAAAAACTCTGAATGCATGAAATTGCATTATACATAATATTTTTATAAATTGCATTATATTGCCTTTAATGAGAATGTCATCCTGGGGGTTAATTTTGTCCTTTATAGCTTTTACTGTTTTTGTATCGCTCATTTTACGTGGCCATCTGACGGTTTTCATATCTTTGTTGATCCAACTGTCAGGAACTACACCCTCCTCCTCTTGGGTACCCTCCCTCCAAACAGCCCTCATGTACATGACCTGGAAAGGAGAAGTTTTTAACATTTTAGTTCAAAGTTCAGAGGTTGAGAGGGTTTGGACATGAATGTAAGAGCAATGAGGGTTACATCGGGAGTGGGATATTGTGGCAAGAGGACAGAGAGAGGCCCGGGGAGGTTTATGGATGCAGCGAGAAAGGACATGCATGAGTCACAGAGGAAGATACAGAAAACTAATGGATGGAAACAGGTGATCAGCTATGATGATCCCTGATGGAATCTAGCTAAAAGAATAAGAAAATTGAACCTTAATATGTGTGTTCCAGACCATGGTAAAGGGGTATGAGGACAAAACCACCAGCTTCTTGTGGGAGGCATGCCACCTTCCGGAACAGATCCCTTTCTTCCAGTAGTGCATTTTTCATCTTGACACAACCATTTCTTATGCACACTATGTTCAGAAGTCCAGAGCTACATGGTTGGTGAAATAATGGTGAAGTGTGACACTGGCGCAGAATTTCACAAGCAAAAGTCCCATCTGCATTTTACTGTCGAACAAAAGCAAAGCTGTTGTCCCTCAAAAGAAAACAACTGTCCTTTTCTTTAACATAGGCAAACACTTTAGGGTGTCTTTGGCTATTGTCCACTTCTGATTGCTCGATTTCAGACACGTGTTTCTTGACTTGTTGCAGGTAGTTTTCAAATGGAAAACAGGAATTGTCATTTAAGAAACAGGTGAAGTGGTTGGCCTCCTCTTGGAGAAACCGTCATCTGTTCGATAAGTGCATTCCTGTTCATGACCTATTCTTCTCTCAACACGTGTACCTTTCACAACTCTCATAGGCAGTATGGCCCTTAATACATTTCAGATATGCCCTTGCTGGCGCATCACAGATCAGAGCATCAATATTGACAGTGTAAGTCTGGCTTTTAAAAACTAGTCCATTGTCCTTGAGATGTTTGTATTCAGACACAAGCCTTCTAAATACTCCTCAAGAGGACTTGGCTTACTTTGTCCACTTAAAATGGCTACAATGAATGGATCAAAATGCCCACACTTCACCAGAATTGGACACCTCTACTTCTGAAAAGTGGGATGCCATCAACGTTTACGCTGAGGTGCACACCATTACTCTCCATCTGACTGAAATAACGACAGATACCCTTTTCTAAGCCGTAGTACTTGTACTGCCCACCACATTTAGGCTCTGTTGTGTTATGCCGTGGTGTAGCAAGGAGGGTCCGGCAATCCACAGGCAATAGGTGCCCTTGCTTTCATAATATGGACAATAGACCATTAAGCGCTCTGTGTGTCAATCTGTACTCTAAGGCCCACTGTCTCAGTTCGTCCTCAAATCTGGTTACTTCAGCTTCATTTGGTTCCTGTTCCGAGTCAGTACAGCAATAGTCCACATCAGTGTCAAAGTCAAAATCATCTGATGTCCCATTAAACTGTCACTCATTAAACTATCTGGGGTCCCAGGCACACCGTCACTGCTGAACTACTTGGAGTCCCAGACACACTGTTGCAATTATTTTCAATGCCCTCTTCATCACTGTCAGAATAACGTAGCATCCAGTTGTCTTTGGCGTTTTCGCCACTGTCTTACTTTCAAAGTGTTATGATCTTCTATTTGTTTTGTGTGGGTTGTTTTTCCTTTGTACATGTGTGCAGGGATTGGCTGATGTGGAAGGAGTCTGATTGGTGGATCAACTGTCTCTCCGCTTTAAAAGGGCGGCGCTAATGGAAGACGAAGAGCTCATTCTGGCGTTGACCAGGTGGCGTGCAGAGCTCCGGATGCCTCCTCCCGTCGGCAGATCCCAAAGCGTTTCGTTTTGATTATGAGTGTTTGTTTAAGCTATGTTCACATTTGCGTTTTGGAGCGTAGGGATGTCCTGCCATTTATTTTTATAATTTTAGCATTTGTTTATTAGTAGGGAGTTAGGGAAGTTTCTTTGTAACTTTTGTTTTCCTTCCTGATTAGGTAATTTATATATGTTTTATTTATAAGATTGTTTTGTTTGTTATGTTGGCCTTGGGGCACCCTGAAGCTATTGCTCCGTTATTCACTCATTATTCTTTTTTCTAAAATAAATTTATATCTTTTATGGAATTTAGTGTTAGTGTTTTTGGTGATCTGTCGGCTGGGGCTGGTTTTCCTTAGCCTGGATGCCAGCCGAACTTAGCCCCGCCCACAACATTTTTACTCGGGCAGTTCGGTCTGGACTTGATCGGTAGAGAAGTAATTATGCCCGAACAGAAACTGTTCGGACCAATGAAATCATCAGGGCGGGCTTTAGATGATGATGGACAGATGATAAACAGTAACGTAATCATCCATGTCATCAAAGGCGCTTGGGTTGAGTTTGTTCTAATCCTAAACGGAGAACTTGTTCGTATATGAATTCACCTTTACTATTTCTCTCAGAAATGATGATCGTATTGGTAAGTATTCTGTGTATCCTTAAATTCTTTTTTTACAACACCGGCAAAGATCGTTTACGCTCATCTTTTTCTTCTAACATTAGGCTACTTATTCCAGCGTGCGTGCAGGTACAAGGTTGCCAAGTTTTTACAACAAAACCCGCCCAATTGCTAACGTTCCTCAAAACTAGCCAAAAACAAGCCCAATAGCTTTCCAGAGGGGGTTCTCCGGGGAAAAATGGCATTTGGGGGGTAAAATATGTGTTATTTTGGCTGGGCTGGGCATTCCTGGGTCTGTATATCACATAATTGGGGTCGCTTCAACCCGCGGACATGGCAACACAGTGCAGTTGAGTTCTGTTGACATTTGACAACTAACGTTATGCGTCGCTCCGTTGCTCTGATTGGTTGTAGGTCTATCCAATTGAGGTCTTTCCTGGTTCGGTTGAAACACGGCCCATAATCACAGCCCAACGGAGCAGTTTCAGACTCATATTCTGACTAGAATTGAGTATGACGACGTCAGGCTAGGTTTTCCTATTTTACCATCCCAAATTTGCACGTCGACCTCGTCGTTATACGGCGGGTCGTAACAAAAGTCATCTGTAAACACAGGCGTTAATCCAAGTTAGTTTAGTTTTACTGTTTATTTGACTGGGGCCTGTACAAAAGGGAAGAGGAAGAGATCACTACACATACCTTGTTTAGGTGGTTTATCTCCTAACAGGGAAGGACACCTCACTCCTTACAGCACCTGGGAGAAAGAAAAAAAAAAGAATTTGTTGACCATCACAAAGAATATGAACAATATCAAACACTTTAGGAGTCTCTGTCCACAGCAGTCCTAAACCTGCCAAAGTAGACACAATAAACACACTCAGCAAAATATTGTCTAATTATTGTTATCGAGAAAATCCCAGAAAATATTGAGATATCTTTTTTTGTCACACAGGTGTTTTATAGTAATTAATGTTCGCGTGACAAGTTTTCCGCTCAAAAAGTCAAGCTAGCTAGCTTTCGACCTACCCTGTTAGCAACCCTAAATTCAAATCAGTTTGCAAGCTACAACCAGTTTAATATTACACAACATGTTCTCTCACCCTTGACCATTTGCGGATGTAACGACAGCAGGTTTGTGAAGACAATAACGCCAAACTACATAACACACGTACACATGGACATAGAATTCATAGGACCCCCCCCCCCGCCCCCCCATTTGTATTATATACAAATATAATAATATTTGTTAAATAACAGTTGTTTAAATTATATTAACTTAATTACAAAATTATTATAACATCTCAAATTCTATAATAAATAAAATGTGTTTTTTACGTGTGTGAAAAAATGTGTCTGGTTTTTGCACAATGCTTGATGAGTTTGATTGACAGCTGTGTTAGGCAATTAGGTGTCAGGCTGTCTCATGCGGCTCGCGCCTGTGAGTTCATGAAGTGTGTTTACCTATTCACTTAGCCTATAATTTGCAGTTGTGTGATAGATAAACAGCAGCGATGCAAAATAAGACTAAAAGGATAAAAAAGGACTTTTAAAAACTTGAATTAATGCAGGAGAGAACCCATCCATCAGGCCGCAAGTAACAGTAACACTTTTCAATTCCAAGCACAGGTTCATTCTGTAAAGCCGGGAACATGCCATCAATATCTGTCAGTCGTGATAGTGTAGGGGTAAGGTGCGTGGCACTAAGCTTTGACGCAATTCGACCTGAGGATCGAATCTGCCTTTTGCCGAACTTGCTGTACTTCCTTTTCCCATCACATATCAGATCGGGAAGAAAGTATTCGAAAAGTGGAAATAAAGTGTCTAATGTTTGTTGAAACCACTGCTCATGTTTTGTGTGTGTGGACAGGATGTAACTACAGTTTTGGTTTATGTTGACAGTGACAGTGTCCTATAAAGATGATGATTTTGGTGATGAGTTTATTCATTTGACATCAGTAACTGATGTTTGGGACAAAATAACCTTTGACTACTAGACAAAACAAGGAAAAAGTCCAGAAAAGCTTGGGTTCTTGTCAGACAATTCTACAGCCAGCCAATGCTGAACACAATGCTAATGGAACTTGTGTTATTCCATCTCCAAGGCTAAAATCACATTCTAGAAAGTCTATCAATGTCATGTTGATTAACATATTAAAATCCTAGAAGAGCATTAGTGAATTATTGCCCTCAGCATCTAAAGGGAAAACCATCTAACAGTCTGGAGAAGGGAGATATAATGATAAAATGGTGAGAAGAGAAGATGGAGAGAAACGTTTCATAGAAAAGACAGGAAATGGTTCAGGAGAAGCCAATGGTAGCATAGTGTCACAGGTCGGAGCGGACCGCGTGAGTCCCGCTCCTCCCTTAGTTTCCACCTCGGGGAGGTTCCCAGGGATACCCCAGACGACCAGACACAACGAGGACACTGGAGTAAGGTTTAAAATTACAAGTCTTTATTAATTTACTTAAAATTGGGGGAAGGGGAAGGGGAAGTGAAGGGGCTAAAATCCAAGAGGACTGGAGAGTGAGGACACCGCCTCAGAGCCCGCCGGCTCTTGCCGCAGGAGAACCTCAGATAAGTCGTCTCGTCCTTTTTCTCAATGTTTGGCTTCCATGTCCTGCTATTTGCTCACTTGACTCTTTCTTTCTCTTTCCCAGGTCGGATCTTTCGGGGGATTTACGCCACGGCTCGCTCCTTCTCTTGAACACAGGGATATAACGGGTAAGTACTGGGGAACGGGGGCGACAGGGGTACCTCTCTCCTCGGGCGTGTTCCGACGGCTTCCTTTAGGAATGGATCAAGGGGGGCCGGCGTCATAGAAGTCGGTACCTCCGGGGCATCCGCTGGATCTGGGTCAATACTGGGACTTTTGTTTGGCATACAGGTAAGTATAACTTCGCTCAAAGGATATCACTCACAGACTCCGCAAACACAGTTAATCAGTTTCTCTCTCCTTGTTCCAGGCTCTGTGATAGCGGTGGCTCAGGGGCTTGACCATGGCGGTGGTGCTGGATCGGGCGCTTCTCTAGATGGCTTCACATAGGTAAGTGCAGGTAAGTATGACTTTTAATGATATCACTCACAGACTCCGTAGACACGATTCACCAGTTTCTCTCTCCTTGTTCCAGGCTCCGTGATAGCGGTGGCTCAGGGGGCTTGACCACGGCGGTGGTGCTGGATCGGGCGCTTCTCTAGATGGCTTCGCACAGGTAAGTGCAGGTAAATATGACTTTGCTCCGGGCGTGTGTAGCGTTCCCCTCTCCTCCCCTCGGGCCCTGCATACGCACACACAATTTCCTCCGACACAAGCACGTATCAATGGCTATTCAAGAGAGTGCTTACTTGGCTCCGGTCGTGCTACCACCGTAGAGACAGAGAGTAGGGTGAGGTTCACAGCGTGAATGTTTAGGGCTAGTTACTCCGCCAGCTTCGGGATCGTACCTTCCCCAGAGAGTGGGTCAGCCTGGAAAATGGTCTTTGGGACGACACGCACACACACAGCACAACACAGCAGATTCCAAGTGTACACTCTCAAAGTCAAGATACTGACTCACCCACGGCACTCCACACACTAACCAGGTGTACTTAAGGTCCAGAGACCACTTTTCCCGCGTCGTTTATCTCGGGGGGGTCGCTGAAGCGCTGGTATAGCGAAGAACCAACTAGAAGGACGTTGCTGCTACACCACCCCGGCGGCTTTCACTGTCCGCTGTCTCTGGCTCTCCCACGCTCACTCTCCGCGGTGGGGCCACTCGTTTTCCTAGTTTCAACGTCACAAGGCTCACAGATGATAAACTTCCGATGAATTTGTTACTGTATACGTTTCTCAGGGTACTCACACATTGATCAACCCGTGTGCTCGTCTTGTTCTCTCCTCCAGTGTCTGGCTCGCGTCCTGGCCGCTGTGCTCTCTCTCCCGAAGGGATTTGTTCATCAGCACTTCCGGCAACTGTCCTGCCTGTAACTTCTCAGAATCGGACACACACTTGACACTTGAATCACAATGCAAAACTCGGTCTGTATTATACTCAGCCTCGTCTCTTTTCTTCTCTTTGTAGTTCTCTGGATCTTTGATCGCTCAGTCCACAATATCCACCTCGTGTTATCCTTTGTTTGCCCAGATGCCCAGATCCTCTCGCCGCAACGGCTGGAAGCGGCTACCACGCTGGAAGCGCTGGGACGGGAACCCGGAAGTAGTGGTGTTTGATCCAGGCGGAACAAATCTCTGCCACTATGGTTCCGCCCCAGGAAAAGTCACACCGTGACATCAGTTTAAAACACGATGGGCAGCTATCTTCAATTTTGATTGTTTTTACATTCAACATTGACGCTTGTTTACCTTAAATCTGGAAATTTGAATACCCAATTTACTTTGTGTTTTTGTTTGCCATTTTTCCTTTTAACACAAACATACTGTGTTCATGTGAATTACAACAATCCCACTGGAGTTCCCTTTCGATATCGGTCACTTCGACATTACACGGATGTTATGGGGAAACACCTTTCTCCTAGACATACTGAAGCCTGATAGGAATAACGGCACTGTTCCACAATGGCCAACGTCCTTCAAGTCCTGGCAGGGCTCCAGACTGCGACTAAAACGGTCGTATATGCGACCAAAAATATTCATTTGCGAGTGATATTTTTGCTGAGATCGCCATTGGCGACCAGTCTTGTTGTGTGTTGACGTAATAAAATGAGACGACGCGCAGCAAAGTTACAGAGGAAAAAACCTCGCTGAGTTGGAGCACCAAAATACGCGTCAGAAACGGATGTCAAAACGGAAAATATCATGCTTTTTCAAAGCCCTCATCTCTATCAAGCAACAACACTGACGGGCGGCTGTGCCAGCCGGAGAGAGATAGAAAGCGACAGAGACGTGTCAATGAATGAATATCCAAGTACTCTACTTGTAAAAGTGCAGGAAGGCTGTGTGGACGCCAACACTAATCAGAAACAATTCTCGTTTTTAATTGATACCGATAGCCTACTTATTCTCAATATATTTTTCTCTTATTAAACTTTTCTGTTACTGCCTTAACTTCACAGGAATACGCAAAACGTATCACCGCCCTGCCCGATGGGCTATTTTAAATATTGAATTAAATTACTGTCTTGCTTTGCATTGTTGACTCTCTTAACTTGTTGTCTGAACGAAAAATAAGATCAAGGATGTTTTTGATCATGCTTATTTGTCCGCAGTGAAGTTTAGCGGATGTATGTGTGTGCGTGGATATTTTTGAGTGTGTTTGTGATGAGCGGATCATAACATTGTAAATAATTACGGGTGGATGAGAGATAAATAATTAATGTGTTGATATTATTAAAGACACGGAACTCTCATTTCACTGTAAAACGCAACGAACGTGCGTCACTCTTTCACTTTCAAAACCAGCGTCTATTCAGGGAAAACAAATCAAGGTCAAGGATAAGATATGCTTAGAGCACCTCCTAGTGCACAGTATATATAACGCAAAGAAAAAATCCTACATGAGATATTTCTTAAAAATTTTACAGTTTTATTCACTAACTTAATAGAAATGATTCTGATAAGAATTGTCCAACATAGTGATTGGAAATATCAAAATGTTTAAAACTTTTTTCTTCAGGTTCTAATTTGCCAAATTTACCAAATTAACAAAAGGAAGGAAATAAAGTAAAGTAAAATGTGGGAGCGTTTTAGTGAAGTAGTGTAACAAGACAAATCAAGTGTTGGGTAGCCTATGTGATGTGTAACAGCTGTGAAGCGGTCTATGTATATGACAATAAATTAATAAAGCCTATAGTGGAGAAAACGGCGAAAATCGCTCTGTGAGTGTGTGTGTGTGTGGTGTTGTTAAAATGTTAAGAGGCGCATAGATTTAAGTTGTTTCAGTTCTACACAGGCAAAAAAGACAAAAAAAAATTGTTTTACTTAACCTGTTGTCTTAATGAGAAAGAATGGAAGAAGCCAAAAATGAAATTCAGCACCGCCAATATAATTTTAATATAAAAAACATGAAAAATGAAAATGCGTTTATTCTTTTGTGGCACTTGAAAAAATTATTTGACGCCTAAGTTTTTCCCTTATAGGAGTCAATGGCTCCTCAATTTATATTTTTGTCTGGAGCCCCGCCTGGTGTGCCACCAGCCCTGCACATTTTGTATGTCTCCCTATATCTGACACACCCATTTCAGGTCTTGCAGTCTCTTCTAATGACCTCATGAGATGTGATGAATCTGGAGTGATAGATGAGGGAGACACTTGAAATGTGCTGGTACTCAGGACAGGTTTGAGAACCATTGCCCCATAAAATGTGGTTCTGAACATAATTTCCTCAGAATCTTTCTCATTCACAGTGGAAAAAACTCAAGCCTTTGCCTCATTGCCATAGCGGATTAAGGATTATGCTTCGCTGATCCCCTTGATATTCCGGTGGAGTATAGAGTGTTTGCACCTACGTCAAGCTTCTTCTAAACAGTGTGGTTTCAGTTTTGTGCTGTTCGAATCACAGCATCTAAAACAGGGGTGGCGAACCTGTTCAGCATGATGAGCCAAAAATAAAAAAAAACTCATAAGGGGAGTCACGTGACGTGCTCATGAACCTGGCCGCACTTGAGTAGAGCTCCATACATTTGGCCCCCTTTTTTGCAGATTTTTCGTTTAACTTCAAGTTTTTTCAATAAATGTACTTTGCCAGATGGCACACAATCGGAAACAGCAAGATTTGTCGCCGTCATCTTCTCCGATTAAGAAGAGATCCAAGACACAGAGCACGAGTGATACGGTTGATAAAATGGCTGACACTGTTGCACGCTTTGAGGACGGAGATGCGGAATGAATTTGCCTCGCATATGTCAGTTGTCCAGTCGCTATGCTCTAAACTCGATTTTCTAACAGGTGAGATGCGGGAACCGAAGAAAGTAGTCGCGGATCACGATGTGCGAATAGTCACGCTTGAACAACAGGTGGTAGATCTACAAGACCGCAACAGGCGCAGCAATCTACGTCTGGTTGGATTGCCTGAAGGATCCGAAAAGGACGACCCTATCAGCTTTTTGAAAAGATTGCTGCCGACCTGGCTCCCTTATCTGGCAGGTAGAGAGATTGAAGTGGAACGAGCACATCGCCTGTATGCAAAGTTTTCCTTAGATTGCGCTAAACCGCGGGTCTTTATCTTTAAACTTTTGCGGTACACGGACAGGGAGCTCATTCTACGGGCTGCTAGACTACACGCCCCGGTGAAAACAAGTGACGGAGCAACGCTGTCCCTCTTTCCAGACTTCTCCCCTATGACTGCAAAAAGAAGTGCGTTTACACCAATTCGGAGAGAAATGAGGGAAGCTGGCATTCAGAATTTCCTCCTTTAACCTGCGACGTTGAAGGTCATTCTCAGTCAAGGCGAACCAAAAATGCTGTACTCTCCAGAGGAAGCGAGACACTTTCTCAGTGGTCATTCAGCCAATAACCACCGGTGAACTTCAGTTGGACATTTGTTGGCTTTAATCGAAGAAGAGATGCTCTAGCATGTCAGGTGATTGTTCTTTTATAGTGCTCACCTCACTTTATTTTGTATGCCATTATTATTCAATGCACTAACCATGCATATTATACTTCTTATTTTTGGTTGTGTGGTATGGTTTCTACTAGTGTACATTTTTATTTATTGATTTACTTCCATTTTTTATTTTTATTATATTTTTAAAAAGGTTTTTTTTTGTTTTTGGTATGTATTTGCATGCCATTGTGTTAGCACGGTGCCAATGTTGGTGCTACAGTAATGTGCAGGTTTCTGTTGACGCCACGGATCATATTAGTGAAGTTACTAAACGTAATTTTGGGAGGAAGTACGCCCATCTAATCTTCCAATTAATACCAAGGTATAAAGCCAGCAGCTTACCTCTTCCCGTTGTTAGTTCTTGCAGCATCCCTCCTCCTCCCCGGCTCCTCCCTTTTGAACAATTTTACCTGTTATAGGGGGGCAATCGGAGCTCGGGTAGAATATCCTCTCCGAGCCCCTCTATAGCAGACAGCAAGCCAAATCCGTTTACCACTTTTACCAAGATTATATGGGCACACAAACTCGTGAAAGGGGGGTTGGTGGATCAAGGTTCATTCTTGGTGTGATCCGCCATAGTTGAATATGGTTGTGTTTCTTCAAAGGGGGATGGGAAGGGAGAGGGGTGGTTTGATGGTAGACTCAAATGCTTTCATTTTCTAAGTTGTACATTGTTATATCAAGCAGCATTTCTATCTGATACTTATGACTGAGCTTAATATTCTGACTTGTAATATTAATGGCCTAAATGGCCCTCACAAACGCACAAGCTTTTTGGATTTTTTGCGAAGAAGAAAGATTGATATAGCTTTAGTTCAAGAATCCCATTTGAAAGAGGAGGATGTACGCAGGTGCAATAATAAGTTTTATGAAGTGGTATCTCATTCATCTACAGATACTAAAACTAAAGGTGTCTTAATATTGGTGCGGAGGACTTTAAATATCACTATTTTGGATAAAGGCTGTGATTCAGATGGTAGAGTAACACACATGAAAACAGCAGTGGAGAATAGGAATATCGTATTTCTTTCAGTTTATGCTTCATGTATACCGGACCCTAATTTCTTCTCTTTACTCTCAGCTTATCTTATCTTAGGTGTGTTACATTAAGGTTATGGTGGGGCCTGATTATGGTTATGGTGGGGTTTTCATCATCATTGCTATTGACTGTACGAGTGAATTGGATGTTTAGCTCAACATAATCGAGTGTCTACAATTATTCCACTACGTGACTGCTGTTTGCTTGACTGGCATTTATGGAGATTTTGTGCACTGCTGTGTTGATCGGCTATCTAGCCTAATTACTAACGTTACCGCAATGTCTTTTTAACGACACCATTAACTGTTTGCTTTGTATTTCACTAGAACTGGCGTGAATTCCTTTTATTGCCAGTTGATATTGGTCAGGGGAGCAGGCAAATGTTTTTCTGGGGGGGGTGTTGTTCCCCTATATGTGGTCTGCATCTGGATTTTGTGGCGATAGCATAAAGTAATCAAAAGTTACAGCATTTGGAACAAAGGTAGCGTTTTTGTTTAGTTCTTGACACCCGTAAGGCATTTTTAAGTTGTTTTCTGAGTGACATACACAAATTTAAAGATTCAAGTCAAAATATAAAGAAGTTAAAGATACAAACAGAACACATAGCACATTATAGAACACATGGCACACATTTAAAAGTATTTACACACACACATGCACACAAAAAAAAACACAAGACAAGACTCTTCATGTGTATCTTTTAATGTGATGGGGTTTTTTTTTTATTACACTGATCACAAAGTGTGACATCCAGAGTGAATGTGCAGATGATTTTTGAAATTGCTCCTTTGTTAAAACCTCCTGTCACACTGATGAACAATGCAATGTCTTTCCAGAATGAGTTGGCAAATGACGTTTCAGGTCTCGATTATATGTGAAACTCTTTTCACAGTGAGGGCAGGTGAACGGCTTCTCTCCTGTGTGAAGTCTCATATGAGCGTTAAGGTTTCCTTTAATTGTGAAACTCTTTCCACAGTGAGGGCAGGCGAACGGCTTCTCTCCAGTGTGACTTCTCATGTGAATATTAAGATTTCCATTTTGTGAGAAGCTCCTCCCACACTGTTTGCAGGTAAAAGGTTCCTCTCCGGTGTGACTTATCAAGTGGATACCAAAGGATTCTTTATATGTGAAACTCATTCCACACTGGGTGCAGGTATAAGGCTTCTCTCCAGTGTGAATTCTCATGTGAGTCTTGAGGCTTATTTTAGTACTGAAACGCTTTCTACAGTGAGAGCACATGAAACGCTTCTCTCCATTGTGAACGAGTTTGTGATATGCAAGACTTGCTTGTTGTGAGAAGCTCTTCCCACACAGGTTGCAGGTGAAAGGCTTCTCTCCAGTGTGAATCAGCATGTGATTCTTGAGACTTACTTTATGACAAAAACTCTTTCCACAGTGATGGCATGGGAAAGGCCTCTCTCCAGTGTGAACTCTCATGTGAGTCTTAAGGTATTTATTGAATCGGAAACTTTTTTCACACTGCTGGCATTTGAAAGGCTTCTCTCTGGAGTTATTTATTATATGCTTTTTAAAGCGCTTTATGTCCAGAAAACTCATTCCACACTGACATAAAAAACAGTCATCTTTTGATTTGATTCTCCTGTGGTGATTAAGGGTTTCCGTCTTTTGATCTCTTTTTTGTGTTGAACTCTTTTCAGTCTGTGAACAACTAAACGATTTTTCTCCAGTTATGAAATCATGTTTCTTTTCCATTTCATTCAGTTCTTGACTCTCTTCTTTCAGCAGCATCAGGTCTAAGGTGAACAGAGACAAATACAAGTTAACACCAGTTTAATGGCACAAATCATTAGACATCAAATCATTTAGACATTTAGAGCAACAAACTACTGTATATATATATATATATATATATATATATATATATATATATATATATATATATATATATATATATATATATATATATATATATATATATATATATATATATATATATATATATATATGCTAGATCCTATAGCCAGAGCTTAAAATATGTTTCCAGTAATCCCAGAATCTCTTCTAAATATTAACTTTTCCCTTTCTGTATCCCCAATAAGGGTGGAGAATGAAAATACACTAGAAATAGACTTTCCATCAAGTTATTGATGCGACTTTAAAGACATTGGATGACTTTCTGTTATAATTTAACTTACCACTGTATGTCTTAACTAAAATAAATGATAAACTATGTGGTAAAATACAAAAAATATTTATTTAAATAACGCTGACACACCAGTAAGGCATACAATAATGTGTCAAACCTTGAGAAATACAATGTTAAAAAAAAATGTGTCTGGTAACATTAACCTTAACTGAAATAAATTTAGCCTCATTGGATACATTTTTTTTAACAAGATACACTATACTGCCAAAAGTATTGGGACAATCCTCCAAATCATTGAATTCAAATATTCAAATCCCTTCCATGGCCATAGGTGTATAAAAAAGCACCTAGGCATGCAGACGCTTCTACAAACATTTGTTCTCAGGAATTCAAGCGTGGTACTTTGATAGGTTGCCACCTGAGAAATACAGTGAGGAAAATAAGTATTTGAACACCCTGCTATTTTGCAAGTTCTCCCACTTAGAAATCATGGAGGGGTCTGAAATTGTCATTGTAGGTGCATGTCCACTGTGAGAGACATAATCAACAACAAAAAAATCCAGAAATCACAATGTATGATTTTTTAACTATTTATTTGTATGATACAGCTACAAATAAGTATTTGAACACCTGTCTATAAGCTAGAATTCTGACCCTCAAAGACCTGTTAGTCTGCCTTTAAAATGTCCACCTCCACTCCATTTATTATCCTAAATTAGATGCACCTGTTTGAGGTCGTTAGCTGCATAAAGACACCTGTCCACCCCATACAATCAGTAAGAATCCAACTACTAACATGGCCAAGACCAAAGAGCTGTCCAAAGACACTAGAGACAAAATTGTACACCTCCACAAGGCTGGAAAGGGCTACGGGGAAATTGCCAAGCAGCTTGGTGAAAAAAGGTCCACTGTTGGAGCAATCATTAGAAAATGGAAGAAGCTAAACATGACTGTCAATCTCCCTCGGACTGGGGCTCCATGCAAGATCTCACTTCGTGGGGTCTCAATGATCCTAAGAAGAAAGGTGAGAAATCAGCCCAGAACTACACGGGACGAGCTGGTCAATGACCTGAAAAGAGCTGGGACCACCGTTTCCAAGGTTACTGTTGGTAATACACTAAGACGTCATTGTTTGAAATCATGCATGGCACGGAAGGTTCCCCTGCTTAAACCAGCACATGTCCAGGCCCGTCTTAAGTTTGCCAATGACCATTTGGATGATCCAGAGCAGTCATAGCAGAAAGTCATGTGGTCAGATGAGACCAAAATAGAACTTTTTGGTCATAATTCCACTAAACGTGTTTGGAGGAAGAAGAATGATGAGTACCATCACAAGAACACCATCCCTACTGTGAAGCATGGGGGTGGTAGCATCATGCTTTGGGGGTATTTTTCTGCACATGGGACAGGGCGACTGCACTGTATTAAGGAGAGGATGACCGGGCCCATGTATTGCGAGATTTTGGGGAACAACCTCCTTCCCTCAGTTAGAGCATTGAAGATGGGTCGAGGCTGGGTTTTCCAACATGACAATGACCCGAAGCACACAGCCAGGATAAGCAAGGAGTGGCTCTATAAGAAGCATATCAAGGTTCTGGCGTGGCCTAGCCAGTCTCCAGACCTAAACCAAATAGAGAATCTTTGGAGGGAGCTCAAACTCTGTGTTTCTCAGTGACAGGCCAGAAACCTGACTGATCTAGAGAAGATCTGTGTGGAGGAGTGGGCCAAAATCCCTCCTGCAGTGTGTGCAAACCTGGTGAAAAACTACAGGAAACGTTTGACCTCTGTAATTGCAAACAAAGGCTACTGTACCAAATATTAACATTGATTTTCTCAGGTGTTCAAATACTTATTTGTAGCTGTATCATACAAATAAATAGTTAAAAAATCATACATTGTGATTTCTGGATTTTTTTTTTTTTTAGATTATGTCTCTCACAGTGGACATGCACCTACGATGACAATTTCAGACCCCTCCATGATTTCTAAGTGGGAGAACTTGCAAAATAGCAGGGTTTTCAAATACTTATTTTCCTCACTGTAAGTCCATTCGTGAAATTTCCTTTCTACTAAATATTCCACAGTCAACTGTTAGTTGTATTATAACAAAGTGGAAGCAATTGGGAACAACAGCAACTGAAGTCACAGCGCTGAGTCAGCGCATGCTATGAGTCAATAGCTACAGACCTCCAAACTTTGTGTGGCCTTCAGATTAGCTCAAGAACAGTGTGTAGAGAGCTTCATGGAATGGGTTTCCTTGGCCGAGCAGCTGCATCCAAGCCTTACATCACCAAGTGCAATGCAAAGGGTCAGAAGCAGTGGTGTAAAGCTCGCCGCCACTGGACTCTAGAGCAGTGGAGACGTGTTCTCTGGAGTGACCAATCACGCTTCTCTGTCTGGCAATCCGATGGATAAGTCTGGGTTTGGCCATTGCCAGGAGAACAGTACTTCCCTGACTGCATTGTGCCAAGTGTAAATTTTATTGGAGGGAGGATTATGGTGTGGGGTTGTTTTTCAGGGGTTGGCCATTTAGTTCCAGTGAAAGGAACTCTTAATGCTTCAGCATACCAAGACATTTTGGACAATTTCATGCTCCCAACTTTGTGGGAACAGTTTGGGGATGGCCCCTTCCTGT
Organism: Gobio gobio; assembly: GCF_949357685.1. Taxonomy (NCBI): domain Eukaryota; kingdom Metazoa; phylum Chordata; class Actinopteri; order Cypriniformes; family Gobionidae; genus Gobio; species Gobio gobio. The sequence goes on along the minus strand of NC_137101.1, from coordinate 39,672,946 downwards.
TCCAACATGACTGCGCACCAGTGCACAGAGCAAGGTCTATAAAGACATGGATGAGTGAGTTTGGTGTGGAGGAACTTGACTGGCAGTCCTGGCCTCAACCCAATAGAACACCTTTGGGATTAATTAAAGCGGGGACTGCTAGCCTGACAAGCCAGACCCACATCAAGATGTTGGGTCTGGAAACTCACCATTAACAGGGCTCAATCCGAGGGGCGGATCTCAGTGCCGTTCTTTGTTGTTTTCTCAAAGAAAAGCTTAACTCCAAGTCTTCCACAGTCGTGGCGAAAGCTGATTCAAAAGACTGCTGTTTGTCAGCTTCTTTGTTTACAAGTAGCTCGCAGAACGTCCGAAACTCTGCTGTGACGTGCCGTCATTATGTTAAGCCCGCCCACTGACTCTACACACGCTGTGATTGGCCTGACCAGAGTTTGGTTTTTCCAGCTCTCAGGTCTACCAAGAGTTGCTAGACTACACTCGCGGCAAAATCAATTTTCTGCCGCTAGGGTGCATCTAGATTTCTAGGCTAGGGGACTGCAAGAATGTTAAAGGAACTTACACATGTGTAAATTCTGTTTGTGACAATGCTTGGTGTAAGTTTAATAAATTATGACAGAATTTTTATATATTTTTTCATTGAAAACACATGCCTATGGTGACATTTCTGCAAAATGATATTGTGCTGCTTCTTGCACGTCACATCACAGCAGTTTAGAAATTAAATCTCCAGTGAGTGGCACAAAAATGTAAACAAAAGTAATGTAACACTAAACCATACACTGAACTTAACTGACAGTAACAGTGCTAACTATTAGTTTACAGATATTGCACTTTGATAACATAGTATTGTGGAAGTAACACATGATGAAAATAAGTCTATTATTCGGAAATCCTTTTATTCTTAAATTAAAAATAATATATAGATTTGTTTATTTACTCTGATAGTTAGATGTGAAATTGCAAAACAAAGGTTAGAATTCTACATCTTATACCCCTTTTCCACCAAGGCAGTGCTGTTGCTAGTTCGGAGCCAAAGCCTAGTTTCAAATCGGTTCTTTGTGTTTCCACAACCAAAGCACCAGCTCCGAGCCAGGAAAAGTGGTTCTTAAGTAGCACCAAAACATTGCTGGGCTAGAAGTAAGAACCGATTACGTCAGGCGCTGGGGGCAGGGTCAACAAGACGAACACAAACTTGAGATCCGCCATTTTTGAAATAGCAGCTAATGGAGCTAACAGCTGCTGCTCATTTGTAATCTCCATCTATACAAATTACGGCGAACTGCATGAATGCGTTGGATTCGATGTGTTTTTGCTGTGTTTTGATGCTGATGTAGGATCGTAAAGCCATGTGAATCAATAGTAACGCAGCGTTTGCATTGTTGATGGAAGGCTTGTTCGCAGCGGTGCTGTGCAGAGACCGATCGCCGTATGATAACGAGTCCAGCGAGAGCATATGACTCCTTATGCTTTTGATTCACTCATGCCGTGTTTTTATATCATACGTGGATCGGTCTGCGCAGCGCCGATACATCTCGAACAAGCCTGGTGTGTGTGTGTTTCCCGCTGCCTCGCTAGCGTTGCTGAGAAAGATGAGACGTATACAGTGACGTAAGACTGGCTCTGTTGTGGCTCTCAGCATGTGGAAAAGCAAACGGTTCTTAGAAGGCTCCTCTGTCGAACCAACTATGAACTTGAACCCGGTTCATTCTGGTGGAAAAGGGGTAATAGTGTGTTTTGTGATCTTTTTTTAAATAAAGAATTGTGAATGCAAGTACCCAAAGTCAAAGTATTTATTTTCCAATGTTCAGTACAATGGGTAAAAATAGCTATAAAGCTGTGACACAAAATGACCAAAACTAGTAACAATAGACAACAAAAATATTTAAAATCGAAAAAGAATGGTGCGATAACTAAAATAAATTACAACTGTGCACGACATATTTACAATACAGCTTACAATATGCTAAAAAAATCTTTTTACACTTTACATCATGTCTTAAATCTGACAACAATTACAGGTCTGTATACTGACTGACAGATGCATCCAGTGCATGGTTGTGGCTCACTGAATATTTGAAAATGCACTCATCAACCTCGTGCTGGAAATGTGGCAGTACATGTGGTGGCAAAGTCCGCATTCTGTGTTCTAGATTTTTGCAGTAAGCCGAGATGGCATCACTGGTGTTTTCATGTGATGCCAGCTTTTCCAGAGTTTTGCCGATGATGCGCATCAAGTTTGTGGACTCCTCAGTGGAGGATTCATCCTGCACCTTCCTGCGCTTTCCCGGAGGCCTTGATTGAACGTAGATGCTTTGCTCCTTTTTCTTGGCTGTGGACTCAGCTCCATAGATGGTAGTTTCAGCCAAGGGTGTACTGGGCCGTAGCTCAGCCCCATCTGAGGGTGAACAGGAATCACTTTCAGCTGAAGGTTCCTTAAAAGAAACAATCAAAATGTGAACGATGTGATACCACAGATTCTTACACTTGTTCACCAATCACCCATAACAATAACAGGGCATAGCTAAAACAATACCCTGCAAATTGGCTAAATGGATCTGTTCAGATGCACATGTGGAAGTTAATGTGTTGAGTTACTTGTAAATAGACCCATATGAACAATCAGTGGCCACTTTACCAAAAGCAAAATGTTTATTTTATTCTTAAATTTAAAAAATAGTTTATTTACCCTGATAGTTAGATTTGAGGTGCTCTCCTTCCTTTTTGTGTGAGGCTCTAGAAACTGCAGACGGGTCAGGATCCATTGCTGCCTGCCAGTCTTCTGAGCTCCAGAACTTCCTGAGGATCCATGTTTCTTGTAACGCGTGTACTGGGTTCGCAATGAATCCCACCGCTTCTTGAGCTCTTTCTCTGAGGGACAAAGTACAATTTTGTAAGCATTAATCCCAGTTATGTAAATGTAATGACTATTTGTAATGCCAACGAATTTTATTTTTTGTTCTACTGTTAACTGGACGTATTCTAGATGACAGCACTTACAGGTGCTGGTCATATAATTAGAATATCATCAAAAAGTTGATTTATTTCACTAATTCCATTCAAAAGGTGAAACTTGTATATTATATTATATGCATTCATTACACACAGACTGATATATTTAAAATGTTTATTTCTTTTAATTTTGATGATTATAACTGACAACTAAGGAAAATCCCAAATTCAGTATCTCAGAAAATTAGAATATTACTTAAGAATATTACTCAAGATTTTTAGAAATCTTGGCCAACTGAAAAGTGTGAACATGAAAAGTATGAGCATGTCCAGCACTCAATACTTAGTTGGGGCTCCTTTTGCCTGAATTACTGCAGCAATGCGGCGTGGCATGGAGTCGATCAGTCTGTGGCACTGCTCAGGTGTTATGAGAGCCCAGGTTGCTCTGATAGTGGCCTTCAGCTCTTCTGCATTGTTGGGTCTGGCATATCGCATCTTCCTCTTCACAATACCCCATAGAAATTAAGGTCAGATGTTGGACCTCAGAAAAAACAGTGGACCAACACCAGCAGATGACATGGCACCCCAAACCATCACTGACTGTGGAAACTTTACACTGGACCTCAAGCAATGTGGATTGTGTGCCTCTCCTCTCTTCCTCCAGACTCTGGGACCCTGATTTACAAAGGAAACGCAACATTTATTTTCATCGGAGAACATACTTTGGACCACTCAGCAGCAGTCCAGTCCTTTTTGTCTTTAGCCCAGGTGAGACGCTTCTGATGCTGTCTGTTGTTCAAGAGTGGCTTGACACAAGGAATGCGACAGCTGAAACCCATGTCTTGCATACATCTGTGCGTAGTGGTTCTTGAAGCACTGACTCCAGCTGCAGTCCACTCTTTGTGAATCTCCCCCACATTTTTGAATGGGTTTTGTTTCACAATCCTCTCCAGGGTGTGGTTATCCCTATTGCTTGTACACTTTTTATACCACATATTTTCCTTCCCTTCGCCTCTCTATTAATGTGCTTGGACACAGAGCTCTGTGAACAGCCAGCCTCTTTTGCAATTACCTTTTGTGTCTTGCCCTCCTTGTGCAAGGGGTCAAAGGTCGTCTTTTGGTCAGGTGTCAAGTCAGCAGTCTTGATTGTGTAGCCTACAGTACTAGACTGAGACCATTTAAAGAACTTTGCAGGTGTTTTGAATTAATTAGCTGATTAGAGTGTGGCAACAGGTGTCTTCAATAATTAACCTTTTCACAATATTCTAGTTTTCTGAGATACTGAATTTGGGTTTTTCCTTATTTGCCAGTTATAATCATCAAAATGAAAAGAAAGAAACATTTGAAATATATCAGTATGTGTGTAATGAATTAATATAACATGCAAGTTTAATTTTTTGAATGGAATTAGTGAAATAAATCAACTTTTTGATGATATTCTAATTATATGACCAGCACCTGTATTTCCTTTTTTTTTTTTGTACAGTCGCTAGAACACATTTCTCAATACTTTTAGGTCACTTTTTGCAAAACTCTTCACACAGTGAGTACAACAAATTTCTATGTGGGCTAAACTGTGGATCATTTATCATTGCTTTGGGACATGAAGACATGAATTAAGTGTTTTGGTATCTTTAGTGTATTTTGAATGTGAAATTAACTGCTGTGCAAAGATGGAAGTTGGTTAATAGAACTGTGTGAAGAATTTTGCAAAGTGACCCAAGTAATGAGAAATGTGTCCTAGCAATTATAATAAAAAAAAGTTATTGCACTGCCTGTTTCCATAAATCAAATTATTTTGGCACACACACAATACCCTAACACATGCAGTTCTTTTAATATGGACTACTGAAAAATAACAAACAAGTTTTTCCAAAAGAGAAATCTTACCTGATATGACCAGTTTATTTGCCATCTCACGCCACAGTTCAGCTTTCACCACACGGTTGACATAACATTTTTCCGTAATGTCATACAAAGCCGGCCTCTCCTGGATCATGCTGATCAATTCGTCTTCACTTGCCTTGGTCCACACAGCCATATCTTTTTAAAATATTCACATGTATCGTAATGAGAAATGTAAACAAATGAAAAAGGCGTTCTGTGTTCCCTCTTGACTCCGTCGTTAACTTGCTTCGTCACTTCCGTTTTTTTTCCCCCTCGTGCACTGGTTAGCTAGCTGAACAGCCAATCAGAATGATCAGATGGCCCGACTGACCGGCAAACGCAGACACCGATTCAACATGTCGAATCGGCTGAAAAATAGCCGACGAGGACCAACGTCCGCCGAGAAAACTTATTGCCGACGCACGAAAACTGCCCGACGGCCGACCGGTGTGTTCCGGGCTTGAGTCAGAGCAGGCAGGCAGAGGAGGACATCACAGGGTTATGACGGTGGAACGGCAATCTACTTGCCGCAAGAGGCAGCGTCACGTGTTCCACAACAATGCTTCTTAATGTACTGATTCTTTTCTGACGTCATTTGTTGCGTACGTGCATTGTCGCGGTAGCATACAATGGCAGATGGAGGCAAGATGCGAGTGCGAGAAATTAAAAATGCTCCAACTACTTTAAAAGCCGACGTCTGGGCACTTTTTGGCTTTTATGAACAACCTGGTAAGCACGACCTGGAGAACACACTCGCTGTGTGTAAAGCTATCTGATTCATCAAAACGATTTAATTTACACATAAATATATCTCCACAATTTTAAATGTTTGCGATTTAATGGAGTTCATGTCACGGAAAACAATAGATACGAGCTGCATTTTATTGATCAACAGTAGGGCTGAGCAATTTTATCGATTCTGCGATATAAATCGATATTTTTTCTCCCAAGAAAGTATCGATTTTTAAGCTGCGAGTATCGATACATTAGTCCCATTCAAATCCCCGTGTTTACCCCCATTTGCGTTGCAGGAAGAGCGATTTGGTCAGCCAGCCGCTAGTATCGCTGTAGGGCAAGTTACCCGCACTAACTTTACACAGACGCCGACGTCTATCTCTTCTTGTTTACGGAGTCAGAGCGAGGAGATTCAAGAAAATGGCGGCGAATATAAATCCAGCACCTTCATGCTTAAAAGCAGATGTGTGGGAGCACTTTGGGTTTAAAAAGAAGGAAAGCGACGACTTAGACTCAGGGGTCAACAACATGAGTCGCCCGCAAGCACCACACGAGCTGCCCGCGGGTCTGTTCTAAAAATAGCTCACCATAGCAGCTGCGTTCAGTCGCTTCCGTGTTAATTTAAGCGCAGGGCTCAAGTCCAGACTGAAGCCGAATATATACTAGTGTCTGTAAATAATAAACAGCAAAATTACTCCTGCATGTTATGCGTCTGTGTGGATGACGAGCGTCGCGCGCGCACTCGCTCTTGTAGTCTCTGCCGACACGAACGCATAAACCGTCACTTCATGAGAGTTTACATTTATCATTTGAGAAAACTGGGTGCGTCTCAATTAGCTCACTGGTTCAGTAGTTAGGGCACTGATCAGGACATGAGTCAATGGGCTGATCCCTGACTGAACTAGGGAGCTGAATGAGAATGAGACGCGCACCCACTGTCATATCATCATGAACACAGACACTGGTAATCACGGCAACCCGTCAAAATAAAAGTTCGGTTTAACGTGAAGAAATTGACTACAGATTGTATTTAGCTACGTCTCTACTAATAATAATAATTATGAAATAAATAATACTAATTATATAATTATTAATGGTTGCTTATTTTTCACTTGATCTTTCATTTATAAACAATGTTTACTTGTAAACAGCATACAGCCTTTACATGTTTATGTATTATTTACTTATGATTATCATCATATATAATAAAACATTTATTTAAAAAAAAATAGTGGTATTGTACCGACTACTGGAACTACTACTATACTCTTTCAGGTGTAAAACAGTTTGGATAGTTGTTAATATGAGAATTATGATGCATTATTTAAGAGTTTTAAGTATTATATAACATGAGTAGCTCTCTTTGACTTTCTTTTTTATAAAGTAGCTCTCAAATGAAAAAAGGTTGGAGACCCTTGACTTAGACAAAGCATCGCGGTTTGCAAGCTGTGTGACACAAACGTGAATTACTCTGGAAATACCAAATGTCAGTGTCAAGCTAAAAAAAGCTGTCACAGAAACTGTTCAGAACAGGCCACTTGCTGCAATTTTTAAAACTCCATTGTTAATTGCAATACTGCACTTTATTTACTTTTCAAAGGCTTGTAAGCTACAGTTTGCACTGTTTCAATAAATGGAACTAATTTTCTCAACACATCTTTGATTCATTTTGTCCAGCATTTGCAAGCTGTAGACTCTCTGTCCAGTCAGAGACATATATTGTGTAATTGAACATTTTAGTTTTCAGTTCAGTTAATTCAATCCAAGTAAATGAAACACTCAAAGATGTCACCAAAATCACTCTGTCCCCTTTAAATCTTTCAGAAAATGATGTAAGTGTATCGAATTATATCGAATCGTATCGTTGGCTGAATATCGCGATATACATCGTATCGTGAGCTGAATATCGTGTATTGTTTCGTGAGATTAGTGTATCGCTACAGCCCTAATCAACAGCTAATTTAAAAATCAAAGACCGCGATAGGAGAGAGCACGGCAACAGCAGTGGTAAGATCATTCAGTTTCTTTACTTTTAATGAAGATGATTGTGTTGAGTATCGACTTACTTTCGGTTTTATTTGCAGTAGTTTGTGCGTTAGTTTGATGAAGAGATATGCAGGTGCTCGTCTGCTGCGATGCGTGCTTTAGTAGCGCGGTCATATCTGGCTAAAACATGTCATATAGCCATTATACACTCACACGTTTATTTATTTTTTTGCATTGTTGGGATGAGTAAAATTTACATAAGTGGTTTAAACAACCAGATGCATTTAGACTTTAGTTTTGACTGTAATGCGGCCCAGACCACCTCTTGAAGTGGCTTTTAGTTCTTACTTTTGTGTATTTGTTCTAAATGCTCCTGTTGTCTTTTGTGCTCAGACTGGAGTTCTGTTTGATACATTCAAGTAGCATGTTTTCTTTGAGCAGGTAAAATTAAAGGTTCTGTTCATTTATCTGACTGCTTATTTATTAACAAAATTGTATAGTACATGAGGATGCACTGCACACTGTTCACACCCTTAGTAAATGATTGGTTGATTGTGGGGTTTAATGTTACTCAAAATAATAGTTTTGTTTAGACTACTTCTGTATTATTTTCCCAAACTTAATGTGTGACCATGTCATAATAATACGTTCTTTCTCAGGTTCACTTAAAGGCAGCATTAGTTTTTGTCTGATCATGAGATCTCAACATGTCTGCCCACACGAATTGATCCACTCCATGTCCAATAAAACCACTTTCTTTAGAAAATATTCATTTTTTATTTCAGTTCAGCTTCGAGATTGACACCAACCTGTTTTTTCCTCAGGATCTTCTTGTTTCACGCTAGCTTCTTGTTTTTCTTCAATCTTCATGTCTTCACTCTCCTCTTTAATAAGCGCCATCTTTGTTTGTTCCTCACTATCTTCTTGTTTCACACTGAATGTTTCTTCAATCTTCATGTCTTCACTCTCCTCTTTAATAAACGCCATCTTTATAATTGTGTGTGACGTGGATCTCAGTCTCCAGGAGTTTTTCTGTGTTTGGACAATCTGTCATGATTAAGATGAGAATAATTAACAGGAAGAAAAATAAATCCACACTGAATCGCTCTCAATCAGCTCCCTAATTACTACAAATAAAATAAAACATGGTAACGTTACCCCATAGTGAAACTGTGGTTATACAAATGGTAATCAATAAAAAAAAACACATGCTTGCTACACTTTTACTATAATAAAACATGGTTAATTTTCAGACTACAAGAACATATTACACTCTTCATATTTATATACTTACAAAATTGTTATTTAATTATTTGTATATTATATATAATAGATTCCACTTTCAATAAAACATTTGCAATTATTTGTTACAGTTAATTACACGTGTGTTTGTGTTATCGTTGTATTTACACTGTTGTTGACCAGCAGCTCTCGTCGTTGTGGTGATTCGAGCGATTCAAATCACTGAATCATTATGCAAAGCATTTGATTCAATTGACTCGGAGTATTAAAAGCGCAACATAACTTTCACCAGTGACCGAATTCGTGTTCACGATAAACTGATTCACGACATAAGACGCGAAACGAGACGCACCTTTTCTGTTCCTCATCTGTTGATGAACTTTATTCACATAACTTTCATTAATGTTAAACGCAATACGATTGTACATTTAATGCCGAATAATTAATTTTACATCGCCTCTAATAATTTATATCGACTGAACGACTTGTATCGCTATAAACACGTTAAATGGTTAAAAACACAAACCTTTCTTCAGCCGAATCACAACATACGCGGGCTCGCGGCGCAGACTTATGACGTCACTCCGCCAGACCAAAATATAAGTCCCATTCGCAAGATGCTGTCTAAAATCACAAAAGTGCATAGAAATTCATCAAACCTTTATTAGGGCCACATACAAATATGAAACAATATGTAGGTAACATGTTCCTATGTTTTATTAACCCTTTAACTGCACCACCAAGAAAAAGGCATTTGAAAAAAAAAATATTGCATTTCTTATCTCATGTTGCTAGTTACCACGATTATTGTATTTTCTTTTCAACACATCCCATCATTTTTAAAATATCAGCCTCTACCAAATGGTTGATATCTCACTTTAAGGTAAAGGTACCGGTATTGATACACATACAATGAAAATCAGAAAATATGAACTATAATACAAATTTAATTAAAACAATCTAAATAAAATATTTTTTAACTTATTGAAGTAGGCCATTCAATATTTCAGGTTTTCATTTTAACACAGGAAATTGTTTTCTTGGTTTTTAACAATAAACAAAAATAAATAACACAAATAACTAAAAGTAACAAAACCAAAGACATTACATTCTTTCTGCATTCAAAAACTAAAAAAACCAAATAGCAAAATATAGTAATATAAGCTGTCAAGAGTGGTAGTGCAGCAGGATTTTTAAATTCTTTCTTTTTTTAGATAAATTAACATTTCTTTGTAAACCAGCCATGCTGTGTAGTGTAAGCCAACATTAGAAACAATCCTTCAGACAAAACATTTCAGCAAAATCTCTTAAATGTGAAACGGTGCAACAGCACGAGTGCTCCCTGAACATGAGAACCCCCCTTAATTCTGGTGGTATGCTGCAAACATTGCATTTTTTACATTTCCATCTTGACACACCCTTCGGACAGTAGTTGCACCGCCCCGCTTGTCACTGTATAGTGGCCAATGTCCCAAGCTGTCATATTGCACATCTGATTGCGGTTTTGGGAGTGAGGGTCTTGGGGTGTTGTGTTTCTTTGGTGGTGGTGGAGAGCTGGATGATGGTCGACCAACTTTGGATGCAGGCTTGTTGACCTTGTTCAAACTATGGGCAACTGCCAGGCGGAACCGTTTGAGAGGCATTGCTTTCTCATTTAGTAGGCCACTGTGGCCACAGTCCCTCTTGTAGACCAGCCAGGAGTTTGCAATGCACAGTTCAAGGATGTATCCAAAGAGGGGAATGTACCATCTCCTTGACTTGGCTGGGGTCCTGTACAAGTGTACCAGCATGTCAGAAAGATCAATCCCACCCATATGCTCATTGTAAGCAGGGATGAGTGATGGACACGGGACAGTGATCTTTTCCATGGACACTTTGCACCACCATATAACGGCGTAACAGCTGGAATATCTTCCTTGGCATGATATCAGCTATCACACTGAAGCGTGACTCATGGTGCCAGTAATCCTCCAGCGATGGAAATTTGAAAACACTCATAAAGAGTAGCATGGAAAGAAAATCTTCAATCTCTTCTGGGCCGGTCTTGATTGGATCCTCCAGCTCCTGGGCAGAGTACAGGTTGGTATGATAAGCAACATGCTGAATCATCTCATCAGTGAAGAGCATTTTGGGGTATTGGAAGGGTGACTGTACAACCATAGGGGGTTCAAATGACCGCGATTCTGTGACCTGGAATTCCTCAATGTCTTCATGCTTCCAGATTGTTCTTGTGGCATTGTGTGGGCCTGAGGGGGAACTTGAGCCAGGGGTATCCTCTGGCTCCTTTTAGGAAGTTTTTAGAGTGTTTTCCTTTTCTTCTTTTCTTACATGGAAGCTTGGTAGAGGATGTGCTTGTTGAGGGAGCATCATCTTCATCCAGGGACTCAAAAGAACTGTCACCAGCTACCTCTTTTCGGATGGGGTGATAATCCGGATCCTCTATTGGGTCATCAACATCGCTGATATCAGCATCAGAGTCTTGTTTTTTTTTTTTGTACAACCATAGAAACTGTTGACATCCATCTAGTAATTGTAAATAAAAAATAAAATAAATAAACAATCTCTTACAATTTTAGTAATGCTAGTACACCAGCATTTGTCATTTCATTGCCTCTGATAATTATGATTTCCACACATTAATTCTTTGAATTCATTATATTTACTTCAAAAAATATCCAAAAGTGGCAAAAAAACAATTCATACGTTTATATTTCTCTGAAAATAGTCCATTCTGACTGCAGAAATGGATGAATTGAAAACATTAGCTTAGCTTTTCTATGTTTACCATAATGTGACAAACTATTTTTGGCACAATTGACCCTTTATGATTTATTTATTTTTCTTGGCTTAGTAAAAAAAAAAAAAGTGGATGCGTGGATGGTCCAGTTCTGATGCTCATATGCAACAAACTGCAATGCAATGTATTCTATCAAAACCAGCATAAACTTTGAGCAACAGTAGCTTGCCTGTTTTATCGGATCACACAGTTCCTGGGACAAATTGTTCCGGGTCATTTCGGTGGAAATGCCGCTTTAGTCTGTTTTTGTCATTCAAGGGTCAAAGGCTCTCAACAAAGTGGAAAAGGTCCAGAACAATAAACAAAGTGGAAAAGCTCAGTCACCATTAAATGATTAGTTCACTTCAAAATGAGGGCTTCAGAGGCTCTGCACGATCCCTGACGAGGAATAGGGTCTCATCTAACCAAACCATTTTCTGAAAAAAAAAACCCCATTTGATATACTTTTTAACTTCATCAGACCCACTGGATGACAGAAGCTCCGAAGCGTTATGAATCAGTGAGTCGATTCAGCGGTTTGAATCGCCAAAGTCAACTGATTTCAGCAGTTTGGCGGTTTGACACGCGATCCGAATCATGATTCGACTCATCGATTCATAACGCTTTAAAGCTTCATGATGCATTATTTTGAAATCGGTCATCACTATATAAGTCGTTATTTAGGGTTTTTTTGTGCACAAAAACTATTCTCATCGCTTTATAAAGTTATTGTAGAACCACTGTAGTGAGATGGACTTTGTAACAACAACGTCTTTAGTACCTTTTATGGGTCTTGAGAGTGTACCGTGCATTGTGCCAATGGAGGCCTTTCTGAGCCCTCGGATTTCAACAAAAATATCTTCATTTGTGTTCCGAAGATGAACGGAGGTCTTACGGGTGTCGAAACAAAACCACATAATTGTGCTAGACATGTGTGCAATTAATGTGGGAAAAAAGAAATACTCTGAACCCCAAGTGGATTTACACAAACTAAAAAAGTCAAAAAGCGTTTGGTTGTGCCCCGCTCTTCCCTACAAATTATAACTTGCATTACAAAAATAAACAGAATGTACAGAACAACCACTTCTCTTTTATTTAGCCTACACATTTCAAGTTAACGAAAATGAACAATAGACAGCAATTACTTGGTTTAATTTACAAATAACTTGCATAAAAAAAACCCAATAATAATTTAGAGAAATTGTTCTGTGCATCCCGGCCACGACTTTACATTCAGCCTTTGGAGGAGACTTCCGGTATAATGGACCGTCGTCAGTGAGCGACATTCATTTATTCATTCATTCATATAAAATACTTTATTTTGCAGTTAAGTCAGCAGTTTTCGTTTATTTGCATTTTCACTTATAGTTTTGAGTGACAGATGTTGTATTTGATTTAGCCTATTTTTGTCTGTGACATATTTTAGCTACAGTGTTGACAGTAGCCTAGGCTATGATAAGAAAAAATAAATAAATTGCTTGGCCAACATAGCCTTTTACTTCTGTTATCCCCAGTCTCTCTCTCTCTCTCTCTTTCTGTAGGGGACATTTAAAAGAGAGATTCTGGAAACGAAATCTAAATTTAGCTGGATCCGTCGGGTCGGGAATAAAATAATTTATAGCGCGTGAGCACGGAGTGAATTTGAAGCGCGAGTGAGAGGGTGCGGTGCGGAATAGATCCTATTGCGGGAGTGGGACTAAAAAATAGCCCCGCGCAGATCTAATTTGAAAGTGCAGAAATAAGAAAGATAAAAGAAAAAAGAAAGAAAGAGCGAAAAAGGAGAGAATGGACTGATTCCTCTTCTTGAGAGAATGGTTGAGAAATAAATAACACTTATGCAAGTTAAAATTGGGAAATTACAGTTTATCTTGCCAGGTTGCTCTACCACGAATGCACTAAACGTTTTGTTTACTTCAAGTTCAGGCGGTTGCGCCAGGCTACACTTGAGTTACCGACCGCTACCGTCTTTCACTGGGAAATTTAAACCCGCGCCGCAAGAAATCTGATCGAGTGCCGCGGGAATGCAGACCAGTCAAATCCTGTAGTCACCAGTGTGCTATGAATTCTGGGATAGGGTAGGCTGCGAAGTTGTGCAAAGGTTCCATCTGCTGTACCCTTCCTTTGCCTGAGAAACGGAGGGCGCATTTTCAGTCGCTTTCGACTTGCGGCAGCCTTCGTCGCGCTGCTGTGACGCAATCGCACTTCAAATGTGGCCTTCAGAGGTGCAGCTTTAACATTGGGACACCATTCGTAGTGCCGCTGTGACGCAATTGCACTTCAAATGCGGCCTTCAGAGGGTGCAGCCTTCACATTGGGACACCCTTTGTAGTGCCGCTATGACGCAATCGCACTTCAAATAGAGACAGAGCGTATTTAGGCCACACCCACACCGGGGGGGAAAATAATCCAACGCTCTCCATTGACTTTGCATTGCGGGAGGCTGCCTCATTGTCATTTTGGACTTATAACAAAAAACAATGTCTAAAAGCTGATATGTGACAAGGTGTACAGCAAACAAGCTAAAAAACACAGAAATACGTTTTTATAAGCTGCCGACCCAAAAAAACGAGCGTTTAGGAAGATAAAAGTGGATACAGGCAATATGAAGTGAAGCTTCAGCAGGAAGAATGGGTACATTTTGGGATCCTGACACTCAGTATGCCTCAATATGTCTATGTGTGCAGTAAACATTTTGTCACTGTTAAGTCAAATATCCAAATGTCCGTTTTATATATTATATTTACTGTCGCTGATGACGTTCCCCTCTAGTCGCCGTAGTTCTCAGTGTAATATGACCTGTAGCGCTCTGTCTAATGGCCTGAATCCACTTTTTTTGTCCTTAAACACTCGTTTTTTGGGTCAACAGCTTATAAAAACGTCTGAGTTTTTGGTTGTGGGTTTTGTTTAGCTTGTTTGCTGTACACTTTGTCACATATCAGCTTTTATACATTGTTCAGTTTTTTGTTATAAGTCCGAAATGACAAGGAGGCAGCCTCCCGCAATGCAAAGTCAATGGAGACGGTTTGATTGTGGTCAGATTATGACGCGTGTCGCTCTGTCTATATGCGGCCTTTCGAAGTGCGCGCCCTTCACTTTGGGACGCGAAACGACTTCTCTAATAGGCTACTCATTTTCGTCTCGCGCATGCGCAATGGGACGGTTTGTGTTTGAAGACGAGGTCATCGACAATGAAGATCTTCAGCTCGGGTTCGGGATGCGGCAGCAAAACTAGGTATGCTCTTGAATAACTATTTATAAACCTAAATGTCATTGTATGCAGTGGAACATGAATTCTACATTTGCCTTGCGTAGAAAGGAATTTATAGAGAAGGAGCCTGCTGTGAAGAAGAATACAGTGGAAAGGTGGCCAGCCCTCTTTACACAGAGTCAGGTGAGTAAAAGTCTTTATTGGTTTCCTATTTCATTTAATCTTGAACATTTTCAAACAGGACACAGCAGTGGATGCAGGGAAGAACATACATCAAACCACTGCATGAAAAGACAAATAAAACTGAAAGCTTTGTATGTAATATAAAATGATGATGACGACAATTTTCCTTTTTGGGTGAATTATCCATTTAAAAGAGGTTTTGTGGTTTGACCTCATTTTTGTTATATGCTATTCCCATTTTTAGGACTGTGATGACAATGAAGACATTTCCACATTGAAATAGGTATTCTAACAGGGATTCCCGAGGACTCTGCAATTGTACCCTACTCCCCGCCATATTCTACTCCCTATCAAGATGCCACAACAACGACAATAATTTTGGAAGGTACAGTGGTTGTGGATGAACTTGAAAATCTTCCACAAGCAATGTATTTGCTCTTTGGACTAATTTATGCTCTAAACTTAGAGTATCCTGCAGCACTGAAGAGCACATTCAACTTCATTCAGAGTGATTTTTTTTCCATTGGCCACAAGTCACTCAAGCCTAAAATCCATTCACTGAAAAATCGCCTGATGCAGTAATAGATCATAGCCATGATGCTATTTTTCTTTGTTTGAGTTTGAGTGAATGTTCAGTACTGTTTTACAGATACTTCAGTTTTTTCCAATTGTTGAAAATGGAAAAGAAAATCCATATTTTTTCCATATTAAGTTTACTTGATGTTAAATTGGTTTTAGAATAGAGTTTTAAAGAGTACTGTAGTAAGAAAGGTGTTCTGTACTAGCCTGGGCCCGGTGTCCCTGACAGTTTAAAAGGCTGTGCCAATAATGGCTCGTTTCCACTGAGTGGTACGGTACGGTTCGGTTCGGTAAACCATAAATCGGCTTGCGTTTCCACTGCCAACAGTACCCTAGTTGATAGGTGTGGGGTCGCGCCGGAAAGAAGCGATCTACTTCATTTTCGCGCGAAGAAAAAAGCGACATAGTAACAACAATGGATGACTTACACAGCAGATCTTGTTATTGCTTCTCGGTATGTAGCTCTTAGGCTGCGTTCACACTGCAGGCTGAAACGACCCAATTCCGATTTTTTTGCCTTTATGCGACCTGTATCTGATCTTTTCATGACAGTCTGAACGACACAGATCCGATCTTTTCAAATGCGACCCAGGCCACTTGGGTATGTGGTCCAAATCCGATACATATCCGATCTTTTGAAATGCGTCTTCAGTCTGAACTGCCAGGTCACATGTATCCGACCCGCACGTCGTTGATACGCGACAAACGTCATCATTGTAACTCCCGTTCCTTACTCCAGTCCAGTGGTGGCGGTAATGCACAAGAAATTGTTGCTAACCGCCAATAAAAGAAGAAGTACGCACCTGTTGCTAGCCAATACACTCCAACTCCAACGTGTTTCTGCACTGTTATGGGCCGCCGCAGACGTGTCTCTTCCCGTGACAAAGTTAGTTGAAGGCGCTCGCAAACATAATTGAAGGTGGATCTGGTCATTCTGAAGTTACTGACGAATTCGGTATCAGTAAAGCCACTCACATCAGTATCCCACCACTCCTGGCTGCGACTCCGCACCCACACGTTTCTCTGTACCGACGTTGCTACCACTGCTCCACAAAACGCCATGGCCAAAAACCTTGCTCTCCTCCTCTTTTTTAATTTTCTTCTTAACATGAGAAGGTTGTAATGGTGCTGGCTCCGTTGCGAAAATAACTTTAATAAAGCTAAACGAACTCCAATGCTGACACCCATATTTGGCTACTTCCGTAAACAACAATTGACGTCGTTGACCGTTGAGTACTATTCTGCGCATGCGGGTCACTTCTGGGTCATTTCACGTTCACACAGGAGATCACAAAGGTCGCATTTAATTGGAAATGTGAACGGCCTTGCAAAAAAATCGCATTTTTTCAAAAAATCGGAATTGAGCATTAAGCCCTGCAGTGTGAACACAGCCTTTGTCACTAGAAGACAAGCGCCAACATTAGGCATTTCTCAATACCAAGTACGCAAAGTTTGGACTTGCCAATGACTCCCGAGGACACGAGTCCGGTAATTCTGCAAATGGAACAGCGCGTTCTTGAAAGCGTCACTCAGCTCGATCTGCTAACTTACTCCGCTTATCTCTGTATGTACATTTTAGGCAACAATAAAACAAAATATGTTATAAAACAAAAATAACTCTGCCTCTTTTCGTTTTCATTTAAAGAAATCTTAAACATAGCCATACAAATGTGGTTCAGGCAAGTTGCAATGCGTATTGATATTCACTGCATGTATAACGTACTATTTATAACAAAACGAGATATAAAACAACCCTGCCTCTTTTCGTTTACAGTTTAAAAATATTAAACATATTAATATGGTCCAGGCAATATGTGCTTTTGTAGCCTACTCTGACCATCTTCACTGTAATAAACTAAATAATGACATGATCTTTTTGTTAAATTTCAGTTTTATCAATAATAGCCATTATAAAAGTATAAGTAAAAAAGGTAAACAATAAGAAATAAAGCAAACAATTCAGTCTAAGTCAGCGCTAACATTACAGCCTAAATATATAAAGTTATGAAACGTCACTAGCCCTCAGCCAAAATGATTGGCCAGGGAACAAATTATAGATTCAGCAGACCAAAGATCGCCCATTAGATACACACAAGACGAATTATATATCATGTTTAAAGGGTTAGTTCACCCAAAAATGAAAATTCTGTCATTAATTACTCACCCTCATGTCGTTCGACACCCTTAAGACCTCCGTTCATCTTCGGAACACAAATGAAGATATTTTTGTTGAAAGCTGATGGCTGAGAAAGGCTTCAGATAGGCCTCCATTGGCATTCAGTACATTTACACTCACAAGACCGATAAAAGGCACTTAAAACGTTGTTACAAAGTCCATCTCACCACAGTGGCTGTACAATAATTTTACGAAGCGACAACAATAGTTTTTGTGCGAAAAAAAAATCGAATGCGCGAGAATATGACGTAGCGCCGGCATTTGGGAATCCATGAAATGCGCACTTTAGCCCGATTTTGAGCACTACGCCGAGACCTAAAGCACGAAGATAAGGCGCGTCTTCCTCTGCTTGTAAACAAATCGCTTCTGGGTCATGTGTCCGAACGCCGGATCTGCGTAATATTCTCGCACATGCGTCGTGGAGGCACACACGGAAGACAAGAACAAGTTTGATAAAGGCATTATTTTGATTTTTTTTTGCGCACAAAAACTATTGTTGTCGCTTCGTAAAATTATTGTAGAGCCACTGTGATGAGATGGACTTTGTTACGACGTTTTAAGTGCCTTTTATGGGTCTTGTGAGTGTAAATGTACTGAATGCCAATGGAGGCCTATCTATCCTTTCTCAGCCATCAGCTTTCAACAAAAATATCTTGATTTGTGTTCCGAAGATGAACCACCATCTTGATGCCTCGCCCCCGTTGCGAGTGTGACACACACTAATCCTCTTCTATAGTATTAGTTAAACTAAAAACTTAGCAGGGATTGCTCTGTAAATTAAATTGTAACTAATTGTAATGTAACAAATGCATATATGCTATTTTAAATACTGTAGTCTATACCAGATATATATATAGCCTACATTTTGAAATCATTTGAGGCTGAAACATCCATAAGCATGCGTGTTTATTTTAGCATTTCCGTCAGTGAAACAACACAGCCTATAAAACATTTTAACGATTTTCAGTAAATAATGGTTACCTCAAGAAATATAAGAAAATTAAATATTAGTTAGAAAAATATTTGATTCATACTATTTCCCCGCAAAGATGCGTCATATACCGCTCTGCGCTTTAAGAGGAATGTGGGACACAAGCTGACACCTTTCGAATATCTTCATCTTCATGTTTTTTCCTGATGTTGCAAAGCAACACTTGTTGTAAAACGTCTGAAGAGCGGATTTTATCTTCCACAGGGTCAAGACATTTAGGTAATGTTTGATTATTCACTGCCAGAGAAAAAATAAAAATAAAATCACCGGCGTTTGTGTGAAATGCGCTATTCAAATAAACCAAACTTTACACGCCTTACCAAGTTTAATAACAAGAACAAACTATATTAAATAAAATTTGAAGTAAAAAGGTATTCGTCCCACAGTGTTTTTTATACTTTACCACAGTAAAGGATGTGAATAGTTATAATAGACTTAATTATAAGCAAACGAAAGGAAGAAACATTTATAATCCCCTGCGAAAATGGCGACATGAGTGAAGATATGGGAAAAGAAACGAGATGTCCATGTCCATTGGGATAAAATGGACTAGGCCTATTGTTAAAATTCACGGAAAATCGAGGGGCCAGATCCAGATCGCAAAACAGAATGAAATATTCCTGTGGTAATATTCACGTGAAACAGCATTCACATACAAAACACTGGGTTAGTAAAATAACAAAATTCTTTTTTTAAAAGTAGAAAATAGTATTTATGTAAAGAGATATATTAAAATTAAAAGAACTCAACTCTTAAGTGGAAGGAACCTATTTTTTCCCCCTCACATGCAACCTAGCGGATGAGTCATTATTTGGGTTAGTAAAAATAGTGAAATGATAGTTTTAAGTAGAAAATAGTATTTATGTAAAGAAATCTAGTATATTATCTACCTATTTACCTAATTGCCCCCCCCCCCCCAATACTCAATAGCAATGGCTGTTTGTGCTGTAAAACTGCGAAGCTAACTCAGTTTAAAGAAACTCTGTAAACATATGTACATGAAATATCTCACTTAGCTTACCACTTGGAAATTCATGTTTAATCATAATCTTTTTAACTTTAAAGTAACCAGTAACACTGCAAGGCTTTTATATAACCATGGAAGGCAAGAAAAAACGTTCAAAAAGCATAAAAAAAAATGATATGTAATACATACAGATGTTATGTTTAAAATGGCATCTGGCAACAGTACTATGATTTATACTTAGTATAACCTAGCTATGACAATGCATTTGTGCCACTCACATTTACCATGCCATATGAAATGCATGATCTCACCATTCCAGATTATATTTACTTTACCTGTTGCACGCCGAGGCTAATAATGTAGAGTCCTCGTGCATACTTACATTTGAAATTTCTGTATATATGACCTTGCTTTCTTCCATTATAATTACTTCATGTTTACATTTCAGAAAATATATTGAACCCAGAAATCTGCTAGGTTCTCAGAAATCATTTTAAATTGTTTAATCCTTAAAAATACCACAAGGTTAGGCATATAAGTCAAAAAGATTGTAGATAACTTGGGTGCAGTACCGATTTTGGGCCATAGGAGAGTGCTAGAGTGTGTGAAATTCCGAGTTAAATTCTCAACATTGACCCAAACTGAGAACTTTCTGTGGGAAGCTTCTAGAAGGCATTTAAGCCGCGTTTCCACCGCAGGAACTTTCCCCAGGAACTAGGAACTTTGGGGTGGTACTCGGTGTTTTTCGACCGCAGGAACCAGGGTCTAAATGAAGTTCCGAGTAAATATTTCCCCCTCCAAACGGCCCTGCTCCCAGGGTAGTACTTTTTCAAAGTTCGGGAACTTTCGGGGGTGGGACTTGGGTGCTGAACATGCTGATTGGTTGAGCTCACGCAGCATTTTTATTTCAACCGGCATTTTTAAAAGTTCGTTCGTTCTGCGTTCAGTAAATATCAGTCTTGCTCTTTCTGTCTGATGGCACGTGTTCGTCTCAGTCATCTCACGGTCAATGTCCGTAATAGCTGATAATAACATACGTTGTCTTATTTTAAATCTAGCTTTACAAGCTTTCAGAATACACTTTAGTATCAGTGCTCGTCTCTTTTCCGCCGTTTTGTTAATGACCTCTTTATTAAACCAATACATAACTACCAAAAGCAGCGCTGCTTGTATCTCCTTGTTATTGTTGCAGACAGTATCGCGCAAAAATGATTACTGTCCGTCGCTGACTGGGAGGAGCAGCCGTGCGTAGTCCTACATCACCGGACTAATTTGCCTAATTTTCCTGGTACTTTAGACCGCAGTGGAAACGCAGACAGTAGCAGATCTGGGGGGAAAAAAGTTCCTGTAAAAAAAGTTCCTGGTACAAATTGTTCCGCGTAATTTCGGTGGAAACGCGGCTTTAGAGGTGATTTAACAGGGGACAAAGTGAGGACCAGCCAAAATGTCCTCACTCTGTTGGTTAAAAACTCACGCTGGTCCTCACAATGTCGTAAGTACAAGGACGCATGCACGCACGCACCAGGTACGTTGCAGACAGCAACGCACATCCCCGGGACGTTGGGCTTTGCGAGCCTTGTGACAGTGGTAAGTTATGTTTAGTTAGACATGTAATGTAACGTTGTATAGGATCTGTAACAATGCAATACTATCACATATAAAAAACTTTTTTACTCACATTAGTGTGTTGTTTCATTCGTTCATGTAATCTCATCCTGTCTGCAAATCCAGTCTCTTGTTTACAAACGAATCCGGTGAAATTAACATACATGCAATGTCTTCCCCACATGAGCTGGAACTTCATTAAAAAATAAAGTTCAACCACACATTTCCAATATTAGAATCCGAAGGAAGCTTATGCAGCAACTTCCAGTGTTATTCCACAACCAGGCACAGCTCAATATATTACTCCCTTCGGCATGTTTATTGCTCTGTAGCGCGATCCGTTTAGCTCCACGAGTCGGTGGGCGGGGCTACAAAATCAGGTGTACATATTTATCTGTTGAGGGGGCGTTTCTGCATTCTATGATATCAATGGTCGACATATTCTGAGAGCTCTCGTTTTCTGGACCTGGTGTGAATGAAAGCTTTTCTTTGACTAACAAGAAACTTTTCAGCTCTGAAACTTGCAGGATATTCTTATATCACAATTAACTTTTATATACCAAAGGCTCAAGGGAAAGTTGATTTCTCAATTCATCAGCCCTTTAAGGTGAGAACCAGGATCATTATATCATCTCTTAAATATTTCCTAAATTCACTAAACATTTTCATTTAGTTTCGTGATTTCTTTTTAATTAAACATGGATCGTTATTTAAAAGGGCTTATTTCTGTAGACTTATTTTGTAAATATAAGCACCTAATTTGTATGTGCAAACTTGGTGCCGGTGTGATGAGATGTCATGCTCGGCTAGATTCGCCTAGAACTCGTTCATCTTCGGAATGCGGAGTCGTGCGTGCGAAATGGGGTCTTGCGCACCCAACACGCACGACCGCCCACTCTGCATTGACGTCATTTTTGCCGCGCGCACCCTCGCGCTCTTGCGGACGCGTCGAGTATAAACAAGGCTTTACCTACAAAACAGCCTTTTTACAGATCCGACACATGCGCACAAAGACACCTCAGACAGCGCGTGATCCCAATATTTACAGAATTACAGTATTTCAGAATAACTGTCGGAACTCTACTGCCGCTTCAATATAATTTTATATATATATATATACATACTACTTAAATTAATAATCAAAGCCTTAATCAATATTTATCTTTCTATATTATTATAATGATTTTTAATGACTCTTTTCAGTTATGATTTTGATTAATCAATTGGACTAATGATGGTTTCTTCCTTTATATTTTCTAAAGTTTGTATTTGGTTTCTGAGTGGTGACTGAGGGTCTGTCCTAGGGACGTGTGATGTTTTGCCAAAACACTTGATTTCAGAACATGTTGTCGTGTGTTTGGATTTTGGAGGCATCCCACACTTCCAACTCGACGGGAGTGCTCATTTAGCCCGGCTTCCAGAGATGAAATATGAATTTGTCTTTCATGTTATTTCTTTATTTTATTTTATACTTCCTTTTACTGAAACCCCAAATAATTGAATGAATATTGCCTGTACTGTACTACCTCTCACTGGCCCTCAGTTATCAAAAGTGCGTACACCAAATTTCCAGCGTACACCTGGCGTACACCCAAAACCACGGTGACTTTGAGATTTATCAATATGGACGTTGGCGTACGGCACGCTCAAATCCTACGCCAGCTCAGGAGGTGGTGTACGCACGTTTTGAGTTAGTGCGAAAATGCGCAGAAAAACAATTCCTAACACCACAAAACGCACTGACAAAGATATGCTATATTATGACCCACTGTAAAAAAAACAACAACAACAACAAATAAAGCCCTATTCGCACAGGATAAGTAGGCTATTATCTGGGGACCTCGTGTGATTTAGAAATTACTCCCCCACATCTGAATTTTGCGTGGCACATTCGCACGGGATAGGCTAAGCTGTGATTTTACTCGAATTTACTGACTTATCTCCCGGATATGATGTTACTTGAAAATGTTTTTTCGTTATATAGCTGTATGAAATTATAAACAGTCGTATCAATATCATTTTGATTGTTTTATAGTAATACAAATAATTTCGTTCAGTTAGAGAACAGACGCAATTAAAAACGTAACTAATAACAATATACGGCGGAAGATTCAGTTTCAAAGCTAAATTTAAAAGTGCCCATTTATGCGAGTTGTCATTGTACTGTTCTGTTTTTGTGTTTTTCATTAAGAATATTAAACACCCCATTCAAGCAATTTACTCCCAAATTGTGCTCATTCTAAAGTGAAAGTAGTAGCCTAGGCTATAATCCGTGCGGCCGCTCATGAATTCATAACGGTGCACATGCAGCCTAGCGCCATTCTTTGTGAAAGATAAAGATAGAAATGCTCACAGGACACAAAAACCTTGCAAAAATTATACACGATCCGCCTAATCCCGGCCAAATAGATGCCGATTCGCACGGGACTAATATCACAGGACCGCGGTGTTCAGAGAAATATGGTAGGTAATATGCGGGGGAATTTTTACTTTACATATTACAGACATGGCCGATTCGCATGGGATTAAGATCATAGACATTCTCTGCAATTATTACAAATCACCAGAGGTCCCCACATATACTAATCCCGTGCGAATAGGGATATAGTAATTATAAACTTCAGTGTTTATTTTTGTGCAACATGGACTTCAATGTTTAATTTGTGTGACTTTACCAAAGCATTTGATTTGTAGGCATATGTATTCCTCCAGTTGCGAGCATGTGCGCTTTACCTGGCGTTGGTTAGGCCCGGCAGCTGCGCACGGACTGGGACTGAAAATAATAGGCCTTTATCACAGAGGAATTGAATACCGGAAGTGCGCGTCGAAGCAGTGTGCTGATTCTTCCGGTTATGCATGTTTTCAATGTGCTGTGAACACCTAGCTGAACAAATGACAATTAAAATAAGCATCTGGAGGATGATTTAAAAATCCAGACATTTTCCGAGACAGGAGAAGAGATGAACTGATCATTACTGTGTACAGGATTTTCCAAACTCTGCTGAACTTGTAGTTTTTTAATCCGACATAAGCCGAGGGTCGTAAACATACGTGATTATTTCACCACACGGTGTCAGTGCACGTCTAAATAGTGTCCGCGATTAAGTGTGTGTGAGACCTGACGAATAAGATCTGAATGAACATATTGATTTGTATTAATATTTTAGTCATTGTTCTGTCACTTTTCAATGACAATAATTTCACTTTAGCCTACAGTATTATGTAATTCACACATTTATGCCAAAATTCAGTCACGCTGTTAACGTATTACTGTTTAAGATTAATTAAATGCTTAACATTGTTTACTTTCTTTAAGGCAGTTACCGCGCATTTATTCATCTATTTATTACATGAAAATGAACCATGGTTTTTATTAAAAATAAAATAAAACATGGTTATTGTAGTTTATCATGGTATTTGTAGTAAAACTAATACAAATGGTAGTCAATCCACGAAAAAAAAAACTATAATAAAACCATGGTTAACTTTCGTAAGGGTGTTTATCAGTCAAATTAATTAAAAAATGTAACAACAGGTATGAAATATGATTAGCAAGAGAAACGTTGATGTTAATGTTAAAGAGAAGACAATCACTGGACTGCGGCAGAAATTTATTTATTATTCAGAATGCACATTTGGATGGGAACATTTCAGCAGGCTCACGATATGAGACGTAAACATCCGCAGTTTGGAAATGCATAGGCCTACAACACACAAACATACAACTTCATCCCACCATATCAGTCTCACCCATGCTCTCCTCTATTCTTTTAGTGTCAGGAAATGGTCAAATCTGAGGTAAGGATGTCATTAATTAGTATTAGAGCACGGGATCGCTGCAGTTACACCCGCGTTTTGATTGAGTCGCGATGGGACCGGAAGTAGCGGTGCACTGCTTCACTTACCGGAAATAGGAAGTGTGATAAAGGCCTATTCACACTGACAAAATAATAAAAATGACATTCTTCTTTTAAATAATGATAAAATAAATAATAATAATAATGACATTCTTCTTCTAAATAACAATAAGCGTCATTAATAATACAAATCATAATAATAAGAAGAATCTTACAAATTGTCATGCAATTATATTAATGTGAATGAATGGTACTACACATCACATCATCATCACTATTGTACACCCCAATACATGTGATGTGAAACGAAATTAAATGCATATTATTTCAAAATACGTGCTGTAAAATAATGAATTGTGATAGGTAATTTTTCATCCAAACAGCTATTTAAACTGGATTTCCACCGTACACCTTTTTGTGGGCGCCTTTAATCCCACTCTTTAAACTCCCAAATAAAACAATTTAGTTTTTTTTATGGTCTCGATCTCCACGTCAGAGAAGTTTCGTTCATTGCCGTCTTCCGTGTATCCATGGTGTAAAATAAGGGCGTGGGGGAAGCGGAGACTTGAATATATAGGGGCGTGTTATTCTAATGACGATCGTTTTCAGCCGCAGCATTTATCAAGGGCAGGTTTTGCGTACGCCTGGATTTCAGAGGTGCGCACAGCTTCATAAATCAGGCGGTGAGAGGAGTGTAAGCATAATCTTACGCCAACATATATGCCCGTTTCTACGCAAGATTGATAAATGAGGGCCACTGAGCATACCTGTCAAGTTTTGGATTTGAAAATAAGGGAAATTTTTCGGCGCCCACCGCAAGCAGTCCCACCACCCCAACCAAGCTCCAGTATCCCTTACATTTTAAGACAGGTGTTATAGCCCAAATGAAAACACAAAAGGGTATATATAATGAGCATTTATTTAAAGGCTTATTTGCATATTTTCTGTTCATTTAAAATTGCTTGTCTTTAGATTTTATTTTCATTCCACACATTCTTTTCATTTCATATTGCTTTTCTTTTACAGTTTTTCTTTTCTTTTCATTTCACACAACTTTTCTTTACTCTTTTAGTGAGTTATTGTACTCATTTGTTGCAGACTTTGCATTTTTTAAGACTGTTTTGGAAGGAGTGTATTTGTGGGCTGGGCCAGAGTGGTTCATTTTACATGAGAGTAGAGCACAAACAGTTCTCAGTTGAGATGGCGCCGCCGTGTTCGGTCGCCGTTCAGGTCGCTCCGCTAAGACTTTGCTTTTATTTATTATTCTACTCTCTTTTACTCTCTATTTTTTCCAACGGATCATCTGCTTTGATCTGTTACGACAGCAAAACACTTCTGGAATTTGGTTACCGCTACACTGACCTGTTTCAGGACACTTTCTCCAATCTTCCATCTGAGATTCGCCGGGACGCCGAGTTGAACAATGGCCACTCGAGTCGACGGCGAAGATTCAAAAAACACCGCGGGAAACGCGCTGGGATCCGCAACAGACTGAGAAAAAGAGCATTCAGTCCTCCTCTCCCGAGCATTTTGCTCGCAAATGTCCAATCCTTGGAGAATAAGATGGACGATCTTAGAGCCAGGATAAGTTTTCAACGGGACATGAGAGACTGCAACATCTATTGTCTGTCCGAAACATGGCTCACGCCAGCGGTCCCGGATACAGCCGTGACGCCGTCCGAGAACTTCTCTGTTTTTCGGATGGACAGAACAGCCGAGACCGGGAAATCTAAAGGCGGTGGAGTGTGTTTCATGATAAACAAGAAATGGTGCGATCCTAGGAACATCTCCATTCTTTCGCGATCCTGCTCGCCTCACTTGGAACATTTAACTATCATTTGCCGGCCTTTCTACCTGCCGAGGGAGTTTTCCTCGGTCATCGCCACCGCCGTTTATATTCCACCACAGGCAGACACGGGGCTGGCTTTATCTGCCCTCCATGATGTGACCAGCGGCTTCATAAACAAACACCCCGACGCTGCTTTCATCGTCGCGGGTGATTTTAACAAAGCAAACCTAAAGAAAGTATTGCCAAACTTTCACCAGCATGTCTCCTGTCCCACACGAGGAGCAAACACACTGGATCATTGCTACTCTCCGTTTAAGAACGCCTACAAAGCTCGGTCACAGCCAGCTTTTGGCAAATCGGACCATGCCGCCATTTTCCTCACACCGGAATATAAACAAAGGCTCGTTCAAGAGCCCCCGGTGAGGAGGGAAGTCAAACGCTGGTCATCCCATTCAGAGATCACGCTACAGGCAGCTCTTGATGACGTCGACTGGGACATGCTCCGCGCGAGTTCTGAAGACGTCAGCGAGTTCACAGAAGTGGCGCTCTGCTTTATTAACACACTGACAGAGCAAGCCACACAAACAATAACTATAACGTCCTTCCCTAATCAGAAACCGTGGGTGGACAGTTCAATTCGCACTGCAGTAAACTCGCGCACTACCGCTTACAATGCCGGTCTCCTAACGGGGGATATGAGGGAGTACAAAGCTTCATGTTACGCCCTCCGGCGCGCCGTTAAAGCCGCAAAACTCCGCTATAAAGACAGAGTGGAATCTCATTTCCAACTCAACGACTCCCGGCGGATGTGGCAGGGACTGAGGACCATCTGTGCTTTTGGAACTAAATCCTCTGCAGAGGTGAGAGCTGATCCGTTGCTGGTGAACGAGTTAAACTCTTTCTACGCTCGCTTTGATGGTAATCGCGGCAGCGCGACTCCGGCGAGTGACGCGTCAGAGAGAGTCCCTCAGAGCAGCAACGGTCACGTGATCTCTGTCTCGGAGGACGAGGTTCGGAGGGCACTCAAACGTGTGGATGACAGGAAAGCTGCTGGGCCGGATGGTATTTCAGGTCGTGTTCTGCGGTCCTGTGCTGATCAGCTCGCAGGGCTCTTTACATCCATATTTAACGAGTCCCTTGCTACATCTGTTGTCCCCACCTCCTTCAAACGATCCTCCATCATCCCTGTACCTAAGATCAGTAAACCCTCTTGCCTAAATGACTATCGTCCAGTGGCTCTCACATCTTTAGTCATGAAGGTCTTTGAGAGACTCATTAAAAACAACATTTGCTCCTCCATTCCTGACACTTTGGACCCTCTTCAGTTTGCCTATCGTCCCAATAGATCGACTGAAGATGCCATTTCTCACGTCCTTCACTCCTGCCTCACTCACATCGACAGCAAAAGTGGGAACTATGTCAGGCTGCTATTTATTGACTATAGCTCAGCCTTTAACACCATAGTTCCCATTAAGCTAACACACAAACTCCTGGATCTAGGCCTGAATTCTTCTCTCTGCCTCTGGATTGAAGATTTCCTCACTGGCAGACCCCAGGCGGTGAGAGTAGGCCAGTTCACCTCCACCTCCATCACCCTGAGTGTTGGAGCTCCACAGGGCTGTGTGCTGAGTCCCCTGCTCTACTCTCTCTACACCCATGACTGTTTGTCCACACACAGCTCCACCTCGATCATCAAGTTTGCTGATGATACTGTTGTCCTGGGTCTCATCTCCAACAACAATGAGACGGCATACTTGGACGAAGTGGAGCAACTGACATCATGGTGCCAGGACAACTGTCTCTCTCTGAATGTTAACAAGACCAAAGAACTGATTGTGGACTTCAGGAAGAGACAGCATCGGTCATACTCCCCTCTCATGATCAGCGGGACACCGGTAGAGAGAGTGAGCAGCTTCAAATACCTGGGTGTGAACATCTCCGAG
Source organism: Gobio gobio (assembly GCF_949357685.1). Lineage (NCBI taxonomy): Eukaryota > Metazoa > Chordata > Actinopteri > Cypriniformes > Gobionidae > Gobio > Gobio gobio. The sequence continues at coordinate 39,644,076 of NC_137101.1, read as the reverse complement.
GATCTGACCTGGACTACACACATCCAGACACAGGTGAAAAAAGCCAGGCAAAGACTGTACCACCTGCGCCAGCTGAGGAAATTCAGGGTTTCACCAGCCATCCTGAAAACTTTCTATCGAGGGGCGATAGAAAGTGTCCTGACTCAGTGCATCACAGCGTGGTACGGGAACAGCACCAGTCACGACTGCAAAGCCCTGCAAAGAGTGGTGCGCTTATCCGAGCGCATCTCAGGCTCAGCTCTCCCGTCTCTGCAGGACATCTACACCAAACGCTGCAGAGGTAGAGCTACCAAAATCATCAGAGACATAAATCACCCTGCAAACTCTCACTTCACCCTGCTGCCATCTGGTAAGCGCTTCCGTAGCCTGATGGCAAAGACTGAAAGACTCAGGAGGAGTTTCTTCCCCCAGGCCATCAGACTCCTGAACTCAGTCACGTGACTTCACTTCACCCCGCACACGCATAAACATCCAGTTTATACATTAACATTCACATACTGCCATTGCACTGCACTTTACGTTCCTATTGTTACTGTGTAACAACCTGTAATAAACCTGTTTGCACATCATACTCCTGTTTGCACATTATACTCCGATTTGCAATTATACCTATTGCATGCACATCATACTTCTCTATATATAAATATATATATATATATTATGTTAACCACTTATTTTTAAGTCTACAGTTTATCTCACTTATCATATCCACTTACTTTATATTTTATATTTTTATTTATTTTTTTATTTTTATCTTATTTCCTATTTTTATCTTACTTGATTTATTTATAACTCTACTTATGTTAATACTTTTTATTCTAATTTTATTCTATTTCTATTTTAATTTCCCTTGTGTTCTTGTAACTGTTATTTGCACTGTCCATGGAGCGGACCTGTTTACATTTCACTGCCAGTTGTATATTGTGTATATAACTGTGTATGTGACAAATAAAACTCTTGAATCTTGAATCTTGAAAACAGTTCTGTTGTCTAATGTCATCCTATTCTCTGTAACAATCTTTCGTACCATGCTAAATACCCTTTCTGAACTTGCATTGCTATGGGCAGGGCTCGAGACATGAACGCTTGTACGCCGGGACAAGTGGATTTTTTGAAGGGGCAAGTGAAAAATAATTTTACTTGCCCAACAGAGAAGTATCCTGAGTAAAATGTCAAAACAAAAAAATAACCAGGGAATCACCAAAGTGCAGTAATGATTCTGCATTCAGTTAGTGTAAGTGGCGATCGGTAGTGGATAATATAAAACGAACTGACAACAATGTTGAGTGGTTGAGGCTCGCGCAGCCTCTCGAAGAGAAAATCGAAAACAAATGAGCGGCGCTCACACACACAGAAACTCAGTTAACATACACGGTTAAAATGGTGTAGTTATTATATTTATAACATATGATACAGTTAAGCAACATTACACTAACAAGAGTGTTGTTTTCCAGAATACCATCACGACTGGAAATGACACTGATTTCATACGCCAGTTCCATAAACAATTAATTAACATTAAGTCACTTACATTTTATAATTAAATTCGCTGTCCCATTGATCACGGTATTTACACGAGGGTTTTTTTTTGTGTCTGTTTTGGCAGGAGAGCCTTAATCCGTCTCTATCGTTACGTCCATCATCATCCGTCTCTGTTTTGTTTTTTTCCCGCGTTGTCACTCGTCATCTGACCTCAGTCACACACTAGCCTCGCGACAACTGGCACCTATACTGTAGGCTACTGCAGATGCCAGTTATCGCGAGGCTAGTTACAGAGCTCAGATTGGAAATGTTTTTGTTTTTTTACTCCGGTATTATTGTTTTTTAATAACGCAGGTTAAAATACGGGAGATTTACAGGAAAATACTAATATGGGAGGACGGCGGGAAAGAAGGGTAAAATACGGGACTTTCCCGGCCAAAACGGGATACTTGACAGGTATGCCACTGAGAGAAAGTAAATGCTATCTCTGTGACCGGGACCCGATCAACTTACACTAATAAAGCCCATATTAGTGAACTCCCCAATTTCGAGCCTCCCCAAAAACAAGCTTTCAACTAAATGAAAAGGGACAAGCAGAGACGTAAATACCACAAACCACAAGTTTATTCACACACACACACACACACACACACACACACACACACACACACACACACACACACACACACACACACACACACACACACACACACACACACACACAGAGAGAGAAATTGCACCAATAAGCACTAGATGGCGCCAGAACCAAATGTCTTGCTTTCACAGCGCATCCGAGGTAACGATGCCCAGGCACTAACGCACTGAAGATATTCAATGATATCGCGTGCAAGGCACAACATCCAGCGTCCCAGCAATGGAACCGCTATTTAAAGGTACAGCAAAGCAGCAGCTGGTAACTTCTGCAAAACAACAAATACACATTTTCGTTTGCACTCTTCTCCCTCCCCACTCCTCTTCTGTCAAACATTTTATCACACAATATGGTAGGGCAAAAATAAATTAAATTACCTTGTGTATCCAACACTTACATACTCACAAACAATGCGTGGACCATAGACCGTAAAAAGATATGGACGACGCGACTTCATTGACTTCCGCTGACCAAAGTTGAAGCTTTCGTAGGCCGCTCACGGCGCTGACATCTTGGGACCGAGTCTGCGCAGTAGCGATCTCGGGACCGGAGTTGCGCAGTAGAGAACAGGAAGTAGAGGCGCGATTATCAAAAGCCCGCCCACACTCTCGCAGATGCAGAACAATTAATTATGTTGGTGTGAAATAAACAGTTATGGAAATGTAGAAATTAAAGCTAAAGCTCCAATCTCCTCCCAAAAATCCAGAAAAAAGTCTGTTAGTGCCTCAGTGACAAGTTCACTCAGAGAAGCCGTCAATCTCAGCTGTCAATCATGACGTCATACCCCCCGTTTTTATAGCATCAAATAAGTCACTAAAACTAAACTTATTTAAAAAACGAACACTTGAAATGAAATTATTGTAATAAAAACTGCCTAAAATGACAGAAACCATCTTTAGGAAACAATTATTTGAAGTGTAATTAAATAGTTTAGTGTGTCTCGCGCCCATTCAAATACATGGAGAGGCGGGGTTTAGGAGCTATACTGGATGCTAGACCGGCCACCGGGGGGCGATCGAGGCGCGAAAGCTTCAATTTCTGACTGGAGCACTACAGGCTTGGCGTACCCGACTAATCTAAAATTAGACAAACAACCACATTAATCAAGAGTGAATTAAATTAAAGTCCAACAAACACCCACATTACAAATTTATAATTCCCTCCCATCCATGAGCCCAAAAGTTAACAAAACATACCTTTCCAGAGGAGTGAAGGAGATACAAGACCTACACGAACAGGTCACATCAGTGCAATGCCATGAGAAGACTAATCACACCTGTGTCTATATAGGTGCGTGATTGCCTGACGTAACAACCCGCCGCGCAATCCACACACCGTTCTTAAAGGGGCCATCCTATTACTAGCGCAAACCCCACTCTTAAAAGGGCAATCCCACTACATCTATGTTTTGGGAAACTTTTTTCCTTGTCAGGACCGGAGCTCACCAACTCCAACCTTGGAGGCACTGTGTATCTGTGTATGTGCGCAGTATTCTGTGTTAAAGATCAGTATTGGAGGTGGATTACGGGCATCCTAAGAGAGGTAAAGAGGTAAACTTGTTGTTCTGGGCAAGCTGGCGCCTGCTCCAGAATCTGGAAGGTCACCACGTGCCTAAATCCGGGGTGAAAGCATATATCATATACGTATATGATCAGATCAACAAGCGATATATGGACATGTGAATCTGATTAACTGACAATGTGTGGAAATTTACCATGACTGTCCACTTTCTCTGAACCAATCAGAAACATCCACCTTGCAGAAATGACGTGGCTAGACCTTGAAAAGAGTATAACTGTTGAGAAATTGTATGTACGATAGACTGGTAGAGGGAGAGTGCGGCCTACGAACTCCTTGTGAGACTTGAAGCTGCCTTCTGCTGATGAAACTGCAAACTATTCTTCAGTAAATTTTTCTTTAATTAATTGCACTCCTGACTCTTGGTCTTCATTTTTCACTACTGGTCCTGGGTCCTAGACTGTTACCCCAACAGAGCGTTTGCACCTACGTCACAGTTTGGTCAGTTACCCGGATGCCATTTTGGAAATACTCTGATGTAAACAACAGCATGTATTGCATGATTTATGTACGGCGTAAGATGTTGTTCTACTAATTTATGATGTCTAAACTACGGAAAAAACATGGAAGCTGCTAAATCATATAGAGGACTTATATAGAGGTGCGAAAAACTAAAGTGAATACCGCAGCTAATGCCGGGTGCACACTGTGCGATTTTGGCCGTCTGAGTAGGGTTGCCGCCCGTCCCGTAAAATACGGAATCGTCCCGTATTTACAAGCAAAATGACGCGTCCCGTATCAAACCAATACGGGACGCGAATTGTCCCGTATTTTACATAGGTCCACACATAGTTCAATAAACATACGGATTTTGCAGTGTGGAGAAAACTGATAGCAAATATAAAGAAATCAATTTCACAATAAGTAGTACAGAAGCTCATTTGTGCGTGATTGCGTTTTAGCGGCTTTGTTGCCATAGCGACGGAGTCTTGAGACCATGCACTGTGCCTGTAAACTTGCGCGGTTTTTTAAAAACATGTCGAGCTCGCGTCACGTCCACCGTTTGAACGCAAGAGGATCTCCAGATATAGAGCTGAATATCAAAAAGGTATCAATGGGTCTGTCCCATAGACCATAAAAAAATGGTCTGTCCAGTAACTCATGATGAACTTCAGGCCAACTGCACACTTTATGAGAAGCATTTCAGTGGCTCAGACTGTCTGACTTAAAGGGTTAGTTCACCCAAAAATGAAAATTCTGTCATTAATTACTCACCCTCATGTCGTTGGACACCCGTAAGACCTCCGTTCATATTCGGAACACAAATGAAGATATTTTAGTTGAAAGCTGATGGCTGAGAAAGGCTTCACACAGGCCTCCATTGGCATTCAGTACATTGACACTTCCAAGATCCATGAAAGGCACTTAAAACGTCGTTACAAAGTCTATCTCACCACAGTGGCTCTACAATAATCATACAATGCGAAGACAATAGTTTTTGTGCGCAAAAAAAAATCAAAATAACACCTTTATCCAACTTGTTCTCGACTTCCGTGTATGCCTCCACGACGCATGCGCGAGAATATGACGCAGATCCGGCGTTCGGACATATGACCCAGAAGCGATTTGTTTACGAGCAGAGGAAGACGCGCGTGTCTAAGCTGTTGGATTCTACATTGATCGTGCTTTAGGTCTCGGCGTAGTGCTCAAAATGGGGCTTAAGTGTGTATTTCATCGAATCCCGAACACCGGCGCTACGTCATATTCTCGCGCATGCGTCGTGGAGGCGCACACGGAAGACAAGAACAAGTTGGATAAAGGTGTTATTTTGATTTTTTTTTGCGCACAAAAACTATTGTCGTCGCATTGTATGATTATTGTAGAGCCACTGTGGTGAGATAGACTTTGTAACGACGTTTTAAGTGCCTTTCATGGATCTTGGAAGTGTCAATGTACTGAATGCCAATGGAGGCCTGTGTGAAGCCTTTCTCAGCCATCAGCTTTCAACTAAAATATCTTCATTTGTGTTCCGAATATGAACGGAGGTCTTACGGGTGTCCAACGACATGAGGGTGAGTAATTAATGACAGAATTTTCATTTTTGGGTGAACTAACCCTTTAAAGCAGCAGCGCTGACACACACATCCCTGCTTCTAAAGGTATAGGCCTATAGTTTTTCTTTTTATGGATAATATATAATATAATATTCCATACATTATCAGAGCTTGGCAGACAGAATTATCGTTTTTTTAGACAGGGTAATTAATAGATTATAGCCTAATAAATTAGGCTAGGCTATATTAATAGCCATACATAATAAATAATCCTGTCATATAAAGTTTGACATTTAAAAAAATATTTAGATAAAAATGGGACAAATAATTACATGATAATATAGTCATAATTTAATTTAATAAAAAAATTAACATTTTTGAAATTCAAAAAAGTGATTACTGGTTCAGAATGGCTGCTTAAAGGGACAGTTCACCCAAAAATGAAAATTCTATCATCATGTATTCACCTTTAAGTTGTTCCAAAAATGTATACATTTCTTTGTTATGTTGAACACATAGGAAGATTACTATGGAAGTCAATGATGCCCCCAAAGCAGCCTGGGTACAAACTTTCTTCTAAATATCTTCTTTTGTGTTCAGCAGAACAAAGAAACTCATACAGGTTTGGAACATCATGAGGGAGAGTAAATGATGACAGAATTTCCATTTTGGGTGAACTATCCCTTTAAAGTGCACCAAATAGGCTCTAAAGAGTTCTTTAGAAATAAATGAATGGGTGTCCCTTATTTGGCCACACTAAAGGTGGCAACCCTACGTCTGAGACAAATTTTGAAATCCTAAAAGATTTCTCTGATCCTAGGCTAAAATCTGAAGTCTTTGATCCTTAGTTTGACATGTGCACCGACAACCGATTAATGACCGTTGCGATCAAATTTTACCTCGGACAAAATTCTGGCAGTGTCAGAAGATTTGAGGTGCAATCCTGCAGTGTGACTTCTTGTACGACGATGTCAAATCAAGAACCACCAGGAGCGCAAAACCTGATGACGCATTTCGTGCGACAACATCAAATCACAACAGGGAACATGTTGAAAAGAGTCAGGTGAATGAAAAATGCCACCGCTTGTTTTTGTTGTTTGCTGAACGCTACCATTGTGTCTGTGAATGCGGCTCACCGTTACCGAACGTGTCACGGATAGATGACGTAAAACTCAGTCCGTACGAGTCTCTTGCTTGCGTCCGTTTTTCGCGTCTGACTGTCGTACAGTCTGACATAATGACAACTGAGATCCTACAGTGTGACATGTATTACATCGGGGATCATGTTCGCAGAGTCTGACAAGACAATTTCGCAGAGGATTTTGTAAAATCGCACAGTGTGCAGGACCCTTAAGACATATAAAGTAAAATAGCTGCTAGGAGTGACTGTGCTGGTCATGTACAGTCATTTGAGAAAGAATGTGCCAGTTCTACTGTTAAAGAAAGCAGAACATTGCATCCTACCAGTGATGAATTATCATCATTATTCAACACTCCATTTTATTCATGATTGACCACATCCACACGAAGCCAGAGCTTTCCCTATCCAATCTTTTTTTCCCCTCGTCTCAAGAAATATCTGCATACACACGATACCACTGAAACAGACTCAAATGGATGCAGTATCATGCCAGTATACATGTGACGCTGTGATTCTGCCACAGAAATACACTAAAAACGAGAAGAGTTGTGGCTAGAAGGGGTACAGCAACGGTCAGAAATGAGGCAAAATCTCACAATAAAATAATAAATAAATAAATCTGCTACTTACCAGATGTGTTGTATTAACGCCTACACCTACCCCAACCCTAAACCTACCCTTACAATAATGCAAATACAGTAATTAAATGGTGCAATATTGATGTGTGCCCAGTTCCCATAGTTGTTTCCCTTCTAGTCTTTAACGTGCAGGACGTGGTGTGATGACATCACCGTTTCACAAAATATACGGATTGGCTGTACACACGAAAACGCAAGGGTGACGGTTTCAGATTTATCCACTCTGGGACCCAGTTTAAAATTTTCCTCTAGTGTTGACTGAACTGCGAAATGAGGAGGCCATTTGTAAATTATAAACATTTCAGTATCAGAGGAGCAAGCAAAGGCAGTTGAGATAGCTACAAGGGATCAAGCTTCTTCTAAACTGTGTGGTTTCAGTTTCGTGCAGGTCGAATTACAGCATCTAAAAGGAAAACTGCATGTTGCACTGATCCCAATCAACCAGCTCAGAGCTTGATCAAAAGTGTATGCGATCCCTAATCATTCAAATTTACATCAAAAGTATGGGATCAGATTCCCGCCTAATGTATTGCGGTCACGCTTAAAAAAATAATAAGCGTGAAAACATGTGAAAATATATCACACAAAACTGAAAAATCAATGCAACGTTAACCAGAATCACAAACAACGCAGTCACGGAAATAAAAATAATAAGCGTAAATCAAACATTTAAACAAGTTTAAAATTATATTGCTCAAAACTGAATCATGAATTCAAAATTATCTGAATCGCTCACAAAATCATGTTTTCTGAAAAAGAAAAAAAAAATCCTTTTTTTGTATGTCCGTGCTCTTTTCTCCTTTGGTCTTTTGTTCCACATTCTGCGCTTGCATTTCCAAATGTTGCAGTTCGAGTTTCATGTAAATTATGGGTGGGTCTTAGCATCATCATTGGTCCACTAGTTCTAGATTGACAGCTCATCCTCTCTAGGCAATCAATCAAAGAGGGAAGTTTACGTCACTCCAATGCGACTTATGCCGCAGCTCAGCCAGCCTGTTGAGCTACGACTATAACGTGTTATCGATCTCTATCACTGCAAGGAAATACATTATTGTATTGTTATGAATATAATCTTATGACTCTTTTGTATGATAGACGTTTTAGGGGGGTTTCTCACAATTAAAACAGTCAATTGACATGATAATGTAAATGTGTTTTGATTTATTTTAAGCTGTTTAATCATTATAGGCCATTTTTAACTGTAAAGACATGCAAATAGAAGGGCGAGCTTAACTCTTAACTCTAGGGCTGAACGATTCCTCAAGTAACTTGAATTACTCAAATTCAAAAAATCATTGAGGCAAATGCTTTGTGTAGTCCATTTAACTGCACGGTCATGTTGGAGAAAGACAATTCTTGTGTGAGGACTAGCGCATATTGCACGGATTGTGGTTATATCCGCGGGTCAGGTGGGTAAAGTAATAAAAAGTAAACATTTGCGGCAGTTCGCGGATCTTCGTGCGTCAGGTGAAGCGATACCAGCACTCAAAACACAAAACCAGCATGAATGGTTTGCACATGCATCACCGTTATTGTGATGTGTATGTGAAATGTTTAATTGATGTCATCGAAATAAACCATTAAAATGTTCTCAAAGCTAAGCGCAACAGATAGCAGAACACGCTGTAACTGTTGTGTGCGTGTGATGCGTAGCGCTCGTGCTTTCAGAGCTGCGTGCTTTCATTGATTTGCGTCTGATAGGAAGCGTTGCGGAGAAGCACGTGACTCGCCATAGACATAAACAGAAAGAAGTAGCTCTGGCTGCAATGTTCTTCCACAAGATGCATGCAGTTCTGTTTATTAACCACTAGAGCACAAAAAGTTACGGACTCCAGTTTTGATGTATGCAATTTCAGCAATAAAACTTACAAATTTTCTAAAAAAGAAACAAATTAGTTGTTCATTTTAAGATACCCGTCTTATTTTCTCTTGTATATTTAGTATCGCTCTTTAATAAAGAAAAAGTACTTCTTATCCGATTAAATAAACTCTTACCCAATGTGGGCAAGTTTCAAACTTTTTGAACAATCTTAGAAAATCATGTTTTTGTCAAATACTTCATCAGGAAAATCTCATCAATAGCGGTAAAAAAAACAGTTAAAAGATACAACTAAGTTTTGATTCTCAGTTTGTTTACCCATATACTCTTTAGCTAATAAGGTTTAAGCGTATTTGGCTTGCTGTCCGCGGTGGAGGGGCTCGAGGAAGCTGCTTCTACTCGAGCTTAGATTTACCCCCCCAGGGTAAATAATTCCTATAAGAATTGCAATTCCTATAAGAAATATAAGCAACTTTTCGGTCAACTGTAGTACACAAAAATCGCAGAATACCCGCCAGGCACTCATATAGTTATAAAATAACTACCTTTACATAGGAGATTTTTATAAAAACATAGTAGTAGATATATACCCGCACGTTCATCTACACAGTTAAAGAAATTAATTCATCAATATTTCCTCAATTAGTACATTTTTGTATCATAATTTCCTGCGTGACAGGACTGACCGTGGCATGACAGGTCTGACGGTGCTGTGACAGGACTGACTTTATGGATTTCGTTGATGTAGAAAAAGTTATGTTTTGTGTTCTTTATTTAAGTTTTGGTACGCATTCCTATTTTAAATTATAATTTTAATGGTAATGTAATATTATACTATGCTAAAGTCTTGTTCTCAGCCAAGGACATATAATAAGGACCTAATTCATTACAATATGACTGACAACTGATATAGTCCAAACATCTTTTTTATTCAATAAACTGATTTCATTTTATTTCAATATAAAAACATATTTAATTTAACAATTGATTTAACAATTCATTAAAATTTCATTGAACAATAACATGGCCAGATACAATAACAATAAACAACTAAAATGGCACAAACACAGGCAGGAGTGAAAACAAAATTGTAATGGTAAGTATGTGGTAAACTTAGTTTAACAATAACAATTACCAACTAGAATGGCACATTTCTAATCCTTATGCTCCACAAGCTTTGCCCAAATGTCTTTTCGGATCTCGTGGTGACGGGTGGTTACAGGCTGAGGAGGTGGAATGAAACAGATTACATCGTCGAATCTATACAAGATCATGTCTTCTCTGGTGGGCCAGAAGAATCGGTTCACTCCCACAGGGTGCATGCATTTGCACCTGAACCTCATCAATGGCGGTGATGATGCCTGGGTAGATGTCTCCGTCATATTTTATGGCGCACCACTTTTGAATGACTTCTGGACCCCATTCTATCTCTTCTGTTGTTGGTGTGCTTGGTGTGTTGAAGCTGAACGCCTTTGTGTTATAGCATGTGCACTGTAGAATCTTGTCTACAGTGCACATGCAGCTCACGTCCCGGTACAACATATGCCCAGGAGATGTAGTGACAACCTGGTGTATTCTCATTGTTGATGGGACTTTGGGGATGCCATCTGGCATGTCCTTCATTGCCTTGTCAATGGATGCTTCGCTTATGTAGAACAGTTTAAGAGTGGTACCTGTGTGCACTAAGGCCTCAAACAGATCCATTGCATTGTGGATATCGTTGCCGTGGCTCACTAACCGATCCGCAGTCCTCTTCATAACACCTCCAACCCCATCTGGTGCCCCTGTACTGTGGCTGGCCTCGAAGAAATTCCATGTCCCAGCTTGTAATCCCTTTTTGTGGAGGAGGAAGGTGAAGAGGTAGAAATTCCCCTTCTGGCGGTATTGCGTGCAAGGTCCATCGCTGAGGAAATGGACCATTGTGACAGCAGGGAAGAGGTCCTTGACATAGGACAGAATGGGGCTTAGATGTTCCCATATGGCTGGGGGCCCCTTCAGTCGTGATGGCGAGATGGTGCTGAAGCAAACTGGCTCAGCGTCTGGTCCTACATATCAAACTCCAGTGTGCAGCATTGCTTGCTCATGGGATGCTCCAAAGTGCACTGCCTGGATCTCAGATGCATATTTACATATGTAATTCTCTGAGAAGTCCACGTGTATGATGCATTCGTTCTCAGCCATGTTCCTCTTCAGTTCCCTGCTGTATCGGTACTGTTGTCGAATGTTGAATGCATGCTGCTTGAATTTCACAAGCATGTTTTTGAAGAGCTCGATGAGGTCACCTAGCGTAGTCTCAATCTTCTTTTTGACTGTCTTCTTGAAGGTTGTTTCAATGTTGTCCTTTGTTTGTCCTTTGGTGTCCTCTGTGACCCACTGTATGTATGCCACCTGGGTGGAGCCTTCATATTCCCTGAGCAAGGTGAAGTCCTTCTCTTTGCAGTCCCCACAGTCATTGTACATGCACTCTTTGTTGGTTTGGTCACAACAGATTTCTGCCATCAATGTTTCCAGGTCAGGGGTGTTGAGCAACTTCATGCTGAAAAGATTTTGAGCTACAAAGCCCAAGTTCTCATGCAATTTACACAAGCATGTTTCCCTATCGGAAATTGTTGGGTGCACTACCCAGTAGGGCCGAAGCCTGCAAAACAGAGAATAGGAAACGGATTTTCTTGGATTCTCTGCCAAGTATTTTTTGTGCAGGTTCTTCAGGGTGTCCATAAGGAACCTCTTTTGCATCCTGACCTTGGCTTGTGTTATGGTCTGCTTTTTCCCCGTTGTCACACGGCTCTCGTCTTCTTTCTTGAGAAAGAGAATGGATTCCCTCCTACTGACTTCCATCGCCTTCGGGTGAAGCCAAGGGTACTTTGGGCATATTTTTGTAGCCTGTATTTCTTCACAATCTTCCCTGTCACCAGGTTACTGATCAGCCTTCTTTCCTGACTATTACCTGCTTGTTGAATGTGTTGCTGTAGGTCTCCAATCAATGCCTCATGGTACAGGGCTTTCCTTGCACTTGGGAGTGTTTCTTGGCCTCGTCGCTTTTATTGCTGGAGACCCTGATCTTGTCAGCACCTGTTGGAACCTTTTTTTATATCGCTCTTTTAATCTTTTTTCAGTTGCCAAGGCCTCTTGTAGCTCTTTCACTTTGTCCTGGAGCTTCTTCCTCTCTTTCTTGGAATGCTTTCGCCCCGCTATCTTTTGCCTGCAACATACATCCCTTATTAAAAGGTTACACTGCTCTATTAATTTGCTGTGTAGTTCTATGGAAAATCATTTCATATATAAAGTACATTTTACTATGATACAGCAAATGTATTCAATAGGCATTTAACTGAATAGCACAATGTAAAGTAACTGTTACCACATTATATTACTATTCATTAATAACAGGGTAAAGGCCCGGGTATACTTCACTTACCGCGCCCGGACGCGTCACGAACGCGGACGGCCGAAGTATACCCGGGCCTTAATACTATGGTAATCTACATTACTTAATAAATTACATGGTAATAACGAAAAATTGCATGTAATTTCCTATGTAATAATATAGATATTACCATGGTATTACTCTGTTATTACAAAGCTGTAATATGAAGTGGTACTGTGATGGTAGCCCTTTCTAACCTTGAAGGCCCTGGCCCTGGAACTGCTGCATTTCTCTTATGTCTAGAGGTTTTCTGTTGCTCTCTCCATAATTTGCGCCTATGTTTTTGGTCTCGCTCATTCAACTCATGAATACTTTTCCTTCTTTCCTTTTTCTACATCCATATCTCCCTTTCTTTCTGAAGATGTTTCTCCTTTCTGTCAGGGTCTGCATTTAGTCATGCCCGACATTGTCTCTGTCTCTAAGCTGCACTAACTGGAGCCATTTAACTGCAATCTGTATGAATTGGAATAATTAGTCATCATTACGCAAAGCCAATATAAATGACAAATATATATATATATATATATATATATATATATATATATATATATATATATATATATATATATATATATATATATATATATATATATATATATATATATATATATATAAATATATAAAATGTATATCAATCATGAAATATCATTAACATACAAAATGCAACCTCAAAAGCAGTGCTACATAGGCCTAGGTAAAAGAGGGACAAAATTAAAAAAAATTGTTGATGCGCATAAAAAGCTTCAAATTTACAGTGTAATGTCTATTTTTTTCAAATAATGTTTTACTATGGCATGCGTTAAATTCATATTATATGCAATAAAGGTAATAAAAAAGAACAATTCCATTGATTTGTAAGGCCCTGTCACAGGACTGTCAGGCCCTGTCACACAGGGACTGTCACACGTTTACATAAAACACACATTTTATGTAGAGTTTTATGTAAACGTGACAGGACTGACCGAAAACATGGGGACAGTTGTAAAATAGTATTTATTTGTAGAATTGATGTATAATTTCATGTTTTTAATTAATTGATGTGAATGATAATAACTTAAACTTGTTATTGATGGAGGTTTTTTTCATAACAAAAGTTTTTAGCATAAAACTATCAAAGCTGCAGCTCCAATTCGGCTGAGGACAAAGACAAGGACAGGATTTGTAATTTTAAAAAGTGTTTTTAATAAATAAAAAAATATCTGAGAACCTAATGAATGACATTAATTTACAAAACAACTCACAGAAATCAACCATCAGTCAGTTTTAGACATTTTTTGGATGAAATACTTTTTATGCACTGTAAACAATTCAAGGACAGATAATGTACGTTTCTGGTAGAATGTCCCATATATATATATATATATATAAATATAAAACAATAGTTTCACCTGCTGGAAAGTTCTACACTACTAGTGCTAGGAAGAAGAGAATGGTAAACAAGATGCCTAAATCTAAGTAGGTGGAGATGGGGAGGTGGAGGGATGCAAAACAACTGATGCCTAAAGGAGGTAGGAGGCTGCTTATATGGTTTGGTGGTTAATTGAAAGATTAGATGGGTTCACGCCTTGCGTTTGTGTACATCACTAATTGAAAGATTAGATTACGTTGTGAACTTCACAAAGCGTTACGAGTCTCCGGTCCATCCAGTGAGACAGATTTGGTTGCATGTGAGGCTATGTTTAGACTTCAGGTGAATCTGATTATTTCTCAAATCAGATCTTTTCAGGCAAACTGTCTGCACTATTAATTGCGAGTGATCAAATAAGATTTGTGTGTCCAGATTAGTGGTGGGCCGTTATCGACGTTAACGTGAGACTCTTATCGGGCGATAAAAAAAATATCGCCGTTAATCTATTCTCAAAGTTGGGTTGGGAGCTGGGTCTATACTACGCAAGCTATGATGACTTTCACCTTGATATTTTAGCGCGGATGTATACCTAGCCGAATTGCACTGTAGGGGGCGAGAGAACGAGTCTTCGAACCTGTGTGTATGCCTACTAGTGTTGTCAAAAATATCCATATTTCGCTATGTATCGATACTGAAATATCTGAAACGATACAATACTCATTTTCTACAGTATCCATATCTGCTGCGCTCTCCTCTCCGTCCGACAGCGAGTTGACACGCACCTGCCTCCTCTCATTCAGTCCGTTTAATCCTCTGAACACAGTGAACGGGTGTTCTGCAGGACTTTGTTAGTATTGGTGTGACTGGTCTGAATTGCGCGGGGTTGCACATAACGTTATTAATACTACTAATTCCCGCTTGCATCTGAAACGCACACACACATATCGTAATAAAGCCACCTCTGACATACAAGGGCAAAAATGAGCTCCTTTTTCCAGCTTATTAATGGTCAAATACACTCAAAAATGTCTCAATGCCCATCTTGGTGAGTTTTAACGTGAACACAGTCGTAACCAGCTCACAGGAACAGTGGGATCCATGCGTGCATCAGGTCTTAAAGGGACAGAAGTTATTTATTATTCAAACTACAAAAAGACAAACGATCACTTACGAGCACACATATTCTGAATGCCTTCGGCAGAATTCAAATCTAGAGTCTAGATTTTAATCTAGATTAATTTTGGAATTAATGAATCTACATTAATCTAGATTTAAAAAATGTATCAATGCCCACCACTAGTCCAGATATAACCAATCGATCTGCATGGATTGCTTAGGTAACGGCAGAGGTGTATCCATGTATAGGACGTGTGACGAAGCTTTCAAAACAGATGCAGGAACAATAGAGGTGCATCATCTCGCTCTACAAATGTCACACAAGAAAAGCACAGTGACGAAGAACATTGGTCCTGTGCCAAAGTCACGGCCGGCTTCTCGTGCAGCGAGGGGTGCGGTGTTTCCGTTTATTTTCATTACACTGAACACAATTAAATTCATCCAGAGTGAATGTGCAGATGATTTTTGAAATCGCTCCTTTTTCTAAACCTCCTGTCACACTGATGAACACGGCAATGTCTTTCCAGAATGAGTTAGCAAATGACGTTTCAGGTCTCTATGATGTGTGAAACTTTTTTCACAGTGAGGGCAGGCAAACGGCTTCTCTCCAGTGTGAACTCTATTGTGAGCACTAAGGTTTCCTTTAGTTGTGAAACTCTTTCCACAGTGAGGGCAGGCGAACGGCTTCTCTCCAGTGTGAATTCTCATGTGAGTCTTAACATTTCCTTTTTGTGAGAAGCTCTTCCCACACAGTTTGCAGGTGTAAGGCTTCTCTCCAGTGTGACTTATCAAGTGGATATCAAAGGATTCTTTATATGTGAAACTCATTTCACACAGGGTGCAGGTGAAAGGCTTCTCTCCAGTGTGAATCCTCATGTGAGTCTTGAGGTTTATTTTAGTACTGAAAGGTTTTCTACAGTAAGAGCACATGAAACGCTTCTCTCCATTGTGAATGAGTTTGTGATATGCAAGACTTGCTTGTTGTGAGAAGCTCTTCCCACACAGGTTGCAGGTGAAAGGCTTCTCTCCAGTGTGAATCAGCATGTGAGTCTTGAGACTTTCTTTATGACATAAACTCTTTCCACAGTGATGGCATGGGAAAGGCCTCTCTCCAGTGTGAACTCTCATGTGAGTCATAAGGTATTTATTGAATCGGAAACTTTTTTCACACTGCTGGCATTTGAAAGGCTTCTCTCTGGAGTTATTTATTATATGCTTTTTAAAGCGCTTTATGTCCAGAAAACTCATTCCACACTGACATAAAAAACAGTCATCTTTTGATTTAATTCTCCTGTGGTGATTAAGGGTTTCTGTCTTTTGAGCTCTTTTTTGTGTTGAACTCTTTTCAGTCTGTGAACAACTAAAAGATTCTTCTCCAGTTATGAAATCAAGTTTCTTTTCCATTTCATTCAGTTCTTGACTCTCTTCTTTCAGCAGCATCAGGTCTAAGGTGAACAGAGACAAATACAAGTTAACACCAGTTTAAATGGCACAAATCAGACATCAAATCATTTAGACATTTAGAGAAACAAACAAATTGATAAGTTGATAAACAAATAATCTGCCGATATGCTAGATCCTATAGCCACTAATCGGCTTAAAGATGGGTTTCCTGTAATCCCAGAATCTCTTCTAAATATTGTTAACTTTTCACTTTCTGTAGGACACGTCCCAATAAGGGTGGAGAATGAAAATACACTAGAAATACACTTTCCACCAAGTTATTGATCCGACTTTAAAGACATTGTACGACTTTGTTATAATTTAACTTACCACTGTATATCTTAACTAAAATAAATGAAAAACTACGTGGTTAAATACAAAAACATTTATTTAAATAACGCTGACACACCAGTAAGGCATAAAATAATGGGTCAAACCCTGAGAAATACAACAACAATGTTAAAATAAAATAAGGTGTCCGGGTACATTAACCTTAACTGACATAAATTTAGCCTCATTGCTGTAGCGTCTGGAGTCTCTCCGTCTCTCTCTCTCCGTTTCTCTCTCATGGGATCAAAGTGATGCGAAACAGCAGGGATGCCTTTCGCTACCAAGCTCTGCAGGGAAGTCAGATCCCGGCACCCATACGTCTGGGGCGAATGGCCCTCAATGCCAGGCTGACGACCCACCAGAGAATGGCCAGGCCTACGACAATTGCTCTGGGGGGGAACTTCAAAAGATCCCTATCACACACACACACACACACCCCGGGCCACTAGCTCACACCTGCAAAGGGGCCGAGAACTGACCTCCACACACACAGACAGCCTGTGCCATGTGGCTTGAACTATTTTAATTAAACCATCCCAGAAATATATGTGATGACCCCTTTTGTTGTATGTATGTTGACCACAAAGTATATATTTATGTATTTGTGTGATGTTAATCTTAAATGCTCAAGATGGCTCTGTAAAAGAGATACACCGTCTTTCATGCATTTAAACTAGCATGTTTGGTGTCTATCCGTTCCTCTTTCTCTGCCTTAGCCAATTATGTAAAAAGTATGATTATGACATGTACCGTTAATATGCTTAGCCCTTTTGGAGCAAAACCTCACTCGTTGTGTTTGCCAGCATTAACATTCCAGTGAGTGATAAAAGTCCAAACAAAGGAACTTTCCCGCCTCCAATCCACATCTACGATTGGTCATCTCAGAGAAGGTGGGCGGAGGTTACTGGACTTTAAAGTACAGTAACTCGAGCACACCCGTGCTCAGTCATCTTGCAAGAACCCCGGACGAGACAAATTCCCTTTTCCTCCTATCTCATCAGCGCGGCTCGCGGGTTTTCGACCTGCGAGCCGGTGCGGTCCAGCCAAGCTGATGTTTCCTTGAAGATCGACGCGCTCCGCGACGCAGTCAGCGGACGGACTTAGCTGGACGAGATGCACTTTCCCTTCCAAGACGACACCTTTAAAAGTCCCGCGGACCAACGAAGCTCTGGAAGAACCAAACGGAGAGAACGCTTCAGCGCGCAAACTCTCTGAGAAACGCCAACGCACACATCTTGCTTTACACAACACCAAGAAACCATGCAAGTATCAATTCTACCGAAATTTAGATGCGTTTTAAAGATTGTACCCCTGTTTAAGGTGACATTTCTTGCTGGCTCCAATGGTTTTGTCTGGGAAGGTGTCGGATCGGACACGATCTTACCCTCCTTCCTTTCCTTTCCCTTCCCCTCATCCTCCTCTTTACTTTCCACTATTCTGTAAATACATGTATTCTTTATGTAGTCATATGTAATCGTAGTATTAATCTTTATTAAAACCATGATATTCACGTTTTGATTGTCATTGTTTGCTCACGGAACACGAGTCCCTTTAATGTCAGATCTAAGCTACGAGCTCTTATAAGCATCGTTGAATGCTTTAATTAATACCATAACTCGGAAAGTTTGTCCTTTGTGGCCAGAGGGATAAACTTCCCGAAAATTGGGTAGGAAGAATAGACCTGGTGAGTGGATAAGGAATCTCCGCTCGTCCTTTAAACGGAACGGAGAGGAATTTTGAATCAACTCCCTTGAGGTTATTCTGTGATTATTTAATATAGATATATCTGTAGTTAATTACAATAAATTGTTGTTAACCATATATATATATATTATATTGCATAAATACCGAGGTGAGGTATTCCCATTTTGGGTGATTTTGGAGATTGGTGATTAGATTATAACCCGTTATGATTAATCATAAATCCCTAAATATTAATACCCACAATTCCCTATTGAGCTAATTTTTAATTTAAATATATATGTAACCCTAATACGCTACATTGGATAACCATCTTTAACAAGATGACAGAGACATGTTCTCTGTAGTGACCAATCACGCTTCTTTGTCTGGCAATCCGATGGATAAGTCTGGGTTTGGCGGTTGCCAGGAGAACAGTACTTCCCTGACTGCATTGTGCCAAGTGTAAAGTTTGGTAGGGGGGATTATGGTGTGGGGGTTGTTTTTCAGGGGTTGGACTTGGCCCCTTAGTTCCAGTGAAAGGAACTCTTAAAGCTTCAGCATACCAAGACATTTTGGACAATTTAATGCTCCCAACTTTGGGAACAGTTTGGGGATGGCCCCTTCCTGTTCCAATATGACTGTGCACCAGTGCACAAAGTAAGGTCCATAAAGACATGGATGAGCAAGTTATGGTGTGGAGGAACTTGACTGGCAGTCCTGACCTCAACCCGATAGAAGACCTTTGGGATGAATTAGAGCGGAGATTGCGAACCAGGCCTTCTCGTCCAACATCAGTGCCTTACCTCACAAATGCGCTTCAAGAAGAATAGTCAAAAATTCCCCAAAACACACTCCTAAACAAGTTGGCAATATAATGTAACATCTCTATTTACATTCCCCAAAAACAATCAACACAGTTTATTTTTTACACTCTGCAAGCTTATCATCAATTTGTTTTTCAATCTTCAGAAGAGATGCTTGGTAGAGCCAAGGTAGAGATCACAAAAGAGCTGCTCCTTTTGGCTGCAGGAACCAGGCAGAAGTACCATGTCTACCGGGATGAAGAGAAGAGAAAGAAAGAAAGAACGAACAGCAACCTTGAAGAAGAAGGCCCTCACAGATGAGCTAGATAAGGAATGGGCAACTTTTTTTTTGCTGATCAGTGGGAACTGTTGGATTTGGTGATTAATGTCAGATGGCTTGAAGAGTCAGGCTTATTCATCGGCTGATCTCTAGAGTAAAATGTCTGGCTCCATCCTAGCCCTCTTCTTTTTCCAAATCATCTAGCTCAGAGATGGTCAACTTTGGTCCTGGAGGGCCACTGTCATGCAGAGTTTTGCTTCAACCCAAATAAACTACACCTGAACAAGGTAATCAATGTCTTCATGATTACTAGAAAGCCTATTAGAAAGGCAGGTGGATAGAGTAGTTCACCTTTCCCTACCATCTCAATGTATTTTTTTACATTTGGCCAGAGCAGTAATCGTCTTTGTGACATATTGAGATTCTCAGTCTACCGGTGCCCTTCAGGGGACTTACCCTTCGCTGATGTCCGGAATTTTGAAGCCGCCATCGAAACGCACCCAGCAGAACTTCTCTGCAGTCCTGAGGATGCCGTATTCCCGCCTAGACTCCGCCTTCAGCCGCCTGCTGTTCCAGCTGCGCCATACAGCGTTATATCCTTTATTATCTGTGTGTTCTGTGTGTGTGTGCGTTCACCACTGCAACGCACACTTTTCAAAAAGAGCAGACAAGCGTTGTTGCAAATGCCTCGTCCTTCCTGCACCTCATGCAGAGGCCCTTTTCATGGCGGGGATCGCCACATCATCTGCGCGGCGTGTCTTGGACGAGAACACGCCCAAGCCGCACTCTCCCAGGGCGGCAGCCCTGAGTGCGATTAAATGGCGCTGCTGACCCTGCGGGCTCGGCTCGCCAGTTTCGATGCAGATCGCACCCCATCCGCTCTCCCTCTCGGGCCGCGCAAAAAGAAGCGGAGTGTTCTCACGAGCACACGCTAGACATCTCCCCAGTCCTGTTTATCCAGGAAGACCAGCACCCCTCTTACTCTTCCTCTTCTCTCACTCCGGCCGCGCTGAAGAAGCGCTGCGTACAGAGAATGCCAGAGTAAATGAGCGCACTCACGCCGGAGCTCTCCTCGCATGCCTCGCTCTCAGAATCCTCTTCGCTGTCTTTTGCCCGCCCTCCGCTAGGGCACGGCAGTCAAAAGCAACGCACACATCCAGGCTAGCTCATGCCGAGAGCGTTCTTAATGTAGAGCACGTACACACACACACACACACACACACACACACACACACACACACCGCACCCGGTTCCTGACACGTTCCTCACTTTTATTTTAGTATACATTCTTTTTTTGAAGATGGGCTACGAGGACTGCCCGATTTGCTTCCGTGGCTATCACCAGCTGAGCCAGCACCTAACCTTGACCCACCATGTGAAGAACAAGGCGGAAAGGAAGCTGCTTCTCTCCCTTCAGTCAGGGCGGGTGGACGTCCGGAAGGGCACCTGCCCTGTGGTCGGCTGTGGCAGGTCCCCCACCAGGATGGATCGCCATCTGATGGGGCACACAGAGCTGAGGGTGGGAGCTCGGGAGCTCATTGTGGCCCTGAAGCATTGCAAGATAATCCGCGACCTCGCCGAGCTCCGTGCCAAAAATCCGGACGTGCCCATCTCCACTTCAATAGACCTGGTGGAGTCTGGGGAACTGAACGACCCCATTGTCCCTCCGGAGGAGGAGGAGCAGCGTACCTGCACCAACCCCGGCTGCCTGAAGGTTCAGGACGAGGCGGCTGATTACAGGAAGCAGATAGACGTCCTCAGCATTGCGCTGAGCGACGTCACCCGGAGGTACTGTCTTCTGAAGAGGCGGACACGGGCCGACCCCTCCTACCAGGTCAACCGGGTCACTGGTCGGTTAATGTCGGCCCTACATTCCCCCGTGAAGGGAGCGGCGGCGGCGGAGCCGGAGGCAGACGAGCCCTGTGTCGGGCCCCCGGATGAACCGACCGGCCAGACCAGAGCCCTCAGCCCCCTGCCTTCCAGGATCAGCCGTCCTCATCATCGGGCCAACAGCGGGAGGAGGACCCTTTCCCAGACCACGGGACAGCTATAAATAGCCAGATGGTCCATGAGGTCAAGGTGAAGGAGGCCAAGGAGGGCCGCCTCATCCCGAAGGTCACTCTCCGCTAGTGCCTCGCCTCCGCCAAAGCCGGCCTCCCTGAAGTCCTGTGTAAATTTTTGCCTCGTCTCACCTCTCTCACACACACGTCCCTTAACGTTTCTCCCTTTTTTCACGCAGCCTGCCTTAAGGCGACGCTGGACAGGACTGTTCAGTGGTCATTGACCAATCAGCAGCCTGCTGAATCCAAAGAGGCGCCATATTATAAAAGTTATAGACGGTCAAAGAATTTAGCCTTTTTTGCCTTATATCTCGGGAATGCAGCGGCTTGTGGGGGGTCACATTGGAAAGGTCTGGAGGGGCCCCGTCGCCAGCCTTCCGGATCGGGAGCTAGAGCCCGCGAAAGTTCGAAATCCGGGATCCGCTAGGGGGCGTCCCCGGGGCCCGCAACTGTCACGTTCAGGGGCTCGACAGACACAATGGCGGGCCGTGGAATGGCGTGGAACAAATGCTGGATTTTTTCTCTCATGACAACAACTTAAAATACTCTGGTAGATAACTGCATTTGTGTACACTCGTAATAACGACAAAACTTTGTGCTTTTGTAAAATAAAGAAAACAAACTGTGCGCTTTCTGCACACACACAAAAAAAAAACAATTGCATTACATAATCTCTATCAATTCAACCTAGACAAACAAGTGAGCATGCAAGTCAAATGTGGCGTTCACACCGGACGCGATTCGCGCGAAGGTGGACGCTTGAACATTTTGAGTTTACTTGCTTCAATCGCGCGTGACATTCACTGCACAACAAGCGAATTCGCGTCATGGGCTGGGCTTCCGCCAGCGGCTCGTCTCGTTGAGAAATGGCTGACATGGGCTGTGTTTACATGTCTTTTTTTTGTTAAAATCTACTGTTAATGTGTTACAAAACGTCGTTTTAAGACTTTTTTAGTCGATAATGTAGTTGTTTAAAGCTCAAATCTGTTATTTATTTATATAAAGAGTGCCTATTTGAACATTTTATCTGGCGTTTTTGGAGTTGTGAGCTCCAGCAGACAGCGGCGTTCAGCGCTCGTCAAAGCCGGCGAGGGCAACCTTTCCTCGGCCAGTCCTTCTGCCGTCTCCCGCTGGCTCTGATGTCTCGAGCTATAATTCGTCTTGTAACGGCCGATCTTTGGTCTCATGGATCTATAATTTGTTCCCTGGCAAATCGTTTAGGCTGAGGGCAAAGAGAAGTTTCATTACTTTATATTTTTAGGCTATAACTGTACTTTGCAGTTGTAACGTTAGCCTACTAGCACTGACTTTGAATGTTTGACTGAATTGTTTGCTTTATTTCATGTATAGCTTGTTATACATTACATAAACGTTTGTATTATTGATCATACATAAACTTGCATTTAACAAAAAGAGACTGGGTTGTGTTTCATGTCATTTAATATCATCACAGTGATAATCATATTGTCTGAACCAGATATTAATATACAGATTTTCTCCTCATTGTTGTCACTACTAGAGCAAGCTCCTGATTGGGTAACGCGGCCCGAAATATCCGCCAAAGTTCAGATTTTTCAACTTGAGCGATTCGCGTGACTCGCACGTTCAAAACGCTAAATTCGCGTCCTTCGCGCCGCCTCATTCGCGCGAATCGCTCCACAGAATGCCATTTTGCGTCTCTGCATTGACTTAACATGTAAATCACCTGCGCGAATCGCGTCCGGTGTGAACGCACCAAAAGTGTGTTATTATAAAATCTGCAGTAGAGGTCAACCGATATGGGTTTTTCGCTGGTTGATGCCGATATATAGAAATCAGGGCAGCCGATGGCCAATATAAGATAACGATTTTTTTGGCCGATTTTCTTTTTTCCTCCCTTCATCTTATAAAATCTAACAGTTTAATAAGAAGTGATTTAGAAAATTGCTTAAATTAAACATTAATTTTGAATGTGGAACGGCATTAGGGCGAGTAATAAAATTTTTGGGTGAACTAACCCTTTAAGTCAGAGCATGAAGGCAGAGGGGGACATCACAGGGTTATGATGGTAGAATGGCATCTGCTTGCCGCAAGAGGCAACACCACGTTCCACAACAGCGCTTAGCTGCTCGCAGATTAATCAGCCTAGTTTGCAGCAGAATCAGCCTAGGCCGATTAATTAAAAAAAATTCAAAAATCGGCCCGATTAATCGGCTGGTCGGAATATTGTTTTTTGTGACCGAGTGGGCAAGATGATTTGAGCATTTTGAGCTTCTGCAAGAACAAATGAGGTTTGTTCTTGTGTTACGCAGGTTCGGTTGAACTTCTTGTTTATGTTGACTGATCAATTTTCTTTATGCAAAATTTGGTAGATACTGCACAATTAAGTGATATAAATGATTGGTTGATTGTTGGGTTTAATGTTACTCAAAATAGTAGTGTTGTTTAGACTACTTCTGTATTATTTTTAAAGGGTAACTTCAGTGATTTAACATTAAGCTTTGTATCAGTAGAAACCCGGTAGTATATTCAAATGATGGTACTTTCCCCCCTCATATCCCCCTGAGACGAGAGAATTATGCATTTTATTTCTGGAAAAATTCCTCCGATGACGCAAATATCTTCATTTTGCGTCATCGGAGGATTTTTTGGCCAGAGGCTAAAGACTACAGCCACTAGATGGAGCTGTTCCGCATGTTATCAACCCGCCCATAGAGGAGAGATCTCACCCACAGAATGTAAGACACAGACGGCCGCACGGACATTCATAACGAAGCGATGCAGAGTAAAGTGAGTGTTTTAACTTTTCAATTAATTCCTGTGATAGTTTAGCTTCCATATGCGATCAGAAAACGTGCCAGACTGGCGCTTAACGTTACCTCAGCTCTGCTCAGCTCGAATGAAATCTGACACTGCTGCGTCTGTGCCGTGACTTTCGTCCGGCTCACTCACACTTTATTGAAAAGACACGTTCAGTTTTTAATTGTAGTGTTTATTCTCTAACTGGACGAAATGATTGTATTACTATGAAGATCAAAACGACGGTGTACGGAGTGGCCTCGTAGGGCAGCGAAGCAAGTGCATTCTGGGAGTTGTTGTCTTTCATCCACATGAGACAAAAATACATTTACTGTCTTTTCTCAGTCTAGAAGGCACCAAATTAAAAAATAATTTCACATTTCTACTGCATAAATGACCCAGTTGAAATACTAAGCTTAATGCTAAATCACTGAAGTTACCATTTAATGTGTGACCATGTCATTAGGGGTGGGAGAAAAGGTTGATGCATCGCAATTCGTTATGTAACGATTTAGAATCGATTCTCAAAAATTCAGAATCGATTCTGTGTTCAATTCAAACTGCCACTTCACCACTGTGCACACGCGATCACTGGCCAAACAGAAAAACCCATTGATAGACGAACATTCATATGCTGGTGAATTGACCGTTCGCAAAGACCCGCCCCCTTTAGTTACTGTTGCTATGTCCAACAAGTCATGGGCCTCTCATGCCACATACACATGTTCTCACGTAGAGAAAATACATAGCGGAGCAAAGAGGATACTGACAACTCGCCGACAGACAGGAGAGAGCAAGTTACTTTTGATATGAAACAAAGTCTCAACTTTAAAATGTTGTCTTTTTTTAAGAAATGCAAACCACAAATAGTGTTTTGTGGTTCTTTGATGTGTCGTGATCGCTGTAGCGCCTCAGTTAAAGCTGCTCATGAATCGATCATCTCTTCCTTCTAGATCATTGATAAGCATCAAATTAACATGAATGAATACTAAAAGAAATGTTGTTTCAACCGCGGAAAGACGTCAGTAAACACCGTTTTTCCAAGTTCAAGTCCACCGACGTTAATCTACTAACTCTCCTGACTGCTTTGTCGGACAAACCTGCAGATTCGGCGATGTGATTGGTCAGATCGCATGTCAATCAAACTCGTGGCGAAGATAAAATTAAAAAACTACGACCTATTCCATCAAATTTGAAATCGACTGTGTGGCAACATTTTGGATTTTCTGAAGACACCAAAAAAGGTGTTGTTGATAAAAGCCATACTGTGTGCAAAGTCTGTGGCACCAAATTTAAATATTTCGGCAACACGACTAATATCAAGAAGAAACATTTTACACGGTTACACTCAGAGCTGGAGAAACAGCAAAGGTAAACTATGGTAGGCCTAGATGTTGAATATTTAAGTTCCTATTTAATTTGTCCTCTGCCGTTTTTCTTCTGCATTAGCCTGTTTTAAAGATTTTTTTTTTGTTGCTCCAACTCCAACCAAAGTACAGCACTTTGGCGTAACTCTGTTGCTTTTAAATGTGCTATATAAATAAAATTTGTGTGATTTTTTGTTTGTTAAAATGTTCTAAAGAAACACTTACCATGTTTCATTCAGAGCTTGTTAATCCTGAATATAACGTTGTTAATAAAATAAAAGTATTGAAAGAAATCTTCATAATCATTTTTAAAATGGCAATACTGTCAAACAGATATTCTACCTATAAACAAATAGCATAGCAACTAATAACTAGCACAGCAGGATAATTAGTTGCCAAAAAAGTATGTCAAGAATCGTTTTGGAAATCGGATCGTTACTCCCAGAATCGGAATTGGATCATTAAGTGCCTTAAGATTCCCACCCCTACATGTCATAATACGAAGGTTCTCCCTCAGTTTCACTTAAAGGCAGTATTGGTATTTGTCTGATCATGTGATCTCAACAGGTCTGCCCACACAGGTCTGTTCAAGTTGAACCACTCCATGTCCAATAAAACCACTTTAATCCTTTAGAAAATATAATTAATTTCTGTATAGCTGGACATTTTTTTTTTATTTCAGTTCAGCTTTGGAAATGACACCAACCTGTTTGTTCCTCAGTATCTTCTTGTTTCACGCTGAATGTTTCTTCAATCCTCATGTCTTCACTCTCCTCTTTAATAAGCGCCATCTTTGTTTGTTCCTCAGTATCTTCTTGTTTCACGCCAATCGCTTCTTCAATCATGTCTTCTTGTTTCACGCTGAATGTTTCTTCAATCTTCATGTCTTCACTCTCCTCTTTAATAAGCGCCATCTTTGTTTGTTCCTCAGTATCTTCTTGTGTCACACTGAATGTTTCTTCAATCCTCGCGTCTTCACTCTCCACTTTAATAAGCACCATCTTTGTTTGTTCATCAGTATCTTCTTGTTTCACACCAATCGCTTCTTCAATCATGTCTTCTTGTTTAATAAACGCCATCTTTATAATAGTGTGTCACGTGGATCTTAGTTGCTTCGCCGGGAGTTTTCTGTGTGTTTGGACAATCTGTCATGATTAAGACGAGAATAATTAACAGAAAGAAAAATAAATCCAAACTGAATCTCTCTCAATCAGCTCCCTATTACTACAAATAAAACATGATACCCCACAAATTTAACCATGGTTTTGCTAACATAATCATATTTTAGCCATGGTATTTGTAGTGAAACTGTGGTTATACAAATGGTAATCAATAAAAAAGCATGCTTACTACACTTTTACTATAATAATTTGTTACATTTATATAGCGCTTTTCTAAGCACTCAAAGCGCTTTACATGGAAGAGGGGATCTCCTCAACCACCACCAATGTGCCGCATCCACCTGGATGATGTGACGGCAGCCATTTTGCGCCAGAACGCCCACCACACACCAGCTTATTGGTGGAGAGGAGACAGAATGAGGAAGCCGGACCTATATATATGGGCAAAGGTCATCTTTACCATGAAAAAAAAAAGTTGGCCACACACAAACAGACTTATTCTTAAAATGTTTACGTGGGTCTATACTTTATTGTATGTAACCACTCATTGAATTGTATAGATATTTACTGTTTTATTACATCATATACAAGGTGTGCACCATTGCAAGCAGAGTTTTTAAAATGTCTGTGTTTTACCGTTGTCAAGAAAGGGAATAGATAGACTCAATGGTTCAACAAAATGTTATTATTTGGCAATTTCCTGATGAACAAGGGGCTGATTATGCATTGTGTACCCTTAGCTTGCTTTAACAGTAAAGCTCTAGAAATTTATAAGCCTCTTGTTAAATGTGGCGGTGAGTTCCAGGGCCAAGTAACGTCCATAACGTTTTAGAGGATAAGTTTGTGCTACACATACAGTGTTGATGCAAAAATGCCCAACGTTTCTGTGCAATGTTAACTTATTTGAATGTATAATGTGATGAACATTTCGTGCCCTTTTGTTTCTTGTAAACATCTTAATTTTGCGTTATGGATGTGACGTTACGGACATTTTATTTAAAGAAAATTCTAAAATCAAACCCACGTGACAGAACGTGTGTTCCTGTTGCTGGCGGCATGGCAGTGATAAACACATTTCTCCTCTGTGTTTCAGTGAAACGTAACATAGCCTTAGGTCATTTGGGCTAAGTACCAAATGGTCGCTCTCTCTCTCTGGACATATTTATGATGTGATAAATAAATTAGATTGTGATCAACATCTCAAACAATAATGGAAATCTGACTATGTTCCGTAATCGTCTCTGCTGTAATGTTCCGTGTGTTTATAGTATTCACTTCCTAGTAGAGAGGCGTATTGAAAGTGCACGAGGAACCTGATTGGTATAGGCGCCTCTAAATCGCTCGCTCTTCCTGTCAATCAGGAGGTTTTGACGGCTCAAAGATAGCGTTTTCTTAAAGCTGAATGCCTACCACAACAGATTGATAAAATGGTAAGATACTAACAGCACACAATCAGGTCAAATAAGTTGAAGAGAAATCTAGTTATATCAAGTCTTATATCAAGTAGCCTGACCTGATAGTTCAGTTGAGATGGCCCATTCTTTCATTACCTCAGGTAAGATGGGTTTTAAAAAATAAAAATGTAGGCTAAAGACATATTATATATATATGTGTGTGTGTGTGTGTGTGTGTGTGTGTGTGTGTGTGTGTGTGTGTGTGTGTGTGTGTGTGTGTGTGTGTGTGTGAGTGAGTGAGTGAGTGAGTGAGTGAGTGAGTGAGTGAGTGAGTGAGTGAGTGAGTGAGTGAGTGAGTGTGTGTGTGTGTTCTTTCATTACCTCAGGTAAGAAGGGTCTTAATCAACATGTAAATATTTTATATATATATATATATATATATATATATATATATATATATATATATATATATATATATATATATATATATATATATATATATATATATATATATATATATATATATATATATATATATATATATTTAGTCTTTAGCCTGTATGTTTATTTTTTAAAACCCATCTTACCTGAGGTAATGAAAGAATGGGCCATCTCAACTGAACTATCAGGTCAGGCTACTTGATATAAGACTTGATATAACTAGATTTCACTTCAACTTATTAAATTGAGGTAAACATACTTGGTATCCACGTGTTCACACTGAGATATGGGTATACATATATCCCATTATTTTTTGATAACTATAACTTCTTACTGCAAAATTAAGAGATTAATATTTAGACTTTTGCATATTATAACCTGGAAACTGGATGTGGGAAATAATTACAGTTAGATCCAAAAGATCTAGTTTTAGCAACATAGTGCAGATGCTGCAGAACATTGCTAGCTTACTGGCTGTGGCTTGTACTTTTAAATCCATTATATTATAAATGTACAGTTTAATGATGTTCTGTGGTTTTACACTGCTGTAATTTTTAAAGATTTCATATTTTTGTAAGGTGAGCTTAAAGGGGCACTACTATGAAAATCACAGCTTCAGTGTGACATCAGTAAGAATAAGTATAATTTCATAGATATTTTCTATAATAGCTGTTCATATTAAAATTTGTATGAACTGCATACATGACCTTTATTATTTATTTTAGCAAAATTGTCCATTTAAATTTATAAATGTAAAATGTATTAAAGAAATCTTTGCTGTTCCAATAAAGCTCAGTGTCCTTTAAGCTTATCCACACTGAACATCTATGTAAATACTTAATAAACAGACTTTAAATATGAACTGATGGTTGTCACTTCCAAGTTAATCTTTATAAAAGTATTCTTTAAAAATTTTGTTTAAAATAAACAAGAATTTTCCCCAAAAAACATGTTGTGAGCTTAATGGGAACGGGTGTAAAGGGACAAACATACACATTAAGCACAGCCAGACTTTTTGCATTTAATGATGTATTTCTTAATTTAAACGCTTTTGTCATTTAAAATAAAATATTATTGTTTGAGAGATTAATATTTTATTTTAATATAACTTCTTGTACTCAAACCAATACCCTGTGCACTAAAATGTCTCAATGTCGATTTTGAATCATAACGCTTCGAAGCTTCATGAGGCCGTGTTCTGAAATCATCATCACTATATAAGTCGTTATTTAGGGTTTTTTTGCGCACAAAAACTATTCTCGTCACTCCATAAAGTGAGATGGACTTTGTAACGACGTCTTTAGTACCTTTTAAGGGTCTTGAGAGTGAACCGTGCCATTGTGTCAATGGAGGCCTTTCAGAGCCATCAGATTTCAACTAAAATATCTTCATTTGTGTTCTGAAGATGAACGGAGGTCTGACGGGTGTCGAACGACATGAGGTTAAGTAATTAATGACAGAATTTTCATTTTTGGGTGAACTAACCCTTTAATAGGTATGTTTTCCCTAAATTATCATTGTATTGATCAGATATAATGGATTTGACAGAAAATTTCAATGGACTCTAATACTAGGCACTATTTAATTTAGGTAAAAGTTATGCCCAATGCTGAACGTCAGAAAGCTTTCAGGGAAAGGCACAAAAATGATTAAAGACACGATGAAAAGGAGAGGAAAAGAAAGAGTGCACACTCTTGCAAAAGAGAGACAGAGGAAAAGGAGGCTCCTACAATGTTTAGATGTACAAGGGGCTCCTATACCAGCATACAAGAGTAAGCAGTCTCTTGGGAGGGCAGTCAAACGAGCCCTTACTGCTCTTCCTCAAAGTCCAAACAACAAAAAAAGCAGTGATGAAAAAAATTGTTGATGCAGTTGAATTCATTGAGCACAGTGAAATGAAACAAGTAGGCCTATCAGTTACAACAGACCACATTAAAGAAAAGGTTAAGCAGTTTTATGTCCGGAATGACATCTCACGACAGGCACCTGGGAAGAAAGATTCTGTTGCCTTCAAAGAAGATGGAGTTAAGAAGACATCAAAAGAGGCACTTGACTATGTCTATTTTAGAGGCATATAGAGTCTTTCAACAAGAGTACCCAGAGATTAAAATAGGAAAATCAAAGTTTGCAGCACTGTGAGAGTGTACATAAACACATCCCACGACATGCCTTCGAAAGCATATCAGCATTTATCAGAGCTCTGGTCTGCAGTCCTGACTCTCCAGAGTGGATGTTAAATGAATGTGAAACATGTTGTGAAGCGCTGAACTCTCCTTCAGAACATCATTAGCAACATCCCTGATGAAGATAAGAACATCCAAACGTGGCATTCATGGGAATCTGAAGGGGGTTTCAGGTTAAGATCATGAAAAGTGGAGCGTTGGGGAATGTGCTCGCATTGCTGCTGGCATCGGCCACTAAATTTCTTAAGCACTGCTTCATAAAAAGAAATCAAAGTGTAGTTTTCCATGTGAGACTACAGCGGTGTTACAAATTGATTTTGCTGAAAATTACACAACTGCATATCAAGATGAAATCCAGGCAGCCCACTGGACCAGTAGAGTCACGATTTTCACTGCTGTTGGACTGAGCAAAGCAGAGGTGCATTCCTATGCCATTGTCAGTGATACACTGGAACATGAAAAGAAGGCTATTGCTACATTTCTCTCCAAGGTGGTGGATGACCTGATGAAAGAAAATCCCAGCATGGAAAAGTTGCACATCTTCAGTGATGGAGCAGCATCACAGTTTAAAAACAAATGAATTTGGTCATTCATGTCCACAATCTTTAGGGACATCTTTCCAGGCCTTAAGGTATGACTATTTATTCAAATGTTTTTGCATCATTATTAAGGTTGCATATGGTGTTCTTCAAATGATACTCATTTGACTGTTTAAATCAGGTGGAATGGCACTTCTTTGCCACAAGTCATGGAAAGGGAGCGTTTGATGGAGTAGGTGGGACAGTGAAAAGGTGTGTTAGTTCAGCTGTGCTAAGCCGCAAGGTTATTGTGAACAATGCAGTCCTTTTACAGAAACAGCTGCACATTATTGCCCCAACATTAACATTTAACTGGTTATGGAAAGGGACATCCAAATGTTCACACATGAACACCAGCTAGAGCGTCTGTGGACTAATGTAAGACCTCTCATGGGTAAGTATTGGATAGCAATGTGTGCTCATGATAAGGTTATTGGAGCGATATCTACTATTATGACCCCTTCGCACTCTATCTTAAGGCCTGTACACACCGGGACGAATATCGCACGCGCTTATCGGCAGCGTTTTTCGGTGCGTCTTGAGTGTTCACACCCAAGCGATTTCCATTGGCGATGCGCCGAGTGAACGTGCACATTCAGTAGATGCGCTCCCGGTACACAAGGTGGGGCTGCGGCACTTACGCTTCTGACACTCGCTTGTCACACAGAAGAAGAGGAGAGACAGTATTTACGTGCTTGCCAAAACCATAGACATATTATGTATATGGACAAAACCATTCACACACTTTTTGCTAACTGGCAAGCAGCATTAGCAGTTCATCTTCTTCTTTGTCTACTTACTACTTCTTCTTCGTATCAATGTGTGCTCGGCAAGAGCGTTTTGTGCTTGAGCGTCACCAAGTCGTGTTTTACTGTCACTTCAGCAGCTCCAGGCACATGAACAAAAGCGCTGATCTCATTGGTCGGCCAGTTTTTAACACGCCGCGTCAAAATAAAAAAACGAACCCGAGACGTTTTTTTAAAAATGACGCTTTTACGCCTGGCGTTTTACGCGTCGGTGTGAACACTCACATTGGCGCCCATTGTTTAGTCACGAGGCGTTAAACGTCGGCGATAAACGCGCGCGAAAATCGTCCCGGTGTGAACAGGCCTTTAGGAACCCAGAGTGTGCACCACATTGAGCCCACCTCTTATGGCATAATCAAACAATCAGTATTCATCCTCATTGGTGGCAGCAACACACACATTTCATCACTCAAGTGAGGATGATCTTCAAGCCCACCCAAGTGAGCCATTGGACAACATAAAAACAGGCGATTGCCTGGTGATCAGCTATAAAGGGAAGAAGTCCAGCAGGGAGGTTGTTGGCCTGGTCACTGATTAGGATCCTGATGGGGTTGAAATGCAGTTTTTGAGGAGAAATGATGAACCAGGCTTTGTCTATATCCTGCCCTCAAAGGAGGACAATTTGTGGGTGGAGAAAGGACAAATTATCCAGCGTCTCAATCCTTTCATTGACAACAGAGGCCGTTATAATTTCAAAGAGGCTGTACTGGCAGAATGAATGAATGAAAAATATGCATTAAGAAAGTTCATGAATTATAATATTAATGATAGAAGAAAGTGTTAAGCATGAACAAATTAAATAAATAAATACATTCCTTCACCCTCATCATCTCTCATCAGGGATGGAAATTAGCACCCGCCACCAGCCAAATGCGGGTGATTTTGTGTTGTGGCGGGTAGATTCGCTTCACCTACCGGCCACCGTGGCGGGTAAATAAAAATAGCATAGCCGACTGTTTCAGCTGGACGGCGGACACTTTTAGAGGAGTCACACCTTCAAAAAGAAATGTGCCGTTACAAATCAAATTCACAATATGCAGTAGAGAAGTTAATTTGCGCGTGGTTGCGTTAAGCGGCTTTATTGCCATAGCGGCGGAGTCTCGAGAACATGCGCTGGAAACGTGTGCGGTTTTTTAAAGACATATCGAGCTTGCGTCGCATCCACCGTTTGAACGCAAGAGGATCTCCAGATATAGAGCTGAATAGAAAAAAAGGTATCAATGGGTCTGTCCAGTAACTCGTGATGAACCTCAGGCGAACTGCACACTTTATGAGAAGCATTTCAGTTGCTCAGACTGACTGCCTTAAAGCAGCAGCAGTGACACAGAGAGAGACCGGATAGCTGGACCGAATGTCTTCAGCCAAGTGCAAGCAAAACTCACGTAGGCAGGCTATCTGACGTTTCACATGGGGTTTATTATCAGCGCCATTCCCATGCACTAATGGGGTAACGTTAGTTTGCAACACTTCACTGACAACAGCGTTATTGAATGGAAAAATAAACGATAAAGAGCAACAGAAATATATAAAGCATACTGGCCAAGGACTGCCCACTCAGCGAGTGAGTAAAATAAGTGCCTTCCCCCTTAAAGGAGCAGCACCGAATTGTACTTGTTACAAGGTATAGGTCTATTGTTTTTTTAAATGGATAATATATTTATATAATATTCCATACATTATCAGAGCTTGGCAGACAGAATTATTATATATTTTTAGACAGGTTAATTAATAGATTATAGCCTAATTAATGTTATTATTAATGTATAATTTTAATCATACATAATAAATAATCCTGCCATATAAAGTTTGCCCTTTATTAAAATAATATTTAGATAAAAATTGGACAAATAATTACATAATAACAGTCCACATTTAAGTAAATTAATACAAAATTTAACAATTTTGAATTTCAGAATTGTCAAAAAAGTGATTAGTGGTTCAGAATGACTGCTTAAAGGGACAGTTCACCCAAAAATGAAAATTCTGTCATCATTTACTCATCCTCAAGTTGTTCCAAACATGTACACATTTCTTTGTTATGTTGAACACATTGGAAGATTCATTCCTACTATGGAAGTCATTGGTGCCCCCAAAGCAGCCTGGGTACAAACTTTCAGCAAAATATCTTCTTTTGTGTTCAGCAGAACAAAGAAACTCATACAGGTTTGGAACATCATGAGGGAGAGTAAATGATGACAGAATGTTTTAGTTTTGGGTGAACTATCCCTTTAAAGTGCACCAAATAGGCTTTAGAAATAAATTAAATAATCAAATGTAAAATAATATAAAAATGTTACATTGTCGTGAATGGGTGTCCCTTATTTTGCCACACTGAAGGTGGCAACCCTAGTATGTCGTCAACACGCTTCAGAAGATGCCAAAACTAATAGTTTCATTGTTGGGACTAAAAACCTAAAACTGGAAGCCATAAAAGACCACGAATCATCCAAATGCCACATCCATTAATCTGCCCTACTCATTTAATGAAATTAATATCAGTTCATGGTTTGTGTGTGTATAAGAGAGAAAGAGAAAATGCCAGTATTTCATTGAGACTTGAGATTAAATAAACTGCTATTGTAGAGCTTGTAGTATTAATTTTCACATGCAGTTACACATTGTCGGTTAAAAACAAGAAATGGCTGGTAAAACATTGAGTGGCTGGTAGATTTTGAAATCCACCAGCCACAGTGGCCGGTGGACAAAAAATTTAATTTCCATCCCTGTCTCTCATTGTCAATTATTTTATATATCATATTACAATCACATTTCTTAATGTCAAAACTGGCATTTAGAGTAATTTTATGTGTCGACAAAAGTGCCATGATAGTTTGTTTGTTGATTTTCCAAACAGATTCTATGTGTATTTCAGACTAGTCACATCCATAACGTTGGTTTTTCCTCATGATACACTTCATAAAAAATGTAACAATTTAAACATTGATATTTTTATGTTCAGATAAGACCCCTTCATCATGTGGATAGCAATATTTAAAAAGACTTAAAAGTTCACAGACTTTAAAGAAAATCGAACAGTCTACTGAAAACTCTGTCATTTCCGGTCACATCCATAACTATTTTCCTTTTTTGGGGGGTCTTAAATATATTTTAGAAAAAAATATTTTTGCTGTCAATTCCCCAGATTGGGTGCTCTGAGAATATGCAATGGCAAATTAAATATGGTAAGAAATTGATTTTTACTAAGACATTTCAGCTGTCATGATGAGTTCAAATGTCACATCCATAACGCTGGAATTGCCCATATATATATATATATATATGGGGATGATTAGAAGGCCATGATGGACAGGGGCCAGTGGGCAAATGTGTCCAGGACGCCAGGGTTACACCCCTAATTTTTATCGAAGGACAGTCTAAGATTTTTAATGACCACAGAGAGGCATGGTTAATTTTCAGACTAAAAGAACAAATTATACACACTCTTCATATTCATATACTTTTAAAGTTGCTATTTAATGATTTTTATATTATATTTAATAGATTTCACTTTTAATAAAACATTTGCAATTGTTTGTTAAAGTTAATTACACGTGTGTTTGTTATCGTTGTATTTAAACTACATTCTGATTAATTTTCTCGGACAGTTTGGCTCAATGAACCGGTTCAAAAAGCCGATTCATAGGTTCCTGACGTCATCATGCAATGATGTCACTATGCACGTCTTTTATGCTTTTTTATGCATTTCCCAGTGTCATGTTATATCAA
The DNA here is from genome assembly GCF_949357685.1 of Gobio gobio. Classification (NCBI taxonomy): domain Eukaryota; kingdom Metazoa; phylum Chordata; class Actinopteri; order Cypriniformes; family Gobionidae; genus Gobio; species Gobio gobio. The sequence continues at coordinate 39,607,888 of NC_137101.1, read as the reverse complement.
GGAAACATTCAAATAAAGTAATCTGTGTCAGTGCATATTGAAACAATCGAATTAAGTTATTTGCGTGAGTGCATTTTGGTGATTATCGCCTTTCATTCATTTTTGCAATGTATAAACGGGTTGTTTTGAACGAGCTGTAAAACGTGGACAGAACAACAAAAACCGGGACTGTCCCCGGGAAACGGGGATGTCTGTCACCCTAATATTGAGTAGCCTAGACAGTCATGCATAATCGCAGATATATTAAATGTTATAAACTTATAAAGTAAATTTGCATGCACAATAAACTACAGTGAAATGTATTTACATCTCTCGACAGAAAGGTTTTGCAGGTTTTAATACAGTAGTCATAATAAGCATATTTCCAGGACGTGATCAGACTTGCGTCGCCAAACTCAATCATCAGAATCCTCGGCAAACTTCGACAGCTGGTTGAACCGGCTCATTCGGTTCTTTTTTAGTTGGACGTGCTACTTCGGCTTGTGCGCCTTGCGTAATCAACCCGGAGCTAAAGTTTGATTCAGTTCGATTAATGAACCGGTTCAACCGGTTACTTGCTGACACTGTGTCTGTTTGTCTTTTTTGTTTTGTTTTTTCCATGTCTCTGTATTGATTTAATACTGTGATGTTTTGTAATGTTGAATAAAAAATAAATAAAATAAAAACTCTCCAGTGACCGAATTCGTGTTCACGATAAAAGTATTCACAACATAAGACGCGAAATGAGACGCACCTTTTCTGTTTCTCATCTGTTGATGATCTTTACTCACATAACGTTCATTAATGTTAAAAGCAATACGACTGTAAATGCAGACTAAGTGGCATTTAATGCAGAATAATTCGTTTTACATCGCCTCTAATAATTATATCGACTGAACGATACAAGTATCGATATAAACACGCTAAATGGTTAAAAACACAAACCTTTCTTCAGCCGAATCACAACAGACGTGGGCTCGCGGCGCAGGCTTATGACGTCACTCCGCCAGACCAAAATATAAGTCTCATTCACAAGATGCTGTCTAAAATCACAAAAGTGCATATACATTTCAATACAAAACACAGAAGTAACACATCGAACCTTTATTAGGGCCACAGACAATTGAAACAATATATAGGTAACACGTTCCAATATGTTTTATTAACCCTTTAACTGCCCCGCCAAGAAAAAGGCATTTTTTTCAACACATCCCATCATTTTTAAAATATCAGCCTCTACAAATGGTTGATATGTCTCATTTAAGGTAAAAGTACCTGAATTGATGCTATGAAAATCAGAAAATATGAACTATAATACTAATTTAATTAAAAACAATTTCTTCTATTTTTTCTTTATTTATAGAAGTATGCCATTAAACATTTTAGGTTTTTATTTTGACAGAGGAAATAATGTTTTCTTGGTTTTTAATAATAAATAACACAAACAACTTAAAGTAACAAAACCAAAGACATTACATTCTTTCAGCATTCAAAAAACTAAAAATAAATAAATCGCAAAATAGTAATATAATGGCATTTTAGGCTATGTTTCAAGAAACACGCCGTTGACTGTGGTAGTGCAACAGGATTTTTTTAATTCTTTCTTTTTGTAGATAAATTAAAATTTCTTTGTAAACCAGCCATGCAGTGTAGTGTAAGCCAACATTAGAAACAATATAAAACATTTCAGAAACATCTCTTACATGTGAAATGGTGCAACAGCACGAGTCTTCCTGAGAAACGCCCACATCCTCTCTTTATGTCATCAAAGGAGCTCCACCAGTGCGGTTTGGTTGGATGGTGCCGATGCACTTGACACCCAAGGAGCTTTAAAGGGTCTGGACCAATTTCAATCTTGTAAAAAATCAGTCAAAAAGACAACATAAAGATGTGGCTGTTGTATGGTTTTGCATAGTGTTGTCACCACTTTGGTTCCTGAAGGTAGCATCTGCTCCTCCTCACTGAGGGCGACATTGAAAAATGTGGAAGCCCCTTGATACATCAGCAGGTCATGGATGACGCCAGATGAACTGGCTCTGCAGAAGACTCTAAATCCCCATTTGTCTGGTTTATTGCCAATATATTGGCGGAGATTGCCAGCTCTTGTGCCTTTATATCCTATCATGACCTCATCCACACTGTGCTTGTGAGTGGATGGAATCAGAGACACTGCTTGAGAAGCATGTCAAAGAGTGGACGGACTTTGTAAAATCGACTCATGGTGCCAGTAATCCTCCAGCGATGGAAATTTGAAAACACTCATAAAGAGTAGCATGGAAAGAAAATCTTCAATCTCTTCTGGGCCGGTCTTGATTGGATCCTCCAGCTCCTGGGCAGAGTACAGGTTGGTATGATAAGCAACATGCTGAATCATCTCATCAGTGAAGAGCATTTTGGGGTATTGGAAGGGTGACTGTACAACCATAGGGGGTTCAAATGACCGCGATTCTGTGACCTGGAATTCCTCAATGTCTTCATGCTTCCAGATTGTTCTTGTGGCATTGTGTGGGCCTGAGGGGGAACTTGAGCCAGGGGTATCCTCTGGCTCCTTTTAGGAAGTTTTTAGAGTGTTTTTCTTTTCTTCTTTTCTTACATGGAAGCTTGGTAGAGGATGTGCTTGTTGAGGGAGCATCATCTTCATCCAGGGACTCAAGAGAACTGTCACCAGCTACCTCTTTTCGGATGGGGTGATAATCCGGATCCTCTATTGGGTCATCAACATCGCTGATATCAGCATCAGAGTCTTGGGGGTTTTCTGGTACAACCATAGAAACTGTTGACATCCATTTAGTAATTGTAAATAAAAAATAAAATTACTAAAATTGTAAGTGATTGTTTATTTATTTATGTTAGTACACCAGCATTTGTCATTTAATTACCTCTAATTATGATTTTGTTTGCCACTTTTGGATATTTTTTTGAAGTAAATATAATAAATCATAAGTTTATTTCTCTGAAAATAGTCCATTCTGGCTGCAGAAATGGATGATCTGAAAACATTAGCTTAGCTTTTCTACGTTTACCAAAAAAAAAAAAAAAACAGATGTGGATGCGCCACCGCAATAAAGACCCTGGAATCCTCCATATGACAAATTGCCCTACATTAATAATAATTTACAATATTTAAATAAATACACATCAATGTTTTGAATGCATATGTTTATCTAATTGGAGTGTCATCAGTGTTTGATGATGTTGCATTGGGCATTTATTTGCATACTTTTACTATTACATATCTGATCAATCTCAGCATGTTTTAAGTTTGTGTCTCTACACTTGCATCACTAAACTTGAATTAAAATGTATTGCTTTGCTCTGCACCCTGAAGTGTTCTGTTAATTTTGATAAACGTTAATTAGTAAAACTAAAACTGAAGCTAATACTAATACATTATAACTAAATTGACATGTGTTCACAATATTAATAATGAAACTAATAAAAAACAAAATTGAAATTTATAGCAAATTTGAAGGGCCCCAGGTTCAAATTGAAAGGCAATTTAAAAATGCTAAACTATAATAACCTTGAGATGAACCTGGGTATTGGTACACCATGAAGCCGGTTTGAGTGACTAGCCAGGTTTCAGTTTAGTTTATGCCAACTCTGGGTTTTAGGCACCATGAAAGTGGTGGGGCATGTTTTGTTCTCGGTGAGAGATCTCAAACTGAAGCTGGACCAATCAGCTGTGGGCAAAGTGCTACATGTCTGACTAAAAAAAGTATTTTTCTACTAAAAACTAAAGGTAACTACATTGTACATTGCCTTTAGTGATAAATATTAATTATAATAATTTTATATGATTTATACAGTTCTGCTCAAAATTATTCATATCCTTGGTAAATACGATCAAAGAATGCTGTGAAAATTATTTTGAATTATATTACAAAAATAATTGTATTAATAATTGTATTTTTTTTTTTTTTTAAATCATTCATTACATTCTTTCATTAGAGAATAAGAATTTAAAATGGGGGTACAATCTCATAATTAAATAAATGTTCCATAATAAATGGGCCACACTTATTCATTCCCTTTTATTGTTTTTGCACCTTCTTTTCCCAAGATAACAGCTCTGAGGCCCTGTCCCAAATGGCACCCTAAATTCTCGTGGTCTTCCTACAAGTCTGCACTTTCATGACGTATCGCCACTTTGACTGTCGGGAAGAAGTCTGCTGCAGAGTTCACATCAGTGCGGGCTCGGCAAAAGTGCGCATCGAGGGCACATATCGACCGCAAAGAGGGGTGCTCGTGAGACCGAAAGTGCATATGAAGTGTGCCATTTGAGACAGGGCCTGAGTCTTCTTCTATAATGCCTGATGAGTTTGGAGAACACCTGACAAGAGATCAGAGACCATTCCTCCATACAGAATCTCTCCAGATTCCCAAATCCATGTTGTCGCTGCTTCTCTTCAGTTTACCCCACTATAGGGTTCGGGTCAGAGGACTGGGACGGCCATGGCAGAAGCTTCATTTTGTGCTCAGTGACACATTTGTGTGTTGATTTTGATGTTTGTTTTGGATCGTTGTCTTGATGGAAGATCCAACCATGGCCAATTATAAGATTTCTAGCATTTTTTTATCAGTTGGTATTTGCTAGAATACATGATACCATGTGTATGAACAAGAAGTCCAGGACCTCCAACAAACTGCGATGCACTGAGTATTCTATCAAAACCAGCGGTAACTTTGAGCAATTTGAGCTACAGTAGCTTGTGTGTTTGATCAGACCACACAGTTCCTGGGACAAATTGTTCCGGGTCACTCCGGTGGAAATGCTGCTTTGGTCTGTTTTTGTCATTCAAGGGTCAGAGGCTCTCAACAAAGTGGAAAAGGTCCAGAACAATAAACAACGTGGAAAAGCTCAGTCACCATTAAGGATTAGTTCACTTCAAAATGAACTACTCACCCCAATCTCATCCAAGATGTTCATGTCTTTTTTTTTTTGAGTCGAAAATATTTTTTTCTTTACATAATGGTTTTCAATAGCAACCAAAGGTTTAAATGTCCAAATTAATGCAGTTTCAAAGGGCTTCAGAGGCTCTGCACAATCCCAGATGAGGAATAGGGTTTAATTCCTTTTTATATGGTTATAAATTAACCATATAAACTAAATTACTGATCTAATGCCCACATTGTCACTATATGATAATTGAAATGAGCTGATGATATCACTGTTTTCTCCAGAGCGGCTGTACGGCTGAATAAAATAATGTTGTATTATTTTCCTGTTTAACACTGTGAAGCTACTTTGAAACAATCTGCATTGTAAAAAGCGCTATATAAATAAAGTTGACTTGACTTATCCAACCAAACCAAACCATCGGCCATTTTCTAAAAAAAAAAAAAAAAAAAAAAAAAAAAAAAAAAAAAAACATTTATATACTTTTTAACCTCAAATGCGCGACTTCGGTCACGCTTGTGACATTCGTGGAAGTACCGACCCAGTGTTCAAACAAACGTGTAAAGACTAAATCAAATGCCCTTTACAAAAATAAAAGTAAAACAACGATGTTGAACAATTCTAAAGTTGGAGGAGAACATGAGATGGAGTTTTTCGGCACTGGGTCTGTACTTCTACCTACGCCACGGACGTGACCTTTCTGATGTGATGACGTTATACGCAGTGAAGAAGAACAACACAGAAGTCGCGCATCTGAGGTTAAAAAAGATTTAAATATTTATTTTTATTAGAAAATGGTCGATAGTTTCGCTAGATAAGACCCTATTCCTCGTCTGGGATCATGCAGAGCCTCTGAAGTCCTTTGAAACTGCATTGATTTGGACCTTCAACCTGCTGGTTGCAAATTAAATGCATTATGTGAAGAAAATATTGTCGACTGAAGAAAGACATGAACATCTTGGATGAGATGGGGGTGAGTACATTATCAGGAAATTTTCATTTTGAAAGGGAACTAATCCTTTAACAGAACATCTTCACTGTAGGTTGTACCTTGCAGCCATGCATTACAATGATAATGCAGAGCGTGAGCAGGCAACATCAGCAGGACAAGCTATCCCAAAGTTAAAGCCACTTAAAACCACAAAGCCACTTAAAACAGCCCCTTCATATGGTATGTTATAAAATGTATTTTATTTAAACACATCTACAAATACACTTTACATATAGTGAAACATTTGAGATGTTCTGAAGAGGTATAAAAACTAATGAACTAATGAAAGTAATGCTTTCCTTCTGTATGCAATGTATTAGAGACTGTAAATGATGAAGCTCGTGTTTGAAGAGGAGCTTACAGACCCCAGACCATTTGTAGAAGAGCTTAAAGAAATCCCCATTCCCAAGTTCCCGTCCTCTCTTCAAAAAACCTTCAAAAGGAGGAAGTTATTGTCCACCACGTCTCATGCTTCAGTCAAGGGGTGGACGAAATCCAACAAACGGTCCATCCAGATCTGGAAACTCCTGCTGAATCCGGAGCACAACACAGGATGGAAGAACAACCCTGATTTGTCGTGCTAAATAGCCCCAGCACCAGCTGACGAAGCTTCGATGGGCGAGATGGCGATACCGCCTGTAAAGAGAATAGTGGACACTATTAACGTTGTAGATAAAACTGTAAAAAAGGTGTACATATAATTGTTTGCGTTACTCTTTTTTTCTTTTTTAACAAATAAATAATTTTTTTAAGGAAAAACATTAAAGGGGTGGTAAACCACGATTTCACTATTCTAACTTTAGCTAGCGTGTAATGTTGCTGCTTGAGCATAAACAACATCTGCAAAGTTACAACGTTCAAAGTTTAAAGCAAAGGGAGATATTTGCTTTTAAAGAAATCAGTTTCTAAGAACTACAGCAAACGGCCAGTAGGCGACTACACACATTCCTCCAGGGTTGGTGACATCACCAGGCTCAATATTTACATAAACCCCTCCTCCGAGAATATTAAATAAGGGGGGGTGAGGCCATTTTGTATCGCGGCGCTGTTGTGGTATAGTAGGCTGGAGTGTTGTTGCCGCGATGCCAAGGAAACGCTGTTATATTCATCCGGATTGCAGGTCTGGGGTACTTGCTCTGTTCAGCCTTCATAGGGACGGGGGTGCATTGCAGAGCGTTTAACATACAGCATGTTATATGCACGTGTGTTTGAGTCAGCGGGGAATCAGGCGCGCGCAGGGCTCCCTGCAGCACATCCACGGAGGAAAACATCCACCGTCTTCGCGATTTCAATGCCAGATTTGCACAACGTCAGCTGCGTGAAAAAAACACTGCCGGTGCGTGGATGAGCGACGCGCGCGCTGCACATTTCACGGAGGACAACACAAACTTCCACAAACTTTGCGAGTTCAATACAGGATATGCACAACGGCTTGTCCTGAAAGCTGGATTTACAAACAGAAGCTGTTCACGGGCCACAACCTGTAAGTCTGATTTATATTTCATCGATGTGTTTTCCTGTAATAGGTTGTAGCAAGGAAGTAAACAGATGACAACACTGTTCTGCAAACCAGTCTGTTAAATGCTCATTCATACTTAACGTTATCCGACGAACACCTAACGTTACAAACACTAACGTTAAAATCTCAACAGCGAACCTGACATTAGTGTAAATGATTCTTTGATTAGAGCTTTTATGTATTGTTTATCTACAGGCATGCTAAACATGGTTCTGTGTGTGATTTGGCTAACTTACTAGTTAAAGCCAGTGCTTAGTGTTTGTTTTGGGTTAGTTCTTGTGACAGATATTTGGCTATAATCGTTCTAAAAATACAAAAGTTAAAGTGCCATTCAGTAGCGATCACTATAGATCCGCAGTCTTTACTCTTGAGGACTGAACAGGTTCTGCTCGATCATCTTCACTCAAATGTTCTGGGTCTGATTCGGGCTCAGATTGGTATGGTTTTATTGACGCCGTTGTTTCTAACACTGACCAAAGCACAGCCTCCGGTAAAGGTAAGGGGCGTGACGTTTCCGACGTGCACTAGGCGTTTAGCGAATCACAACACACTGGGCCAGCTAACCAATCTGAGCCCATCGCGTATTTTTGAGGGACTGACTTCATACAACCCGGAAAGCATCCGACCGTTTTACAAGGAGGGACAGAGCAGTGTAGAATAAAGGTCAAATATATGAAAAATAAGGCAATTTTTTTTTAAACGAAGCATGAACACGTTACAGTGCACCCCACAAACACAGTCAAGCCTTCAAAAGAATGTTTTACCACCCCTTAAATTTCTTAATTAGCTTTGTTTTTGCAGTGGTGTCATAAAACTACATTTTATTTATATTAGTTTACAGAATAAAGAATAAAAAATAAACTTACTCTTCTTTTGTCCTACGCCTCAAAGGTCCATAATCAGCTTTGTAGATGTTAAGAATGTTCTGCAGGGTGTAAGGATTCAAACAGTTCGGTTCAAAGCCTGGGTGGTCTATCATGCATTTTAGAGGCCCTGGAACCTGATTCATGCGTCTTACAACCTAAGGAAGACAAGCCACCAACTAGTTATAATACTGTCAGAATTAAGAGTAAAAGCAACTCAGTAAAAGGCATCATATGACCTCTTTCATTAAATTTGATGAAAGGTGAAGTGAATAACACTGATTATTAGTGGTGTCAACAATAATCGATTCAGCGATGCATCGCAATGCGGGGCATGCACGATTCAGCATCAATGCGGCAAAGTGCCATAATCGATTATGTCACGTTTATTTTCTGGCCTTGAGTTGGACAATAAAGTTGTGAAGTTTCAATTACTTCCGGGGTCATAACAACAACAACAATCAAGATGGCTGAGGTGGAGGGAGATGATCGCAATAGACGGGTAATTAAAAACGCAGCCAAAGCTTGGAAAGCGGACATCTGGGCACATTTCGGATTCTACGAAGCTGATGGGAAACTAGACAAGACTTATGCGGTGTGTAAAACCTGGCAAACTAAAATCAAGCACGTTGGCAATACAACTTACTTCACGAACCATGTTGATCGTTCTAAAGCAGAGAGAAGAGAAACATTTCTCATTCAAAGCACTGAAAGCAGTGATTTATGTTTTCTTTTTCAGGTTTGAAAATGCCCTATCCAATACCCTGTACCATAAAATTTTATTTTATTTAATGACATTTATGTCAAAGATACAGGAGAGTGATAATACACACATAGCAGCCAATAAAATCTGTTGTTCAATATCTGACTGCTTGTATTGCCTCATGACTGATTAAAAATTTGCCTTGTATGCAGTAGAATTTTGATGCATTGCAATGCATCGTAGAATCGAATTGAATCGAATCGTTACCTGGTGAATCGTAATCGAATCAAATTGTGAGGGCAGTGCCAATGCACACCCCTACTGATTATCTCTTTACGGCACCTGTTAGTGGGTGGGATATTTTAGGCAGCAAGTGAACATTTTGTCCTCAAAGTTGATGAGTTAGAAGCAGGAAAATTGGGCAAGCGTAAGGATTTGAGCGAGTTTGACAAGGGTCAAATTGTGATGGAGAGACGACTGGGTCAGAGCATCTCCAAAACTGCAGGGGTGTTCCCGGTCTGCCATGGTCAGTAGCTATCAAAAGTGCTCCAAGGAAGGAACAGTGGTGAACTGGCGACAGGGTCATGGGCAACCAAGGCTCAGTGATGCACGTGGGGAGCGAAGGCTGGCTCGTGTGGTCCAATCAAACAGACGAGCTACTGTAGCTCAAATTGGTCAGCCTTTCAGTGCTCAGACCATACGCAGCACACTGCACCAAATTGGTCTGCATGGCTGTCGTCCCAGAAGGAAGCTTCTTCTTTGCTGAAGACAAGCAGACTAAGGACATGGATTACTGGAACCATGTCCTGTGATCTGATGAGACCAAGATAAACGGAGTGTGTGGCAGCAACCAGGTGAGGAGTACAAAGACAAGTGTGTCTTGCCTACAGTCAAGCATGGTGGTGGGAGTGTCATGGTCTGGGGCTGCATGAGTGCTGCCTGTACAACTACAGTTCATTGAGGGAACCATGAATGCCAACATGTACTGTGACATACTGAAGCAGAGCATGATCCTCTCCCTTCAGAAACTGGGCCGCATGGCAGTACTCCAACATGATTATGACCCCAAACACACCTCCAAGATGACCAGTGCCTTGCTAAAGAAGCTGAGGGTAAAGGTGATGGACTGGCCAAGCATGTCTCCAGACCTAAACCCTACTGAGCATCTGTGGGGCATCCTCAAACAGAAGGTGGAGGAGCACAAGGTCTCTAACATCTAACAGCTCTGTGATGTTGTCATGGAGGAATGGAAGAGGACTCCAGTGGCAACCTGCGAAGCTCTGGTGAACTCCATGCCCAAGAGGGTTTAGGTAGTGCTGGAAAATAATGGAAGCCACACAAAATATTAACACTTTGTGCCCAATTTGGACATTTGGACTAAGTGGACAATAACTTAGGGGTGTACTCACTTTTGTTGCCAGCGGTTTAGACATTAATGGCTGTGTGTTTAGTTATTTTGAGGGGACAGCACATTTACACTGTTATACAAGCTGTAAACTCACTACTTTACTTTTCACTTTACTTACTTTATTACACATACACCTACACACATTCTAAGATGCGTGAAACATTTCTCAGAGCTTCATCAGAAAAAACTCAAGCCTCACTTACAATCCAAGTCTGGATCAAGGCCAGCAGCATATGCCTCCTCAACATCTGAATTTGCAGCCTCATTCCAAGTGTAAAAAAAAAAAACTCAATCGCCTCCACTCTTGCATACTCTTCGCCATGTTTTTGTCCATTTTTAATTGTTTTGTAATCTAAAAATCCTCTAAAAGTCTAACTCTCCAAGCACTCATTTGCTGATGAACATTACCGTAATAAGCCGTATATTGGCGAAAAGCGCACAATGTTTACTCTAAGGATGTATTTGAATTATTTTGATAGTGCAAACGGTTGAGGGGTTACGGTAACATGAATACAGCTTGATTGGGTGTGTCAGCAATGACACACCTGGTTTAAAAGGGTTAAAGGATCTGCTGCTGACATCTTGGTGCCAGATACCACAGCACACCTTCAGGAGTCTAGTGGAGTCAAGTCAATGCCAATCAGTCTTGACTGGTCAGCAAAAGGAGGACCAACGCAATACAAGTCATAATGTTATGCCTTATCGGTATATATACACATACATGTGTGTCCCATGCTGGCAAAAGGAGTCAGAATGCGCACAGGATAATTTCGAGCTACAAATTATTTAGCAAAAAAAAATTATTCATTAAACTCTCGTCTAGCAATCCCAATGCTCCAAAAAGAAAAGTATCTTTGTTTGTACATTGTCGGAGATGAGTACCTTTCCCTTGTCCATGAAAACAATGTCACTTGCGCTGACTAAGGGTGTACTCACACTAGGCACAGTTTGCCTTGTACAAAATTTAAATTCGGACATGATACTGCTTGCTAATGTGGTGTTTACTTTAGACCCCGGAAGATATAACATTGCTAATATATATCAGCAGCTATTAAATTTTTATCATATCATTAAGTTCTGGAGATCGCGAGTTTCCCCGCAGTCCATGGATAGCTGATATGAGACATTGTCTGACTGAATAAGTGTGTAGGCTTGTGTCTATATAAGACAAACCGTGTGGAGAATGGTATGCAAAACACAAACGTGTCACAATGATCGCAATATTATGTTTTGTGGCAAATTGATCGCACTGTTTATACCCATTTTGCGTGGCTGAATGCACAATCTTGAGTAAAAATAGCTGCGTTATGTTTGTCAAAATAATTGCAATATTAGCCAATGCATTGTAAGAATAACTGACATGTTATACATTGTCTCAAAATCAAAATGAATACTTAATTTCAATTGTTATACATGTTTTACCGAGTTTAATAATGGCTGGCATTTGGATGTTATGAAGATTAAGAAGAAGCAGTAAAACTATGTGTGAAAGTCCAAAAAAAAGGTGAGCATAAAGTGCACTGCACACAATTTTTTAGTTTATTGTTTACTGTGAACATGTCTAATAAATAATTGAAAAAAAAAAAAACATTCTACAAAAGGTCAACATTTCTAACTGAATATTATTCACCATTCTGTAGCAACAAGAGCTCTGTAAAACAGACGTTCAGGAAAGGTAAGCATACAGTATATATTAATTGCTTATTATGAACATGAATCATTATGAATAAGATTTATTAAAAAATAAGTATATAAATTAATTGTAGACAGAATATTTACTTTTTAAATGTTACTAAATATTGTAAAGATGTTGAAATGATCAAATATGAAAGCAGTTAAAACATGAATCAAAGGGAAAACACCAAACAATGAAAAATATCAAATTAATGAGAACAAATGTGATTAATTAGATGAGTTCTGTTTTTTTTTCTTCTCTCTATTCTGCAAAGCCTCTTCAAAGTGATACCTCCCTCTGTTGTCTAATTTTGGGTTGAAAGTATTAATCACTTGGTCAGGTGTCACCAAAGCTTTATCTTCCATCACAGGTAAGATGTAGACAAATCCAGCACTGTCGTTCCTTCTTAAGAACCTGATTTTCACTGCCTTCTGGTCTCGGTTGTTAACAAGTTCGACAAACTGTTTGAAGAATTCGGCAGACCCATGCGAGCGCCATTTGTTTGTCCTCTAGAGATCATGGCTTGTGAACGAGTGAATGCTGGCAGTTTCTCAGTGTTTGGATGTACAAGTGAAAACAGAAGTCTTTTTTCAGTTCCTCCTGATCTGTGATCAGTGATTTCTGATGTGTAGCTAATTATTCAAGTTCACACATAACTTTATTATTCGTGCACACGCTGCGGCTTCTCTCTCTCTCCCGACAGAACAGTGTTTTCTATCTTGTGAGTCAGTGTTTTTGTACGTCCTCGCCACATCTATCTGTTCTAAAATGTGCATACAGTCGGGAGTTTCTGCTCAACATCGGCAGAGCCACATCCTTAGAGATCAACCTCACGCACGCCGAAGCTCGGGCTGCACTGGCCGGTCGGCCTTCAACATCACCGACCCCCAGTACTGCATCTCGCCCACAGCGGAGGCACCAAACGCGGCACGAGATTAAGCAGAAGGGGGGTAACTGTTAACGTATCCGGGCTAGCCAGCCTAGCCCCACAATAGACTGGATTACATTCGATTACTGCTGTTGTGTCTTTGTTTGCGCTGTGTACTCAATGCGCGTCACTGACGCTTTTCATATGATAGGAAAATATCTAAAAATAATGCTATAATCAACACTTACTCGTAACTTATTCATCTCGACAGCTGTAATGGTACATTACATGTGTTACAAAGTTGGTAATAAGGAGAAAGACTGATTCGACCTGACTGGGACTCGTGTTTATTCAGAACTCTCAGATACAAACCAAAACTCGCGCTCACAGCGCACTTTTCAATATCAATCTCTCCGCCTCTGGTCCATTGATGTCTGGTTGGCGAACGAATCGTTCTTTTGAACCGGTTCTTTTTAGTGAACCGAACCAGTTCACCAAATCGGACTGAATCGTTCTAAACGGTTCGCTTCGAGTCAGCGCTGATCCATCATTTACTAAAGTTACTAACTTTCTGACATGAGTGACAGTCCCTCCAACTAGAAATAAACTAATAACCTGAAGTATATGCGGTAACTACAACAGTTCACTGATCTGAGACGTGCTGAGAGAACTGATGAGAAGTGACATCCGTCTCTCTGGCAGCAGCTCGTGCCTGCTTGTGCCTTGTAGACCTCATTAAACCACGCCCCCTCCGCTCATTTCAAATGCAAAGATGTCAGCCAATCACAACAGTGGCCGTTTTTACTGAAGTCTCACAGCAGACACGCCTCTTGAAACAGGGCAAAAAAAAAATGCCTTTTTTTTGTAAATTATGACATTTTATGATGTAAAAATCATACTAACAATATAAGTACACCTCAGAATACATTATAGAGTAAAATAAAAAATCCATGCCATAGGACCTTTAACAAAACTAGGGATGGGCAACAGTGGTCGAGTAATCGAGTACTCGAACGTGATAGCGATCATCGATCATGAGAACGATGATCGCCCTGAAAAAAATATATTTGTCTCTTTTTTTATTGGTTATTGCATCGTTTTGCGGAGGTCTGATTGGTTAGCGTTTTACAGCACGCCTCCAGACCGCGGCGAAATAAAGGCGTGCACTGCAGTGATGTCTGGAATCATGAGATCATTAAATGGTTAGTGCAAGATGTGCAGCGCCAATCTGTCATAGCCTACATAGCATTATAATGAAAACACGATGGAAATTAGAATGCTGTAAATGATCTGTGCTCAGTTCCCCGTGTATCAGCTGATCCACAGAGAAACTAGCGAGAACACTCAGACTAGCGCGTGAAGTTCATGTGCGCATTCGCGTCCTTATCTGCAGATGCACGTTGTAAGATACTTTTATGTTGTCTATATCTGATTAATCTAATATAAGAAGCGTTTGGTTGAGCTTAATAAGCTAGAAAAGCGCTGCCGTTATACCGGCTGTTGTTCATTCTCTTCAGTTTCAGCTCAAACGCATATTTCATGCTCGACATTATGGTTTAGAGACGGTCATGTTCTTTTCAGATAGGCTATTTCTTTCTCAGAATCATTGATATTAGTAATGCAGCAGTGCTATACTGTTCTCGTATTTTTTAACAGTAGACCTAGTTTATTTAAAGTTGGTTTTTCGCTATGAGTTTGAAAACGCGCAGTGATGTCTGTAACGCTCGATCATGAATAATAAAATGAAGTGCATGATGTGCAGAGTCAATCTGTCAAAGCATTATAATGAGAACAGGATTTTAATAAAATGTTTCTGTGTGCTTTCGTTGTCCGTGTATCAGCGTTGTTAAGGGAAGAGCGCATTCAAAATGTTCCGTTTCAAACCCTTCGGCTGTAAAATCTAGCACTGAAGTTCACGTGCGCATTCACGTCCTTTTGTGTTGATTTATGTCGTTATAGGTTCATAATAATCTCATATTAATATTGCTATAGGGTGCGTTTGGTTGAGTTTATTAACCAGCTAGCAAGCTCTGCAGGGTGGTGTTATTTCACAGTTTCAGCTCAAAGGCAATGCTCGATATTACTGACTTGGTTATTTGAGACGGTCATTTTATAAAGATGTTTCTTTTTCAAAGACATTTATGCATCATAATCTAGCAGTTATTTTTTGTTTTATATGTTCATGTTTTCATATACCCGTTTTCATGTCACGTTTGTATTTGTCAACAACCATTTTCATAACAGTATTTTCATTATCTCAATGACGGACATGCCCCGCCCCCTGCACATGCCCCGCCCCCAATTACTCGACTACTCGTTTTTGAGACCTATCGATGATCGAAATGAGAAATTGACAAAAATGCCCATCCCTAAACAAAACAGTGATGCACCTGAGAAAACCAAGTACATCACCTAGTGTGCCACTCCTCTGGACCTTATTCAGCAGCCCTCCTGTTACTTGCCATGTGTACCAGGTCACATTCATTTGTTTTTCTTCCTCCAGGATGTTACTGAGGACATGCATTTCCAACAGCTTGCCATTCATGCATTCAGCACACTGACCTAACATACAGTGGGGACTGTCTGGATTGCAGGCCACAGCTTCAACAAAATTCTGTGTGCTCTGGACTGCTTGCCTTGGAATAATATGTTGCACACAGTCCAGGACTGTGCAACTTAATGTTTTCATGGTAACGGCAAAGACCAACTTTTCTTGGAATATCTGAACAGTACATAAGATGGTCGAAGCTCAGCAAATTTAGATTTCCCTATTATACACTCTGGATATTCAATCTTGAAGCAGCGGTAGGCCTCTAGAATAGACATAGTTAAAGACAGTTTCTAGATTTTCTTCTTTACTCGTCCCTCTCGGATTGTGCCCACATCCCTCATCCCTGGTGCTTGTCTTGAGATGTCATCTCTCTCATAGAACTCCCTGACTTTATCATATGTAGTAGTTGTGTTGGTCATACTATTCATTTTCTTTTTTCTTTTCTTTATTACTGAACATATTTTTCGAGGTCTGCTAGGTAAAGCTCGAAGGGCTCGTTTTACTGCCTTGCTCAGAGACCGTCTTGATTTATATGGTGAATTCCGCAGGGACTCCTGGAAAGCAGGAATCTGTGACTTCAGCAAACGCCTTTTTCGTCTTAGTCTTGCAAGCTTCCTGACTCTTTCTGCTTCTTGTTTTGATTGTGTTTCTTTCTTTCTTTGTCTTTCTGCTTTTTTTCTGTTCCTTTCCTGTTCCTTGAAATTTTCATTATTCCTCTTCCTCTCTCTGAATGCCCTTTGTCTTTCAGCATTATTTTTTGCCCTTGCGCACTGTAGGATGAGATGTATATATAAAATAATTTTATTGTTGTTTCTTTGTTATTGTATTTGTTATTACTGCTTATTTTTGATGTTGTATTTGTTATTACTGCTTATTTTTGTTGTTGTATTATTAATTACTGTTGTTAACATTGATATTTTGTAATAAAAAAAAAGTTAAAACTGACTAAGCTGATTCTTTCATGGCCATAGTATGTTCGGTGTAACCAACATTTATTCAGAAACTATTAAATATGACAATAAGAAATCAGAATTTTTTTTTCGTAATTATGTCAGATAACACGCAAGCAAAACATGGTCAGGTCAAAGTGTCTGAATCATTTTTGGTCCCAAATGTTTATCAATTTCACTGGTAGTCCACTGTATGAGGAATTTTTTTAGGTGGAATGTGTCACAGTTTACATTATTTTGCTATCCTCTGACTCTTTTTGCCAGCACAGGTCACATACATCTTTATTTTAAGTAGTAATTTATTATAGTACCTTTGGTATTTCCATGCAGCAGACATGTTCAACTTCACTGGGCATTCTATTACAGTTTTCACATCTGCACCTAAATAAACAACAAAAATACACCAGTATGTTTTAAAACTGTATTTTATGTAATCACTTCAGGACATGAATAGGGCTGGGTATTGTTACCGATACCTTGACTTCAATACCGGTTCCTGAACGATACTTTTTTGATACCAATTTTTTTAACCGTTTTAACATTGACAAAATAAAACCAGGGGGTTTTTTTTACACTCATATAGGGTACTGGGAGCCGGAATATATGCCTCGTGTAAAGCTTGCCGCCAAGCACTGGAAAAAGTAGCCTAATGATTATAAATGTAAAAATAGCAGGGAGACATATGAATTGTTTATTAATATACTTGTGTTTTCTGAGTCCGTGTTGGCTGCAAAGATGAAGTTGTCTCCGCTGGTATAGTGAATGCGTGCATGCCTATAGAGGAAATGCACCTTGCATATGGATTACATAATCAAAGTATTTGTTTTATTTGGTAAGACATTTCAAGCTTTCTATTGGCATCTTTACACAGAAAACGTGGCCCAGAAACCAAACCAAAACAGTTTCAGCGTCGCCTTTGATACTAGGGGCTGGAGGTGGGTCAGACACATTGTATTTTAAGTCTGCTTTTATGCAGCATTACGTCTTTAAAGCAGCTCTGTGTCTGCTCAAAATTCTGTGTAGAGCAGCAACATATATTCTCTGCACACGATGAAGACTACGGATGTACCAATGAGTAGCCTTAACTCGGCTGTGTGAAGATGCCTTATAAGGCCTACTTCGGTTCATCAGCAGTTGAATACGAAGACATTTTCTGCTCTCAAGTTTAAGTTATTCCATGCACTGTCAAGGGCTTCAGATTTTTTTGTGTTACCGGTCTTGGCAGCAATGATCTTATCGCAAATATTGCATTGCCTGGTGAAATGTAGCCACACTTTTGATAATTTCCACATCTTTTACATCTATGGAGGTTGAGACGCTTACCCCTATTTACACTGCACATGTTTGTGGTGCATTACAGTTCCGACGAGGTTTTGTTCCATCCTCGCTGGTATAAACAAGCATTGATTAGAGTGACTGGGTCAGCTCCGGTGGCCATGTCAGATACACTACAGCCTCACATGCAACCTACGTCTCTGGGCGTAACATAGACCGTAAAAAAATATGGACATTCTATTCCGCTGAAGAAAAGTGAAGCCGCAGAAGGTCCGAATATGGCGCAGACATCTTGCGCAGATTTGGGACCATGTCTGTGCAGTACACTACATAAAATGCTCTTCATTAGAATTTTTTTTCTTGTTTCCAGTCCAAAATCTAAAATCAAGATGAATTTACTAGATAAGTAAAATTACAAGATATTTTTTCTTGTTTTCTGAGAATTCAGTCAGAAGAATTCAATCAGAAACAAGATAATTTTTTCTTACCCCATTGGCATTATGGATAATATTGCTATCTTATAAAAATATCTTATGCCATTTTACGTATCTAGTAAATGCATCTTGATTTAAGAATTTTTAGATATTTAGACTAGAAACGACAAAAATACTAAGTAAGAAGAGCATTTTTTTGCGGTGTAGTGACCTCGGGACTGGAGTCTGCACAGTAGAGAGCAGGAAGTAGAGACGCGAAATCAAAAGCCCGCCCACACGCTTGCAGATGCAGAACAATTCATTATGTCGGTCTGAAATAAACAGTTATGGAAACTTAGAAATTAAAGCTAAAGCTCCAATCTCCTCACGAAAAAGGTCTGTTGGTGCCTCAGTGACAACTCAGAAAAGATGTCAATCTCAACTGTCAATTAATGACGCCCGCCCCCTCCCCTTTTTATAGCATCAAATAACTAAAATCAAACTAATTTAAAGATCGAACTCTTGAAATGAAATCAGCATGATAAAAACAGCCTAAAACAGGGGTGTGTGTGTGTGTGTGTGTGTGAGAGAGAGAGTTTGCTCGCCCCTCCCTCATGCAGTATAATTGGTTGACACTGCGTGATTGACAGGAACAGACGAACGAAGCTGATCAGACAGTTGAAACTAATGTGATCTAACCATAGACTGTAAACAAATCTAACAGCGCTCGTCAATGTCAAAATTATTGAGATGGCCAATTAAATCAAAGTAGGCGGGGTTTACGTTCTCTCGTCTTCACACAGACGAGCCCACCAATCTATCGCTTAATGCCGTTGCTGAGAGAGAATCTATTCCTTCCGGTGTAATCACAAAACAAAAATGCACACAAACGTGTCCATGCTCTTAATATTCAATCATTGATGAACATCTTTGATTTTAAAGAATAAAAACTATATATGAGAGCGGATTAGAACCCGAACCTTTGACACGGTTGACAAAAAGTCTACCACCAGAGAATTCGAAAGTTGATAGCGGATCTATGTATTTATTCACTCATGCTAAGAATATCGGGACTAATAATATATTTGACACAAATATTGTTTACAAATAGTCCCAAAAAGATTATTTCCCTACTAAAATTAGACCTAGAATTTCGTTCACTGTTCTGTTTCACATGGCTACGGCCTTGCTTTGAATTATTCTATTATTTAAAATAAAATTAAAATCATTCATTATTTCATATTACATGATTTAATTTCTATATATTTTAAAAAATAGAGTAGGCAAGAGAAGCCTATGTTCTGAAGAACCATTAATGTTCAGAAGAAACATTCATGTTGAAGAACTGTTAATAATAAATATTGAGAAGATTGGATCAGTTGTGCTCCTTTTTTTTTGGAATACTTGAAACACTTTTTATGTGTAATACTTGATGCGGCCCAGCCTGACCCAGAGTCTACCTCTGGCGGCCCCCAGGTAAAATGAGTTTGAGACCCCTGGCCTAAAATGACAGAATCCAAATTTGGGGGAAAAAATTATACGAAGTGTAATTTGATTGTTTATAGTTTGCCTCACGTCCATTAGAAAACATGGAGGGGCGGGGGTTATGAGTTATACTGGGACCAACCACCTGGGGGCGATCGAGACGCGTCGGCTTTAGTTTTTAACACAAGTGCAGCAGATTTTGGGGCGCAACTGGCGTAAACTAGTGTTTTTCCGCCACAGCCAATTATGCTGCATGCTTATTGGCTCACTGTCGTTGATGAGATTAACCACTTAGGTATCGAAATTTGGTAAAGATCGACAAGGCATTTTTTGATACTTGATAGTATTCCATACTATCGATAGGCAATTCAGTCGGTGCCTAATAAGTATTAAACTCGATACCCAGCCCTAGACATGAAGTCGTTACAGTGAAGAAGACAAATTTAATTGTTCTAACATCGTAAAACAAAGATAAGAGAGTTTCAGATTAAAAACTTACCACTGTGAAACATTCTGCTGAAGTCGCACTTCTAAACTTGGTTCCGACTGATCCTCTGCATCAGAATCCGACTCAGGCTCGAACTGATATGGTAAAACTGAAGACATAATTATAATTTTAGAAGTATAACTGTCTTTATAATTGCTTTGGAAGCTGAAGCTCGCAATTATTGGTAAAGGCCATTACATTTCCGACACATGCTTAAGGTGTTTGGTCAATCACAATGCACTGAGTTTAATACATATATAATACACATTTGATCACAACACGTTTGTCCTGCTCTATTTCAAAATAAAACCACTTTAATTAGTACACTCTTATGACATTCTTCAAAAAGATCATTCATTTCTGTAGCAAAGGACATTTAAATAAGGATTAAATGACGGAGTTCTGAAACCCACCTTTTTGTACCTCAGTATCTTGTTTCATACTGAATACTTCTTCAATTCTGAGGTCTTCACTCTGTTCTTTAATAAACCCCATTTTTGTTTGCTCCTCAGTATCTTGTTTCATACTGAATACTTCTTCAATTCTCATGTCTTCACTCTGTTCTTTAATAAACGCCATCTTTGTTTGCTCAGTATCTTCTTGTTTCACACTGAATGTTTCTTCAGTTCTCAGGTCTTCACTCTCCACTTTAATAAAGGTCATCTTTGTCTGCTCAGCATCTTCTTGTTTCACACTAAATGCTTCTTCAATCTTCATGTCTTCACTCTCCTCTTTAATAAACACCACCATTGTTTGTTCCTCAGTATCTTCTTGTTTCACACTGATCGCTTCTTCAATCGTCATGTCTTCACTCTCCTCTTTAATAAACGCCATCTTTAAAAGTGTCACATGGATCTCAGTCGCTTCGCCGGGAGTTTTTCTGTGTATTTGGACAATCTGTCATGATTAAGACGAGAATAATTAACTGAAAGAAAAATAAATCCAAACTAAATCTCTGGGTACGTCTCAGTAGTAAGTCAGAGTGATTAGCCACCCCCAGCAGTACAAATTAAAGTCCCCTTGTAATAAATACATTTATGCCTTAAAACTAATCTTTGATCACCAAAATTCATTTTAAAAAGATGTCTGTGGATAAAAAAAAAAATCTAAAATTTTCTTCAATTCAAAATGTGGAGCTTTTATACTTATACATGATACAGTTAAGCAACTTCCTGAATACCATCTCGATTAAAAATGTGACACTGATTTCATACGACAAATACGAAACAAGTAGTAAATATTAATTCACTAAAATTTGAAAGACATTTTTAAGTCATTTGAAAGACTGACTCATTAAGACGGCCAATTGCCGCCACCTGCTGGCAGTTAGTTTCATGTTTATCAATTTTCCCCCAACATTTCTTATTTAAATTTTCAAAAACAATATCATATCATAACATTATTGAATGCAGTTGTAATTTTTCAGTGTAATGATTCAATTTGATTGGTAACAGCGCTATAGTGTCTTATTCAAATTAAATTTACAGATCAAATTTAAGAAATGAAAGATGAAGCATACATTTAATAAGATTAGGGGAAAGCCCTTGGGGTAACGATCACAAATATGCAGATTTAAATATGTCAAAGCTGATAGAACACTGATGAGAATATTGCTTCAGAATAAATTAGATTTGCACAACAACAACAACAAATAATAATTTCCTATTGTTTCCCAGACACGCAACGTTTTAACTTGACAAGTGACTGACGATTTACTTGTCCAAAGGACAAGCACATGAAGGGCTGCAACAACTAAACTATAAAATTGATAATGAAAATCATCAACGATGAATGTAATAAGTGATTAGTTGCGTCTGACAACCATGCACGGAAAACTCCTGCCAGTCGCATCAAATTACAGCACTGAATAACGCATTTCTGTGGACAAAACGCATAAAAATAGTGGAAGAAACAGAGTGAGCTGCTGCTAGAAAGGTGCGTGATACCCAAGCTGCCCAAAACATGAGAATTCTTTATTTGAAACTTCAAGCTAATGCATTTACATAATGTTTAACATTTCATTTTCCCTGTCAAGCGCTTTGACAGATGTGTGTGCTGTTTAATGTATGAGCAGTGTTGGGGAGTAACTACTGTAGTTACATGTAAAGGTAATTGAATTACATAAATTTAACTGTAATCTGTTAGTTACTGAGAATTTTTTTGATTACATTACAAAGCTAGGATATATCCAATCTGCCGGCAATTTGATTTCGCCCTGCAGCTCAGGCTGGAAACCTGTACACCTTTTTATCCTGCTTCTGTTACAAATTGAGGGAACCAATCACAAACGGGCTTATCCACCTGGCGCGCTATTGGCGGGTTTAACACGATGACGGATAGAGAAGTGATGGATCGTTGGTCTGATTGGTTGAGGTACTATCTAATTTTGTATAGAATCATTTGAACTATGCCCGTTGATCACACCTCTTGTGCAGTAGAAAATACAGAGCAGACTCCCCAGACCAATGTTCAATCTTAAAAAACTGAGCTTGGTCTGGTGATAGCCAGACAAAGGATGTGTTGAATGATTTTAATTTGTTGCTTTGCCTGTTTTTGATATGCACGACGACTCCTGCCATTTAAAGGCTGTTTAATAACGCAGTGCTTTTCTGATTTTTAAAAATCCTTTCATCCAGAAATCTGTATTTATCCCCAGAATGATCTCAATGTGAACATAGGTGCTAAAGTCTGGTTTTGTGGTGGTTGTGTTTTAAAATTAAATTATCATCATTTTAATTAAAGTGATGGAAGGATTTTGAAAGTCTGACAGAAATCAGTGTTGAGTACTACTGTAAGTTTAACTCTGCCTGGTTTAAATGTTTTAAAATGTTTAACAGTTAAAAACATTAAAAATTTAGAAAAGTAATCAAATGTAATCAGTTACATTACTTTAATAAAGTAATTTAAATAGTTACACTGCAAAAAATGCTTTTCTTTAGTATTTTTGTCTTGTTTCCATAGATATTTTTTCTCGTCTGAAATCTTGTTTATGTCCCAAACAGAAATATGATTATTTTTCTTACCACATTGACAGATAATTTAGCTTGTTTTAAGCAAAAACTCTTTTTAGATATTTGGACTGGAAACAAGACAAAAATACTAAGTAAGAAAGGCATTTTTGCAGTGCTTTTCATTTTAAATAGGGTAAGTTGTAACCTGTAAAATATTACATTTCCAAAGTAACCTTCCCAACACTGTGTGAGATATGTTTCCTCAGCATTTAACGGTTATATCTCTGTAAGTTTTACAAATTCACACAAATATTTCCAATTTGTTCGTCCTGACAGTCTGTGTTAAACTTCAGACTTCACTGAATGAGAGCCGTCAAACAGACGAAACTCAGAGAGGGAGACAATTAATATTCAGCGCAAAGACATTCATTTTTCTGAAATATCTGTTGTTTGACGTTAAATTTAGGTTTAAAAGTCAACATGTAATTCAAATATTTTATGAGAGTAGTAACTGTAAAAGGAAAAAAAGCATGTAATTGATTAAAGAAGTCCAAAGTGAATGTGTGATCCTGCAGAACATCCCACTTATCTGTAAACACGGAGGCTGTTTTTATTTATTATCTTTATTGTCATCATCATTTTTAATGTAGGGATTTAAACGGTCCTTTTGCTTTATAGCTCTTTAGCATATAGCATAGATGTAGGTATTTAGGGATGAAACTGTATGGAAATTTCACATAACGATTATAGTGACCCAAATTATCGCGGTTATTATCACGGTTTTGTTCAAATGAGATGAAAGTGTTCAAAAGAACAGATGCACACACTTAAAACATTTCAACAAGTTTTATATCTGAAAATCAACATACAACAAATAACTTAAGCAGCTCTATGCACTTTTTTAAGCTAGATTCTATTCTGTGGGATTTCCTTCCTTATAATGGCCGTCGTCAATAGCAACGCATAACGCATAAATAATAATTTGTCGTAAATATTCTCTAAATATATTCTCAAGCAATATTCTCATCAGTGTTCAGCAATGATGCATTTAAATCTAGCATATTTTGTCTAAGAGCCTAAACAGTATCCTATGCATATCCATATTTCCATATGATTTGACAGTTTATTTTTATTATTAAATATCAAAATGTGTGCATCCTATCTGACACCTAGATGATCACTTTACAGTCAGCTTTATGACTGTCATTCTCTTCAAATGCTATTGAAGTTTGAAACGCGTGTAACGTTACCAATGTTGTATGTAACTTTAGAGACGGTCCCTAAATTCAGCGTTATGCCAGTCATATCAGATGCGCTGTGGCTCTGCTGTGTTTTTTTTTTAAACCATTTTTGCTGCTGAAATGGAACAAAAACAGTCAACCACTGTATGATGAATGAATCTCCTGCATACATCGCACGTTTATCTCTGCTTTGAGTGCAGATTTCAGCGTGTGAGAGCGGCACGCGCTCTGAACTTAACTCCGGCTAATCTGAACGCCTCTGATTATGAGACATTGCATTCACAAACTCAAAAGAAACACGTGTACGTGGTTATAATGCGCAACGTGATTATAACAGATGGCTTTTGAGAAAGCCAAAATATGACAACGCCTCAGATTTGGTCCTTTTAGAAGTCTGAAAAATCTCCCGGCACTGTCACTGCCTTCTGCCATTTCTTCTCATTCAAAAAACAGCTGTGCTGAGCCAGACTGACGCTGACTGGACAAGATTTACAGCAAGTTTTCACAATCGTGATAATCACACACGGTTTTAATGATAATTAAATTTTATACGAAATTACTAACCGTCACTAAATTTTATCGTGGTTTATCGTGAAACCGGTAATCGTTTCATCCCTATTCACTATATGTTGTTTTCATAGTATTGAGTTGGCACGTTTGAATGACCGCATTGGGCAGGATGAGGGAACAATGTGTTGAAAATTGGGCTCTCTTATCCAATTAATCAAAGAAATAATCGGCCAACTAATCGATTTTCAAAATAATCGTTAGTTGTAGCCCTAAGCACATGCAAAGGATTAAATGTCGAGCCCTGACAAAGTATGTTCCCGTTCACCATCTCAGTCTGCCTTCAAAAATCAGTATCCTTAGAAACGCTATGAACAAAGTCCAAATTCACAGTGCTCATAAAAGAGCGGGCAAAACGTACATACGAATGTAGTACGCCCAGATTACAATCATACTACACACATTTATACTATATAGCATGTACTTTTTAATTAAACTCAAGAGAGTATGCGATTTTAGTTTACGCAGCCACAGATTTGTTAAAGCCTATCGGCTTGGCACGTTGATGTGATTGGTAGGTACTTTGTGACGTCAGAAACACCAGCAATTTCAACGCACGTTTTTTTAGCGCGTCTTTTGTTCACTGCCGTTTTAAGGAGAAAATACTCAGCAATGGTGTTGACTGATGAATATGCACATGGTTTGTCTTAGGGGTGGCACGGTATATGAAAAAAAAACGAACCGTTCAGTTCGCTTGTCTCGGTTCGGAGCGTGTGCAGCATGGTTCGACGCACGCGCAATGCAGCCTCGTGCCCGTATGTTACCTCAGACAGCGGGTGTCCTTTTTGCGCAAAATAAGAATGTGTGGACATACAGTAAAAGTGGAGTGCTGCAGGTCATGTCAAGTGTAGAAATGGCAAGTGGGAGAGATAAGGAAGGCTGCCCGAAGTTGGAGGATGCGCCAGCGTCATATAAATGCCAGCTTCACACCGCTCGCGCAAGCGTGTTGGCAGGGCAGAAGCAGTGCGTATGGAGAGCGGGTGCGCACGTGCATTCACACACTGGCAGCGCTTGTCTAGTGCCGCTCGTATATTGCAAATACAGACGAATTTGTTCCATTCTGTCACATTTTCCAGTGTTCTCCTCTGACTCCTGTCTGTGTAGTGCTTTGAATTATGATGGGCAGCATATCTGCTGCAAATACGACCGTGTTACCCTCTGTCTGTCCCAAACACACATGCATATAACATAGTTCACATATAAGTAGTTAACATGATAAATGTAACATTAAAGTTAAGATATGCTTCTAGTTTGAATAATTTAAACAGGCCTTTGAAGTTTGGGCAAAAACTTCTGGCAGCATTGTGTTTTCATGTATTTTGTAAAAATGAAAAAAATCACAGCGCTGGATGTCATATGGTGATTGTGAAACACACGGAACACTTCACTACATGATTTCATGTTGAAATTTGTTATTTTTCATGTTAATCAGGTCAGCTGCTCACGCTGAATTAAAGCCACAGTGCATTGTTCTGATCAAAATTAACATGATTAACATGAAAAATGTTACGCCAATGTGTCGGACTCGGTAGACAGCGTAAGCAGGAGACAGCCAGTTAGGAAACAACTTCTACATGATATGAAATACTGTATCCTTAATTGTGGATAATTAAGCTTTATATAATATGCTGAAGTACATTTCTGGAGTGTTAACGATTAATAGAAAAAACAATAACAAGAACCTTTCGAACCGTAAACCGTGACCCTAAAACCGTGATACGAACCGAACCGTGGGTTTTGTGAACCGTGCCACCCCTAGTTTGTCTTAAAACATATTAAAAACACCACATATACATATACTACATTAAAAACTTCATTTTCACCACAGGGGGTCTTTAAAAACACTAAATATACTCTTAATATTTTATGAGTTTTAAGTTGATATTTAATTATCTGCATATTATATTTAATATATTAATTTTCAATGAAACATATTCAGTTGGTTTGTAAAAGTTAATTACATGGGTGTTTGTGTTCTCGTTGCATTCAGTGTGCGGTGGATCGACATCTTCGAATCACTGAATCATTACATTAAGCATTTCATTCAATCGATTTGGAGTATCAAAAACCTCCGTTTATCCCATCATAACTTTCTCCAGTGACCGAGTTCGTGTTTACGATAGAATTATTCACGATATACTACGCGAAATGAGACGCACCTTTTCTGTTACTCATGTGTTGATGAACTTTACTCACAGACCGTTCATTAATGTTACATAAAGCAAAACAATTGTACATTTCATGCAGAATGATTCATTTACATCGACTCTAATAATTCATTATAAAGTTGACGTAACTATTTTTATCGATTCAAGCACGTTAAATGCTTAAAAACACATACCTCTCTTCAGCCGAATCACAACAGAGGGTCGCGGTGCAGACTTATGACGTCACATCATCAGACCAAAATAAAAGTCCCATTCACAAGATGCTCTCTAAAATCACAAAGTGCATAGAGATCGACATGCAAAAAACATACAGAGTAAAAATACTAATAAATACTTAAGGTATTCACATTTGAATGCTTGGAGAAATGCATAATTATATGCACGGCTAACCTGCTCCAGAGCAGGTTTTATTCTGGATTTGAGATCACAGACCAAAACTGGACCAATCAGCTGTGAGTAAAGGTTTAGTGAAAACATTTTAGAGACAAAATTGCTAAACTTTTGATGCAAATTATTTATTATATTTATATTATATGAATTATAATTATGTATACTATATTCATATAAGTATTGTATTAATTGAGATTATTTTGTATTTTGCTTTTAATTAAAATAAATATAATACATATATTAATAAATATATTACACATTAATATATACACCTTTAAAACAGATTAGGCTTACGTGTATTCTTTTGAGCTCTATGTGAAACGATATACATTATGAGGTATATTTGTTTGATTCACATCAGGCGGAGCTGTGGGCCCGCCCAATCAGAAATTCACAACAAACAAAAAAAAAAATACTACTCTGTAGGCCAGTGGTTCCCAACCACGTTCCTGGAGGACCCCCAACAGTGCACATTTTGGATGTGTCCTTTGTCTGACACACCCACATCAGAGGCGTTTCTCAATGTCAAGGAAGGATCCTCGGAAGCCAGAATTCCGAGGATGCTACGTCATCGACAGCCGTCGAAGGGCTGTTCCAATGTCGAGGATCCTCGGAATTTCAACCAAGGTCTGAGTCCTTCGTTCCAAAAATATGCCATATACAGGAAAGGATGCAAACGAGTAGACTTCGCGCACTTCGCGCTCTCAAATCACCCACAATCCTATGCGGCAGCTTTGCTATCTTGTTCAAAAAATACAAAATATCGGACGTTGGCGGAGTCGGAGCGTTAACAGGGCAATATTTACGTCACCAAACATTTGTTATAACCATAGTAAATATAAGTAAAGTTTAACGTTTAAATGCCAGTACAAATGACTACCGTATTGCTATTATACAAATTACGTTATTGATGGCTAACGGACCTTTTCACTGATGTAATGACGCAATGACGTGCACTTGCTAGCCTGTTCCATTTACCTGTTCTCCGAATGCTAAAGAGGAGCCTCGCCTAGCCTCTGAAGGAAGTGACTTGGAAGGACCAGTCCTGCAGAGGAAGTATCCTTGACATTGAGAAACACCTCAGGTCTTGGAGTAGCTACTAATGAGCTGATGACCTGAATCAGGTGTGTTTGATTGAGGAGACATGCAAAATGTGCACTGTTGGGGGTCCTCCAGGAACGTGGTTGGGAACCACTGCTGTAGGCTATAGTATGTGTATGTGTGTTTTCATTGGTCAATGCAACATCAACGTAACAATCTGGCGCGAACAACGGTAGGCTAACGTTCACTAGAAGTGCCGTGGTATCTTTTGATTATGGCTAAACAAGCTACACTCACAATAAAAAAAAATAAAATAAAAAAAAAACCTTGTATTGAGAAGAACAATCTGCCTATGCACACTTCCTTGGCTAATCGATGATCACTGCCACCCTTGATTGCACCGTCGGATCAGCTATGGGGAACCTGCTACCCAACCTCATCTAAAGGCAGTCCCGAGTACCATAATTGATGGGAAAAATCGAAGCTTCAACGCCAAGTGGTATGAAAGATTCAACTGGATTGAATATAGCCAGTTTTTTGTAAGGCCTGTAGGCATTTTCCTGAACTGCACACTGAGGCGACTTTTACTAAAGAGGGTTTAAAAAATTGAAAATGTAACGGGTAGGTCTGTGAGAAGCATCAGGCTAGCAAGGTGCATGCTTCTGCACTTGTTAAATTACTCTTGTCGTGGCAAAATTTCTACTATCGCCGCATTACTGAATAAGAGACAAAACCTTGCCCAATTGTCTTTATAAAGATTTAATTTCTTGCAAGAAATGAGTCACAGTCATACAGCCATCTTCAATGTCTGCAGAGTGCACTAACTAGACATAACAGCACTCAGCTTTTTATCAGTTTCCCAAACAAAGTCACTCCTCCTGTAAATTTCCACACATGACAAGAAAAGCAGCACTTCATTTTAACTCTGATCCCTACGTTTAGGCCATCCTGACCCCTGAGTGTAGAACGTGTTCTCTATATTCTGTATATGACCTTTTACCCAGTAAGCTGGTCCTGTATGAATATATGCAAATCAATAAACATTTCATGCGCAATGTTTAATGTATAGCTATGATTAAATTTTCCCATAACACTCTCCTACAAACAAAGTCATGTGCACCAAGGCAGCAGTACTGTAATAAATCACCACATTCAGGACGAGCTGCTTGAGGCTGCCGCTTCACTTCTACTCAGGAAGATAAAAACTGAGATGCAAGAACAGCCTAGGCCCACATATTTTGCCATACTTGCAGATGAGTTTAAAGATGTTTCGAAACGCGAGCTAGTTGCTGTCTGTGTTTGATTTATCCATAATGGGACAATCAAAGAACGAGCGCTGGGCTTTGTCAAAACAGCTGACCTGTCTGCTCAAGGAATATCACAGAGGATCCTTGAAATCCTAGAACCACTTGGTTTGGACCCTTCTGTTTTTGATGGGGCATCTGTCATGTCTGGGCACAGAGGAGGGGTTCAAGCTATCTTGAAAGAGACATTTCCCAAAGCTGTGTACATTGTAATTCCCACAGACTGAATTTAGTGCTTTGTGATGCTGCGGAATCATCTGGACACGTCAGTACTTTTTTCACTGTCATCAATCAGATACACAACTTCTTCACTGGGCCCCAGAGGCACGCTCGGTTTGTGGAGCTTCAGAAATAAATGCATCCAGAACGCCCATGCAAGGAACTGCGAAACCAGGTGGAGCTCCAAATCAGGATCTGTTCATAAAGTCTTAGAAATGCTACTTGAGACGTGTTACTTGAGACTCTTGCTGAGTATTCAGAGACAAGCGGACAGACAAAACTACAGTTGTGTTCAAAATAATAGCAGTGCATTTAAAAAAGTGAGTAAAGCACAAAATCTTTATAATAACTATTATTGTAATACACGGAAATGCATTGGGAACTCTGCACATTCTAAATAAAAACATGAAGAACAATGTATCAAATTTGTTAAAGTGAAGAAAAAGGAATATTAGGCTGTTCAAAAAAATAGCAGTGTCTGCATTTTTCTTTACAAAGTCAAACATTTACTGTATTTATTAACTGAGAAATGCTTGAAGATTTAGCTTTCTTGTCAATCACTGGACTAATATTTAGTCGTATAACCACGGTTTTTGAGAACTTCTTCACGTTTGTGTTGCATGGAGGTGACCAACTTCTGGCATCTGTAACGAATTAGCTCTGAGGGGAAATATTAATAATTATTCATAACTCATTATGATGATTCATTATGATTAATTATAAATATTTGAATCAGTTAAATAGATTAACTTGATGTAGCTACATTAACATTACAATCATTCAATCAGTTCATCCTAAGGACATTCAGTATTGATTATTAATTTAATTCTTAGAAAAGGATGCTTTTCATGGCCACTGAAAAATAATTATTTCTTTGAATTTACCTAAGCGCATAGCAAGATCGATCATTTAAGGGACAATATGTTTGCAGGCACGGAGTCAGGACCAACATATATTGTGCACAAACTTTAATAACTAAAATCACGGAACAAGACTAAAACTATCCGAAGACATACACACACAATACATACATGACAAGAGGTAAGGTTAAAGTGGTTGGAGGGAAAAGGGTCAGAACAGATGGATGAAGTTATGCAGAGTCTAGAACCTTTGGAAGAACCACCATTAATAAACTTCTTTGTCTGAACAAAGAGTTTACAGTTTTACTAACTACACAGCGATTTCTGTTTCGTACTTTACTTGCATTTAGCCTGAGCTGTAGAAGGCCGTACGAGGTGAAATCGCAGGAGAGAGTTTGTTGGTTCCGTCCGATGGCATTGATCAAGTTCTTCTGCATCGATTGAAGAAGAAATGATGAGCTTGCGTGGTTGCTTCGACTCCATTGAGGTTGCACATGGCGTGCAGAGTCTGGACCTTCTGGTCCATGGTCTTGTAAGGCCATCAGGCACCATGTTGGCGGCCTGCTGGGCGGAAGCCCACAGGCCCAGTGTGTCATGACCATGAGGCAGAGGAAGAAGAGAGAGAGGGAATCTGAGCTCTCTCTTTTTATAGTCTGAGAGTGGTCACACCCTCCTGAGGTAGACTTGACCAATGCGATTGTTGGGATTT
This sequence comes from Gobio gobio, assembly GCF_949357685.1. NCBI lineage: Eukaryota > Metazoa > Chordata > Actinopteri > Cypriniformes > Gobionidae > Gobio > Gobio gobio. The sequence goes on along the minus strand of NC_137101.1, from coordinate 39,576,371 downwards.
CAAAGCGGGAAGTTCCTCTGGAGATTTTATGGCTCTTTGTTTCAAACATGAAATCAAAGGGTCTGTGCCCATTTATTCTAATTAATGCAACAAACACATCTTGCCTCATATGAAGACGTGACATACATTAAAGTGTAAGTCGTGAAACGAGCATTCATTTGATAGGAGACACGACATATATGAGGTACATGAAATAGTAAGTTGATCATAAGACATGCATAAACAACATCCAAGGAACACTTTACAAGACAGTTATATGTGTACATACAGTGTCCTGGGGTGCATGTTCATTTATTGACGGTTTGTCTATAACTTGAGGCAAAAGCGTGTTTTACAGGCTTTGTGTCTTTACAATGTGGACTTTTCCTGTGGCCACATTCTTTTGGGTCGTAAAACGTCTCATCTGATTGTTTCCAAGGTAACCAAGGATCCTTCTCTGTTGTGTTGGGGAGAGAGTCTGTTACTAAGTGTAACCGAATAAATGAGAAGTGGTGGTGATTGACAGCTGTGAGCACCTATCAGTGAGGAGTGTCTCCTATTTAAGAGCTGGTTGGCTATAGCTTGTGATGCGTCATGCCCGTCACGTCCGGCTCCTCCCCTTTCTGTTGTCAACACTAGCTGCAGGTATGTGCGAACTGTTCGGTGTAATGCAGATTGTTCCGCTTTGCTGGGGATTAGGGATTGGCTGACATTTTGAGTGTGTGCAGTTCCCTGTATCCCAGTTGAACGGCGGTTTATACGAATGCTGCGTACCCATGCCTGTGAAGGGATAATAGTGCACGTAATCCTTTCCCAGTGAGTGTCGTGCATGTAGCTATGAGCTGGACATTTCCAGCAAGTGATGCATACGTTTTTAGTAATTGTTGTTTTCTGTTTATATTTGGTTCAGGATTCTCCCTCTCGTCTGTGACGATCATTTTTCTCTGCTGTCGCCATAGTTACAGCCCTGTCGTTTCTCCGCGCCCATACAGAGTGAACGTCGTATCTTTCAACAAATCAACAAAGAGGGGATTGTTGCTGTCTGGTTTTATTGAGTTATAGTTTATATTTATTTGAGGGTTGACACTCACTGGTCTCTGGAACAAGAGCACCAATGTGTTTGCTCCATGCGAGCCTGTCTCCCCTGTCCTTCGAATTGAGTTGATGTGTCTTTATTTCTATTGTTTGAATTACTTTGTATATTTTATTGTGATTTGATTTTGTGTTGTTATTATTTGCTCTTCTGTGCCACCATCAAATTGTGGTTTAATTGATTTTGTTTTGAAGTTTTGTTTTATTTATTTTTGATTTTCTTTCAGGAGCTGGGGTCCCACGGGTGAAAGGTCTCCTCTGGTGGTGGTGCTCCTCCAATGTTTGCCGTGTGTGTGTGTGTGTGTGTGTGTGTGTGTGTGTGTGTGTGTGTGTGTGTGTGTGTGTGTGTGTGTGTGTGAGAAACGTGTGCTTTTGGATAACTAGCTTGGTGATCACTCCCCTTGTGGTGAGCCTCAGCTCTGTGAGTGTGTGGGTCTCTCTCTCTTTTTATTTAATTTGGAATTTGTTGTCAGTTGTGCACCTCAACATCCTTCAGAGGTTGCTTGTATCATTGATACTATTTGCGATTGTCCTTTTTCACTTAACTTTGTACTAATCAAATTTTGTACTTTTATATGATACCCACATTTCTGCCTACCTTATTAAAGAGAATCGAACCTGTGTGACCTAATGACAATTTGCTAGGTGTCATTCATATTTCCCTGGGTGACATTCCCAGGGTGGCGTAGTCAAAATTCCTTTGTGTCTGAAATCTGTACCGCTCCGTCACATAAGCACAAGCATTTAAAACATATTAGTAGCTGTAACCGACGATTATGTGTCTGATTTCGCCTAAGTTGCTACACATCTGTGAACAGGTATTCAAGCTCAGGACGATTGCACATACCACAATTCCTCTGCATTTCTTGGTTTTGCCTCAGAAAGAGCATTTTTGAGGTCACCAAGTTTTCTAATGGGCTGGCCACTCCATAACGTTAATCTTGTTGGTCTGGAACCAAGATGCTGCTCACTTACTGGTGTGTTTGGGGTCGTGTCTTGTTGAGAAACAAATTTCAGGGGCATTTCCTCTTCGGCATAAGGCAACATGACCTCTTTAAATATTCTGATGTACTCAAACTGATCCATGATCCCTGGAATGCGATTTAAATAGGCCCAACACCATAGTATGAGAAACATCCCCATATCATGATGCTTGCGTCACCATGCTTCACTGTCTTTCCAGTGTACTGGGGCATGAATTCAGTATCTGGGAGTCGTCTGACAAACTGTCTGCAGCCCCCAGACCTAAAAAGAACAATCTTTCTTTCATCGGTCCAAAATTGCGCCATTTCTCTTTAGGCCAGTCAATGAGTTCTTTGGCAAATTGTAACCTCTTCAGCACGTGCCGTTTTTTCAACAATGGGACTTTGCGGGGGCTTCTTGCCGATAGCTTGGCTTCACATAGGCGTCTTCTAATTGTTACAGTACTCACAGGTAACTTTAGATTTTCTTTGATCTCCCTGGAGCTGATCTTTGCCATTTTGGCATTCGAATGGTTGTTTTCTGTTTTCTTCCACATCTTTCTGGTTTTTGTTGCCATTTTAAAGCATTTGATATCATTTAAGCTGAGCAGCCTATCATTTTTCTGCACTTCTTTATATGTTTTCCCCTCTCTTATCAACTTTTTAATCAAAGAACGCTGTTCTTCTGAACAATGTCTGGAACGACCCAAATTACTCATTTTTCTAATTTTATTAGAGAAATGCACAGGACAACATTTGCTGCCTTTGTCCTTAAATAAGGGCCTCTTGTTTGACATCAGTTTTTTCACAGAATGAATAACCTCTAATTGATCACTAATTAAACTCCACGCTGCTATTTTTTTTGAACATGTGCTTTTCAAATAATGATTCAATTACACAATCAGCAGCATGCATGTCATGACTGCTGGGTCTGTTGGTTTTCTATTACTCTGCTACACCTACTAGTAAAATATTTGCCATGACGAAATATAATTTCTACCAAAAACAGGGATTGATCTGGTTAGTGATGTTAAAATGGTAAATGGACTGCATTTATATAGCGCTTTTAACAGACCTACGGCCATCCAAAGCGCTTTACATTTTTGCCTCACATTCACCCATTCATACACTCATTCACACACCGACGGTGGTGTCAGCCTTGCAAGGCGCCATCCAGCTCGTCGGGAGCAGCTGGGGTTAGGTGTCTTGCTCATGGACACCTCGGCACTTGGTCAGTTGGAACCGGGGATCGAACCACCAACCTTCCAGTTTGTAGACAACCTACATGAACCACTGAGCCACTGCCACCCCTTGGACTGCTATCATTTTGAACACATCTGTAGATGCAGATAACCTATTACAACAGATGCAAGCAAAAAAGTTCATTTTCATGCTTGTGTTTTGCAAGTTGTTTCACTCTGGAACTGTATTCTGGACAACCAGATGGCTGAATTGAATAGCCGATTTAAAGACGACACCTACGGAACAATGCGAGCTTCAGCTTCCCTCATCCCAGCATCCACAACTTTTGGCACACAAGAACTGCTAAAATCTTCATGCAACTTGTATGGGATAACAGTCAGTGATGCGAAATTTACAAAGACAAAATGCCCTCACTAATTGAATTGTTGGATGCCTGCGCTGCTGATATTTTCCCCGGGATGAACTATGTCTTAAGGGCCATCATCACACTACCCATGACGTCCTGCAGTGTTGAAAGACTTTTCTCCGCTACACACAGGATCAACACTCGCTTTGAGAGCATCAATGGTGACTGAACATTTGTACAATTTGACCCTGTTGTCTTTCGAAAGAGAACTGACAGAAACACTGGGTGCGTTCCATTCGACCGTAAGTGGACTGCGAAGTGGACTTCAGAGGGTATTCTGCCATCTTAAGTGAGATTCCAATCCAAAGGGAGCGAACATGTTCAGTCCGAAGGGTACTGCGAACGGCGCAGGGAAGAAGGGAACATCGATACATCATTTCACAGGAAGTGTAGAGAGAAAATCACTCAAATGTCTTTGCGCGTCGCGTGCATCACCTGTCTGAACTAATGATGGTGCAGAGCCGTTGGTTGGAATAGTTTTTAAACAGCTCTGCGATAAAGGAGTTTACATATCCATTTGAATATTCATAGTTATTATACAAACTAGAGTATTTATGAATGGTTATGGCAATAACTGTTACATTCGTATATCATATTTTATGAATATGTAAACAAATTAAAAGTGTTGAGAAGCACCCTGAGGGCTATCATGTTTTATATTTTACTTTATTTACCTCAGGATTGTTTACTGTGCAGCTGCACTTGAGAAAGAAAGCGCACGAGATGAGACCGCTACAAAAACCATTAAGAGCCTACATAGTTAACCAAATCAAAGTATTTTCAAATTGAATGACAGGTGCAGCTTCAAAGCTGTTCATAGTCAATACAAGTTATAAGTAAACTAATAAAACTAATGGACAATGTTTTGATTATATGTTTTAGAAAGCCTATACTGTGTGTTTTGTAAATGTATATGCTTATTACATGGTTTTCATTTGAAAGTAAAGTAAATTACAATATTAATTTATGTTAGGCTATATCATAATCTGCACCGTCGTTGCCTTTCTTTGAAGACGTTGCAGGGCGTTCCAAATGACCGATTATTGTCAGCAAAGTCCACTTCAGCTGATATACCGTGCTCAGGGAGTAGGGAGCAGTGAACAGTGCGTAGGGACCCTGTTGAATGGAATGCACCCATTGGATTATGACGAGATCATCAGCATCTTTAATTCAAAACCCAGGCGACTCCGCCTTGTGTAGCCAGGTAAGGTAGGCCATGGTATTCTATGTAGGCCCGCCATGGTCTGACAGATGAGACTATTAATAAGAACTTTGGAACGTTATGTAAGTGGGGGTTGACGTCAGCCTCTTGTTCAGGGCCTGCTTATTCGTTCAGTTTACATGTGCACTGAATAGAGTGTTATGTTGTTGTTTTGTTAGAGCAATGTGCTCTCTAATTGATCTGCCCTATGCACTATAGGCTACAATGTTGCCTTTTAGTGAATATGTTCCTGGCTTGATAGCCATAGCCTATGTTATAGGCTTATGTAATTAGCACAGTTTTGACAGCAGATGAAATGTAAATAAGTAGGCTAATAAACTATTTTTTTAATGTTTATACCAGCTCTGTAATTCAGCACTATAAGACACGCCGCATTTATTGTGACTACTTTATACAATATAGCCTATTGCTTTAAAGCCTCAAATAGCCTATCATAATAACTTTCTATAAACCTGCTATAATTGAGACATACATTTAAAAAATGTAAATAAAAGCAGAAAGACGTGGAAACATATGCCCTAGTGGGTTTGTTTGTACGCACTTCAATCCACACCCGACGTTCTTGGTTTGCTTCTTATTTATTAAATCCAGGCAATTGTTTGATTAAACATAGATTCAAATTAAGATATAATTGATACAAAACAAATTCACTTTAAAGCAAGTTTCTACAAAACAAACCTTTAATGAAGTGGTCAAAATCATGTCGGTCCCCTCCATGTCTCCCAACATATTTCGCATTTTAGCCTACTCATGCTGTTCAGTGGTCACTTTTCATAACCAAAATCTGATTATGATTAAATAAGACATCTCTATTATTGTCATGAAACAAAAAGACAGAGGTAAACGTAACAGTTCTTTATTAAAGCGTTGGTGGTGATCTTGAAGATCTTCAGACAGGTGTCATGAGCATAAGCAGTTAAAATGACAGTCACATTTAACTGATGAGTCTTTCTGCTTGCAGGTAGAAGACAAGGACGATGATGATAACTGGTCCGAGTAAACAAGTCTCTGGAAGAGGAAACAGGAAGTTGGTGGCCGAGTTGGAAGCGGTAATGTCTAATTTCTTGAATCTTGCGATCAGTCTGGCCATTGGTTTGGGAGTAATAGCCGGAAGACAAGCTCACAGGAACTTCAAGAAGAAGAAAGAAGGCTTTCCAGACACGAGAGGTCAACCGTGAGTCTCTATCGGACACAATGTCTTCGGGTAACCTAAAGTTACTGAAGACATATGGAATGGTTCCTCACACTGAGGAACACGACAGCGTCTTTCCAGAATGAGTTTGCATATGCCGTTTCAGGTCTGTGCGATATGTGAAACACTCTTCACACTGAAGACACCTGAAAGGCTTCTCTCCAGTGTGAACTCTCATGTGAACCTCAAGGGTTCCTTTCTGACTGAAACTCTTTCCACACTGAGAGCACGTAAAAGGCTTCTCTCCAGTGTGAACTCTCATGTGAGTCTGAAGGTTTCCTTTAGTTCTGAAACCCTTTCCACACTGAGGGCAGACGAACGCCTTCTCTCCAGAGTGAATTCTCACGTGAATCATAAGATTTCCTTTTTGTGAGAAGCTCTTCCCACACTGTTTGCAACTGTAAGGGTCCTCTCCAGTGTGACTTATCAAGTGGATATCAAGGGATGCCTTGCATGTAAAACTCATTTCACACTGGGTGCAGGTGTAAGGCTTCTCTCCAGTGTGAATCCTCATGTGAGTCTTGAGGCTCATTTGACTACTTAAACTCTTTCTACAGTGAGAGCACATGAAACGCTTCTCTCCATTGTGAATTCTCATGTGACCTATAAGATGTCTATTTTTTGAGAAGCTCTTCCCACACAGTTTGCAGGTGTAAGGCTTTTCTCCAGTGTGACTTATCAAGTGGATATCAAGGGATGCCTTATATGTAAAACTCATTCCGCATTGGGTGCAGGTGTAAGGCTTCTCTCCGGTGTGAATTCTCATGTGAGTCTTAAGATTTCCTTTTTGTGAGAAGCTCTTCCCACACTGTTTGCAGGTGTAAGGCCTCTCTCCAGTGTGACTTATCAAGTGGATATCAAGGGATGCCTTATATGGAAAACTCCTTCCACATTGGGTGCAGGTGTAAGGCTTCTCTCCGGTGTGAATTCTCATGTGAGTCTTGAGGATCATTTTAGTACCGAAACTCTTTTTACAGTGAGAGCACATGAAACGCTTCTCTCCATTCTGATTTCCCATTTGGACTTTAACGTTTCTAGTTCCTGTTTTTTGAGCTCTTTTTTGTGCAGAACTCTTTTCAGTCCGTGAACAACTAAAAGATTTTTCTCCAGTTATGAAATCATGATCTTTCTCTTCCATTTCATTCAGTTCTTGACTCTCTTCTTTCAGCAGCATCAGGTCAGCATCCATGGTGAATGATGCTGATTTTTGGACTAAAAGTATTTTATAACTTGTTCATTCATGGCTCAATGTTGCACCTGGTTTCCACGTCAGTGCTTCATAGGCTTCCGGTTTGGGCGACAGCAACATGGCAGCTTGAGAACGAGTTGCTCCCAACTAAGTGACGAAAAGGGCCTAAATCAGGGGTCTCAAACTCGCAGCCCACAGGATGAAATTTTGTGGTCCCCTTCTTGACATCAAAGTTTAGTGTTAGTGCGGCCTGCGCGTTGCTCTGAAAAGCACCTTTCTGAGTCGTTGCGTGTGCAGCGCTTGCTGCCTCCTTTGTGTGTGTGTGTGTGTGCGAGAGAGAGTTGGCTCGCCCCTCCCTCGTGCAGTATAATTGGTTGACACCGCGTGATTGACAGGAACAAACGAACAAAGCCTTATTAGACAGTTGAAACGAATGTGGTCTAACAGTGCTCGTCAATGTCAAAATGATTGAGATGGCTAATTAAATTAGAGTGTGCAGGGTTTACGTTCTCTTTTGGCTCGTGCACACTGCACAGTCTTCACACACAGACGAGCATGTCAATCTATTGCTTAATGCCGTTGCTGAGAGAGACTATTCTTTCCGGTGAAATCACAAAACAAAATGCAAACATGTCCATGGCCTTATTATACAATCATTGATGAACATCTTTGATTTTAATGAAGAAAAACTATATGAGAGCGGATTAGAACCCGGAACCTTTGACACGGTTGACAAAAATTCTACCACCAGAGAATTCGAAAGTCTATCGCGGATCTATGTATTTATTGACTCATACAAAAGAATATCGGTTTGACGCAAATTAATGCAAATAGTGTTTACAAATAGTCCCAAAAAGATTATTTCTCAACTAGAATTAGACCTAGAATTTCGCTCACTGTTCTGTTTCACATGGCTACGGCCTTGCTGTGAATTAGTCTATTTAAAATAAAATTAAAATCATTAATTATTTCATATTACATGATTTTATTTCTATAGGCTATATTTAGTTCAAACTCAGAGGAACAGTTCATGTTCAGAAGAAACATTCATGTTGAAGAACTGTTAATAATAAAGATTATGAAGATTGGATCAGTTGTGCTACTTTTTATGTGGAACACTTGATGCGGCCCAGCCTGACCCAGAGTCTACCTCCAGCGGCCCCCAGGTAAAATGTGTTTGAAACCCCTGGCCTAAATTAATAGTATTACTCGATTTTATCTCCTTCTAATTGACTTGGAAAAGTCTTGGGCCATGACAAAAGACAGACAGTGAAGGCGCCTCTGAGGCTAATGACAAATCACTAGCTAATCATAGCAAGATGGGGACATGGAAGTGGACTTGAAGACGAGTTCCGTCAAGACAACAAGAAAGAGTTTCAAGAGCTCAAAGAGGACATCAACAGAGCTTTACAAACAGGTGTTTACAGATCAACAGACTGTCTGTGTACTCAATGTTCATCACTGCAGCCTTTCATGTGATGGGAAAAGATCTAAAAATAATGCTGTAATCAACACTTTAAAGATAGATAGATAGATAGATAGATAGATAGATAGATAGATAGATAGATAGATAGATAGATAGATAGATAGATAGATAGATAGATAGATAGATAGATAGATAGATAGATAGATAGATAGATAGATAGATAGATAGATAGATAGATAGCATTCCTCAACTTCGAGAGAATTTGGTTGGAAAAATTTCACTAGATTTTTCCTCACCCCTGGTCAACCATAGCCACATATTCTGGGAATGCTCTAAAGTTCAGAAATATTGACAAGAAATCCAGAAGTTTAGAGAGTATATTCAAGGTACCCATCCAATTTTGTTTAACTCTATGCTTTGGTCTTACAAATCTTGAAATAGAAGACAAATCTGATAAATATTTAATGAGGATTCTGTTGATAAGCTTGAAAAAAAAAGCTATAACCAGAAAATGGTTACAACCTGAAATACCGGAAATTAGCATTTGGCTGGAAGAAAGAACCAATGAAGTTCATTCTCGTGTTACGCAGTACGTTTGAGCTTCAGAAAGAACCAATGAGGTTCATTCTCGTGTTACGCAGTACGTTTGAGCTTCAGAAAGAACCAATGAGGTTCATTCTCGTGTTACGCAGTACGTTTGAGCTTCAGAAAGAACCAATGAGGTTCATTCTCGAGTTTACGCAGCACGTTTGCGCTTCAGAAAGAACCAATGAGGTCTGTTCTCGCACTTCAAACAGGTTCTGTTTATGTTCGCTGATCAATTTTCTTTTATGCAAAATAAATATTTTTCGATATATATAGTTGCATAATTCAGTGATATAAATGATTGATTGATTTTGTGTTTAATGTTACTCAAAATAATTGATTTGTTTAAGCTACTTCTGTATTTTTCCTAATTTAAAGTCTGACTTCATGTCATAACGTTTAATGTGTTTAATGTGTATGTTAATAAGGATCAAATGAGCTTTGAGAATGAAACCAACCTGTTTGTTCATCAGTATCTTCTTTTTTCAGACTGATTGTTTCTTCAATCCTCAAGTCTTCACTCTCCTCTTTAATTAACGCCATCTTTGTTTGTTCCTCAGTATCTTCTTGTTTCACACTGAATGTTTCTTCAATCTTCATGTCTTCACTCTCCTCTTTTAATAAACGCCATCTTTATAATAGATGTGGATCTCAGTCGCTTCACCATGAGTTTTTCTGTGTCATGTTTAAGATGAGAATAATTACCAGAAAGAAAAACAAATTTAAATAAACTAAATATCTGGGTGCGTCTCAATCAAAGTAATACCACCCCCAGCAGTACAAATTAATAAAAGAACACAAACTATACATAAAGTTGGTATTTAATGATTTGTACTATAATACATTTTATTACATATTACAATAAATTTTCAAGAAAACATTTTCAGTAATTAACCTATGATTTCCGAAAATATAGTACTATGTTGTCAACTAGTGATATCATCAAAATAACTTTTTAGGAATATGCAACATAATTTAGACAATTGTTTTTGTCATATGTATTATAATAACTGACAGACACTATAATTTCAGCCGCTCTGTGCAGCTCGAACACAGGATCAGCTCAGCTTCGCGGCTGAGACACGAATAGACTATTAATAACTAAAAGCCTTTACTCTTAAACACAAAAGGCACGCCCACTTTAATAAAAAAGGAATATTTATTAAACAAGCCAGATCAAGAGCAGAAACTCAATAAAGTGCATAACTGAAAAATAAAGCATAAACTCAAAACTAACACAAACAGTGGCCACAGCGCATCGCGCATTAGGCTCAAAACAGACGGGGCAACCTAACGCAGACAAGTTAGCTTACCGTTTTTAGGTGATATGACATGTTTGTCGTCGAGCTGTGATATGCAAACTGTTGCTTGCAAAATTTGCATTCGTCTTTTTTCCCCATTTTCTATTTAAAAAAAATGCTGCCACACTGCCAATGTCTTTGTTGACATAGTAAGGGGTGTCCAAACTCGGTCCTGTAGGGCCACTGTCCTGCAGAGTTTAGCTCTTACTTGCCTCAACACGTCTGGAAGTTTCTAGTATGCCTAATAAGACCTTGATTAGCTGGTTCAGGTGTGTTTATTTGGGGTTGGAGCTAAACTTTGCAGGACAGTGGCCCTCCAGGATCAGGATTGGACACCCCTGACATAGTAGAAGAGGACTGACTAGGAAAACGCTCTCACAATTAAATAAATAATATACAGCAAAGTAGCCTAACGTTACTTCAATCTGTCTCTCTTCTCCAGTGGGTTGGGCTAATCCAAAAGAAGTGAAAACAAGGGGGGTGTTCTGAAGACTGACTGTTACCTGTGAAACGGGTGCTCTGAAAACACCCCCATTAGCAATTATGCTGCGTTCACACCAAAGGCGAATAGAGCGTCAAAATCGTGTCTGCCGCGTCTAGTTTCACGCGCAAACATTTTGAATGCATTCGCGCGTCCGCAGCGAGTTGGACGTGCATAGAAATCGAGCGCTGGAAGCGAAATTGACGCGCGTTCAAGGCACTCCAGGAGAAATATGTCATAAAACACCACTCTGCCTCTTTTCATTTTCATTAAACATATATATTAAGCATTAATAGCCACACAAATGTGGTCCAGGCAACTCCTACATTATCTTCACTGCATGTATATTTAAATATCCTTAAAATATAAAGTTATGAAACTTCTCTTTGCCCTCAGTCAAAACGATTTTGCAGACAACAAATTATAGATTCATGAGAGCAAAGATCGACCGTTAGATCTACACAAGACGAACCACTACAGGACATCAGAGCCAGCGGCAGACGGCAGGACTGGCCGAGGAAAGGCTGCCCTCGCCGGGGTTATGAGCGGTGATTGCCTGGATCTCACAACTCCAAAAACACAAGATTATTTTTTTAAATAGGCGCTCTCTTTATAAATAAACCACGGATTTGAGCTTTAAACAACTACATTCTCACCTGAAAAAGTCTTAAAACTAAATTTTGTGACAAAATAGTTCTATTTTGAAATTATGCAGGGTTTCTCATCACGTCACTTTACCACGTGACAGCAGCGAGCAGGCTCCTGATTGGTTAACGCAGCGCGAATTGACGCCAAAGTTCAAATTTTTCAACTCGCCGTCAGACGCGAATTCGCTTCAAACGCGTGAATGCACAAAAGCACCATTCGCGTGTAACGCGCGTATCGTGAAAGACGCTCAATTAGCGCGAACTGGACGCGCGAATGAGGCGGATTCGCGTCGCGCAAAACGCGCCTTCCACGCTGCGGGACCTCCAGAGACTTAACATTGAAATCACTCGCGCCAGACGCTCTATTCGCGTTTGGTGTGAACGCAGCATTAGTGCTTTACACCTGATCAAATTAACGCGGCAAAACTGATGAAATGAACGCAGCAAAAAATCGACCAATCAGAATTTTGGTCGAGCCAGAACGTATAGACCAATAATCGACTAATCGACTGGGAGATTACAGCCCTAGTGATTTCAATGTTAAGTCAATGGAAAGGCACTGAATGACGCAAATTGAGCGTCTTGCGCGTTACACACGAGTGGTGCTTTTGTGCATTCACACGTTTGAAGCAAATTCGCGTCTGACGCCCAAGTTCAAAAATTTGATCTTTGGCGTCAATTCGCACCGCGCTAACCAATCAGGAGCCTGCTCGCTGCGGTCACGTGGTAAAGTGACGTGATGAGAAACCCTGCATATTTTAAAAATACTACTATTGTGTCACAAAATGTAGTTTTAAGACTTTTTCAGGTGATAATGTAGTTGTTTAAAGCTCAAATCTGTGGTTTATTTATAAAGAGAGCACCTATTTGATATAAAATAATCTTGTGTTTTTGGAGTTGTGAGATCCAGGCAATCACCGGGCAATCACCGCTCATAACCCCGGCGAGGGCAGCCTTTCCTCGGCCAGTCCTTCTGCCGTCTGCCGCTGGCTCTGATGTCCTGTAGTGGTTCGTCTTGTGTAGATCTAACGGTCGATCTTTGCTCTCATGAATCTATAATTTGTTGACTGCCAAATCGTTTTGACTGAGGGCAAAGAGAAGTTTCATAACTTTATTTTTTAAGGATATTTAAATATACATGCAGTGAAGATAATTTAGTTGCCTGGACCACATTTGTGTGGCTATTAATGCTTAATATATATTTTTAATGAAAATGAAAAGAAACAGAGGTGTTTTATGACATTTCTCCTGGAGCGCCTTGAATGCGCGTCTATTTCGCTTCAAACACTCAATTTATACGCGCGTCTAATTCGCCGCAGACGCGCGAAAGGATTCAAAATGTTCGTCCAACTAGTAGACGCGATTTTGACGCTCTATTCGCGTTTGGTGTGAACGCAGCATTAGAAGCATTTGATTCAATTGACTAGTAGTATTAAAAACCTTCTTTTAATCCATCAACTTCCTCCAGTGTCCGAGTTCGTGTTTACGATGAAATGATTCACAATAGGCTACGTGCACAAGCGTAGTGACGAACTTCCGCTATTGTCCAGAAGTCGGCAAATCTGTTTCCGGTTTACTTCACCGCTATAAACAAACAAGATGAGCGCTGCTGCAGTTGTAAGAAAAAAGAAATATAATGTGCGTGACACATCGAAGTTTCTAAGAGCTGTCGGTGGATCTAAGGAGCACTGCTGTGTGCCACTTTGCTCTGCTTTAAGTCGGTATAATAGTAATTTGAGCTTCCATTGCTTCCCGAAGGACACCAACCTTCGTGCGCAGTGGCTGCACAAAATAAGGAGGGCACGATTTTCGGTGACTACCCATACTAAGGTATGCAGCCGACATTTCCACGATAATGAAATTCACACTACTGCTAAGGGTAGACGGGTTTTAGCAGTAGGCTCAGTTCCATCGTTATTCGAGTGGAATAACTACACTACGGTGTCACGGGCCGGTGTTTGGGTGCGCCGATCTCGACCACCAAGTCCAGAACCTGCCCCGCCGGGGCCTGATGAAGACATCGAGCAACCCGTCATGGTCCCGATGGTCGTTGACCACGACTACGTAGCCAGTCGTACTGTATGTGTGGACCGGGAGCGGTATGAAGGTGCGTTGAATGAAATCGAGGCGCTGAGAGAGCAGCTCCAAACATGTCATCTTCATCACTCCTTTGGACTTAAAAGGTTTGCTTCTTCGCCTGAAGACATCAGATTTTACACCAGGTAAGATAGTTAATATTAACATCTTCTCATAACTGTTTACTGAATGAATGACTGACTGACCAAGTAATTATTTTTTCTCTGTCTTCTTAATCATATTCTTAAGCACGTATGGCAAATTAACTAATTTTAATTGCAATACTGTATTTTAGATTCCCCTCATACGAGCATCTGATGGCGTTCTGGAACCTGATCGAGGCAGCAACAGCAAAAATGGTTAGGGTCACCAGGGCAAAGAAAAACTACAACAATTGAAAGCCCTTTAACCAGACCAACTGTATATAATAAAATCCAGTTTACAATCACAGTAATTTTCATTTTGAGTGAACTATGAACTATACACAAAACAGATATTCACTATCCACAATACATATTGTTGTTGCATTTTTGTATTGCGATATATTGGTACACCCCTACTCAAACTCATCTCCCCCCAGAAACTGCTGCCGATCGATGAGCTCTTCCTCTTCCTCGCATACCTGTCCACTGGGTGTACCCAGAGAGAGTTGAGTCATAGATTCAACATCCACAGAGCAACAGTCAGCCGAATCATTGTGACCTGGGCCAACTTCCTCTACAGCTTACTGGGCTCAGTCTGTATATGGATGTCTCCTGCAGCTGTGAAGGCCAATCTTCCACCCGAAGCTACAGCGACACACAAGTAGTGCTTGATTGTACAGAGCTACGGTGTCAAACACCTTCATCCCTTCTCCTTCAGAGTGAAGTTTTTTCCAACTACAAGTCCCACTGCACCTTTAAGGCTATGGTGGGCATGTCCCCTCACGGAGCCCTGACTTTTGTGTCAGCACTCTTTGAGGGTTCCATGAGTGACAGGGAGGTGTTTCGTCAGTCAGGGATTACATCACTCTTAACACCTGACATGGCCATAATGGTGGACAAGGGATTCTTGGTGGATGACCTTGTACCTGGGCCTGTTCATCGTCCTGCCTTCCTCTCCAAGAGGGCCCAAATGTCAGAGGTGGATGTTCTGAAGACGCAGTCCATTGCCCGTTTGAGGGTACACATTGAAAGGTTAATCAGAAGAGTTAAAGAAAATAAACTGTTTGATACCACTATCCCTCTATCCATTGCAGGGAGCATAAACCAAATCTTCACAGTCGCTTGTCTCCTCTCAAACTACCAAAATGGACCTCTGGTCAAGAAATGGAGATTATGAAGTGAGATACTGTAACTGTAGCCATATCTTCTGCCAAAGAGATCAATATTAACTATTTTTGTGTTCAACATACAGTATTTAAAAAAAATCTCACTTTGTAAATTGTCTCTGATATAATTTGTAAATATATTTATAAATTGTGAGAACTTGAAGGTGCAACAATAAAAAACACCTAAAAATCACAGACATGGTCATGTAATATTTTGCAGTTTATAGTTGTTTAAGAGACAATTGCCAGAGATGTCTACCTTCTCTTGAGTACAATGGTAATAAATGACTGGCCTTTTTCTTGCGGTGCACAGTGTTAAAATACTTTTATTGTGCTTAATCATAAAAATATATTTCATTTTCACATTTAATGGTAACACAGAAGAACATACAATATTTATTTGGAAACACTACTGCACTACACCTACTTCTGAAGCATTAGACATTTCTGTATATAGACAGAGAAATAAAACCTGTCTACTTTTTCTTTGATTGTATCCAAAACATCCCTGTCTCTGTAAACTCTTTGGATGAGTATGTCTTCCTCAGCTGAAACTACAAAATCACACCAATCCATTCCTGTAATTAGCATCTGCCCCTGTATTTGCCAGTAGTAAGCATGGGTTTTTTTTAGCTCTAATGTGCCGGACTCCATTTTCAGATATGGGCAGTCAACGTAGCTTTTAACATTAGGGCATTTTATCTCAATCAGCCCAAACGGACATGGCTCTGAAGGGTCAAAGATGATCCCGTCTGGAGACGCCCCCAGCCAAGGAGCGTCAGGGTGAATGACCAAACCACAGGGGAAGTGGTTGACCCTTTTTATTTGACAGTATTCACAGATGGCATCTGCCTCTAATTCAAGCCCCCTCTTCATAGCCGCTGTCTGACGGGTTCCTTGCAGTATCCGGTTAGCCAGACCTTCTTCTGTCTTCTCTTTAACCTGGCAGATCTCTCTGAATCGTGAGGCAGTCAGTCTATGCCTCCTTAGTTGATGCCATTCAGTACACAAACTTTGGTCTCTAGTAGCACATTCATATTTGTGTGCCATGTCCCAGGTGACCTCCAGACTCCTAAGGTGAAGCTATTGAGGTTCAGTGCAGACAAACATGCAACTGGATGGCGGTAGGCGGTAATTCTGAAGAGGCACAGATGGTTGTGGTGGGGCAGCATGGAAGGACAGGTTTCGCTTTTCTATTGCAGGTTGTTGGTAGGACAAGGGACTACCGGCTTGAACCTTGCCCAGGGCAGAGTCAACCAGGGGAATTTCACAGCTGATGCCCATGCTGCAGATCATCGGTGCCTCAGCTTTAGAGAAATCTTTATAAACCTCTGTCACCTGGAAAGTAACAATTAGCATACCAGTAACTTTCCCTGTAATTTCTATCCACAGTATGTTATGCATGGCATACAAGTTCATTATGAAGGAACCTTATGAGAACATTATCCTATTGATTTCAAATCAATTTCAGGTTTTTTTTCTTTGAAGCAGAATTTTTGTTTGTATAATTGATGGGCCGTAGTACATTTAATTAAAAGGAAATATTCATGAAATGCGTGTGAAAAGAAAGAAAATCATGAAATATTGGTATACAGATTTTGGTTGATTTATCGCACAGTACAGTGAAATTTGCTATTGTTATATCCCTACTGACCTGAAGGACGGACAGATCAGGCAAATCTCCGGTCAGGCCTTTGTAGAGTGTGCTCCTGTGTAGAACATAAAACTTTCATGAGTGGGAAGTGGCATATCCACAGGTATTTTAATTCAAACATGCAACATATTGTAATAAATCTACAACATTGAGCCTTTACCTTACACCCTCGGTTGTTGCTCTACATTTTGGTTTAGCAGACAGCACAGCCATCTTTTCCACAGGGCCTGGCTTTATACCCTATCAAGTTATTCAGGATACAGTAAGAAAATATAGCCAACAGGTCTATAATTATAGTGCAGAGTACTTACCAAAGTTCTGGGCTTGTGCCACTGCTGTTCCCCTTCAGTACAACTTAGCACAGGAGGCACAACTGGCATATTCAGTTCAGAGTAATGTGCTGACTGGAACAGTAAAGCAACGCAGTGGTTGCATAATGCTGCTCCAGCAACACATGTACAACTGTGTTGCATAAGCTCCACGGGAATCGAATCTTTCAGTACCACCTGCATAAGTAAAATGTCATATTAAATACATATTTATCATAGCTTGTTCACTGTTTAAATCATTTGTTTAGGACATAATCTTGTTTTATATATATATATATATATATATATATATATATATATATATATATATATATATATATATATATATATATATATATATATATATATATATATATATATATATATATATATATATATATATATATATATATATATATATATATATATATAAACAGTCCAAATTATATTATGTTGTATAATATGCTGACTGCATTAGATCAAAATCTCAAAGTTGTTTATTTGAAACATGATAGCCTACCTATAACACGAGATTTCATCTTAAACGAATGACTGAGTTGAAAACTTGAATAAGAACACATTTTACCCAGAGGGGACCAGCTAGGGAAACTTACCTGCCTACAATAACTGTTTTCATTAGATTTGAGTTATATTAAACATAAGTAACCTTAGCCAAGTCCCCAGGAACATCGGGAACACCGGGTTATAATAAGTAACAAGCTTATAACATGAACAAGAACGCATACATGAACAAGAACGCATAAAGTAACCTGAATGGGGACCAGCAAGGACAACTCACCTGACAATTTTAGCCTCTCTTTTCATTACCTACTCATTTAAGAGTTATAAATTAATACACATGAATTACCTTTGCTAAATCCCCAGGAACACCGGGCTATTAAAGTAATAAGCCTATAACTGCTGTTTTATCAATTCTAACTTCACCATACACTCAAACTGTGAGGTTTCTCTGCTTTCCTCATGGACCTGTAGCACAACGCCCTGACAGTGACTTCACCTGTGCCCTGAACTTTATTAGAAACTGAGAGGAGAGCAAGTTAATACAATTGATATTACAATTATCACAAAAAATAACCAACAGTCTGTGTTTAAAACGAAGAAAAACAAGCTTCTATATAGTGCTACTACTAACGTTACATTAAAAACTAGCTTAGCCGCTATCTGCCGGCACACCACATTAGATTAAAATACTTACCCTCGTAATTGTGCAGATGACTCGATATGTAGAGTTTAAAACCCTTGTCCCTCTTGCTTGTCGGAGCAGGGGACCAGGCATCAACAATGCGATGAACATTGCTGACGGTTATTTTCGGAAGATCCTGGAGACATTGAGTAAAAAAAAAAATGACATTTTCGGCGACGCGCAAGTAAACCGGAAACAGATTTGCCGACTTCTGGCGACAGCGGAAGTCCATCACTGCGCTTGTGCACAGAGGCTATTCCCGGTCTATCAAAAATGGTCCAAGGAAGGCAAAGTGGTGAACCAGTGACAGGGTCATGGGCAACCAAGGCTCAGTGATGCACGTGGGGAGCGAAGGCTGGCTCGTGTGGTCCAATCAAACAGACGAGCTACTGTAGCTCAAATTGGTCAGCCTTTCAGTGCTCAGACCATACGCAGCACACTGCATCAAATTGGCCTGCATGGCTGTCGTCCCAGAAGGAAGCTTCTTCTTTGCTGAAGACAAGCAGACTAAGGACATGGATTACTGGAACAAATGTCCTGGGGTCTGATGAGACCAAGATAAACTCATTTGGTTCAGATGGTGTCAAGCATGTGTGGCAGCAACCAGGTGAGGAGTACAAAGACAAGTGTGTCTTGCCTACAGTCAAGCATGGTGGTGGGAGTGTCATGGTCTGGGGCTGCATGAGTGCTGCCTGTACAACTACAGTTCATTGAGGGAACCATGAATGCCAACATGTACTGTGACATACTGAAGCAGAGCATGATCCTCTCCCTTCAGAAACTGGGCCGCATGGCAGTACTCCAACATGATTATGACCCCAAACACACCTCCAAGATGACCAGTGCCTTGCTAAAGAAGCTGAGGGTAAAGGTGATGGACTGGCCAAGCATGTCTCCAGACCTAAACCCTACTGAGCATCTGTGGGGCATCCTCAAACAGAAGGTGGAGGAGCACAAGGTCTCTAACATCTAACAGCTCTGTGATGTTGTCATGGAGGAATGGAAGAGGACTCCAGTGGCAACCTGCGAAGCTCTGGTGAACTCCATGCCCAAGAGGGTTTAGGTAGTGCTGGAAAATAATGGAAGCCACACAAAATATTAACACTTTGTGCCCAATTTGGACATTTGGACTAAGTGGACAATCACTTAGGGGTGTACTCACTTTTGTTGCCAGCGGTTTAGACATGTGTGTTGAGTTATATCTTATACAAGCTGTACACTCACTACTTTACTTACATTTTGTAAATCTTTTCATGGGACAACACTGAAGAAATGACACTTTGCCACAATGTAGTGTACTCACTTTTGTGAGATACTGTACATACGCGCACATATACACCCACACACATTCTAAGATGGGTGAAACAGTGGTATTTTTAATTGAAACGCTGAATCTATGCCTATTTTGCTGACATTTCTCACAGCTTCATCAGAAAAAACACAAGCCTCACTTACAATCCATGTCTGGATCAAGGCCAGCAGCATATGCCTCCTCAACATCTGAATATGCAGCCTCCTTCCAAGTGTCAAAAAAAAAACTCAATCGCCTACTCTCTTGTATACTCTTCGCCATGTTTGTGTCCATTTTTAATTGTTTTGTAATCTAAAAATCCTCTAAAAGTCTAACTCTCTAAGCACTCGTTTGCTGATGGACATTACCGTAATAGCCGTATATTGGCGAAAAACGCACAATGTTTACTCTCAGGAGCTATTTGAATGATTTTGATAGTGCAAAGGGTTGAAGAGTTACGGTAACATGAATACAGCTTGGTTGGATGTGTCAGCAATGACACACCTGGCTTAAAAGGGTTAAAGGATCTGCTGCTGACATCTTGGTGCCAGATACCACAGCACACCTTCAGGAGTCTAGTGGAGTCAAGTCAATGCCAATCAGTCTTGACTGGTCAGCAAAAGGAGGACCAACGCAATACAAGTCATAATGTTATGCCTTATCGGTATATATACACATACATGTGTGTCCCGTGCTGGCAACAGGAGTCAGAATGCGCACAGGATAATTCCGAGCTACAGGCAAAACAAACAAACAAACAAAAAAGTTTTTCATTAAACCCTCATCTAGCAATCCCAATGCTCCAAAAAGAAAAGTATCTTTATTTGTACATTGTCGGAGATGAGTACCTTTCCCTTGTCCATGAAAACAATGTCACTTGCGCCGACTAAGGGTGTACTCACACTGCTTGCTAATGTGGTGTTTACTTTAGACCCCGGAAGATATAACATTGCTAATATATATCAGCAGCTATTAAATGTTTATCATATCATTAAGTTCCAGAGATCGGCGGTTTCCCCTCAGTCCACGGTTATATGAATTGAGACATTGTCCGACTGTATAAGTGTGTAGGCCTGTGTCTATACAGGACAAACCGTGTGGAGAATGGTATGCAAAACACAAACGTGTGCCACAATGATCGCAATATTATGTTTTGTGTCAAAATTATCGCACTGTTTATACCCATTTTGCGTGGCTGAATGCGTAATCTTGAGTAAAAATAGCTGCGTTATGTTTGTCAAAATAATTGCAATATTAGCCAATGCATTGTAAGAATAACCGACATGTTATACATTGTCTCAAAATCAAAATTAATACTTAATTTCAGTTTTTATACATGTTTTACCGAGTTTAATAATGGCTGGCATTTGGATGTTATCAGTGGCAGCTGGTGATAATAATTTTTTTCCCCATTTTTTTTGTTGACTAAATTCAAGCATTACAGAGAAAACAGTGTCTTCACTTTTATCGTTTTACACATTCATTTCCCACATATAATTGAATGAGGAAAGGAAAAACAAAAGAATAAAAAAAGCATGTTGACGACTTGAACATACATTTTGCTCTCCTTTCTTTCTGGCCAGCAAATTTCTCAATGGCTCTCTTATTAAAGTCAGTCATCTCAGTAGTGTCATGACGTTTGCATTGTTCAGTCAGATATTTGAGGTCTCTTACCCCCGTTGTTGTCCACAAAACTTCAGTACCGACACTTAGAAATAAAAGACAGGGAAAGCAATAAAGGGCATTGCTAACAACACATCCAGCCAGCCACTTACGTTTCTCATAACAAGCGCGTGGAGCTCCGAGTGCAGCTGCGTCCTGTCACTGGCCTGCTGCTGAATTTGTAAATCGCGCTGGTCCGGTTCGGGATATTCCAATGATGCCTTGTGAAAGAATTTGGTTTAACTGCTGCCATCTCTACGAAACTGATCATCCTAATAAGGTTTTGAGTCGGAGTGACTGTGTCGCCCGCGCACTTTTGCTTTAGTGGCCAAGAGTGTAAAGTTGAAAAACAGGTGACGAGAACCAATCAGATTGGATCAAAAAAACACGCATCCAATTCTGATTCGCCAGGGATGCAACGACCTGCGTCTTTTAGAACCAATTAGAGACCAGATTCAGGTCACATGCTGCCCGTATATTTTTAGACTCAGATAGACATCCATTTGTCTGGCGTCCCCAAGGGGGTAGCCCAGCCCCCGGAAAACGTACCACCCATAGGCGCGGCCATTGCTAACCAAGCCATCACCTGTTGTTAGCATCCCATTGACTCCCATTCATTTTGGCCTCACTTTGACAGTGAATATCTTTACATCTGAGGCGTTTATAGACTCTATTCATCCATTGCTTATTTCTAAACAAACATGACAATGTATAAAAGGCTCCATTACCTTGTATCTTACACTATCGGCCCGTTGAAGCCGTTTTTGTAAAATATAGGTTAACGATTGGGTCATAACCACGCGACAACCGGCGCATAGTAGAGAAATTACCATATAGACCCGAGGAGAAGCTCGCAGGCAATCTTTTACTGTCTATGAGGCAATCGGGGGGACGTGGAGGCATAAACGCAGATAGAGATGTTGCAGATCCTGCTTCATCCATCAAAAATTGCTCCTGCTCACCCTCACTGTCTCTGCAAGATTCAGATTTTACGCTGCACAACTACTACAAGACTTGCCACTGTCGGACAGGCTGATCACGTCACATCTACGTCGTCAAGCTCAGTCTGAGGCTGCGCAGTACGCTCCGCCATCAGGAAGTGAGTGCTCCTATCCTGACTTCAATTCCCTCCGAAGTCTATGGGGTCGCTGTGTCCATTTCTTTTACTGTCTATGGGCGTCCCTCACGCATGAAACATATTGAAGAACATATAAAATAGTTAACCCATCAAAGACAGTTTTTATTAAATGCTGAGGCTCTTACTAACAGCCAGCACATCGTATAAACTATTTTATTTTTATTTCACTTTTATATCATTTTTGTATACATGTATATTTCTGGAATTTTGATGGGGGCGGCGCCCCAGCGCCCTCTATTGACCAGCCGCCACTGGATGTTATGAAGATTAAGAAAAAGCAGTAAAACTATATGTGTGAAAGTCCAAAAAAAGGTGAGCATAAAGTGCACCGCACAAAATATTTAAATTTATTGTTTACTGTGTACATTTCTAATAAATAATTTAATTTTTTTTAATTTTTTAATTTTCAATTTCATTTCCTACAAAAGGTCAACATTTCTAACTGAATATTATTCACCATTCTGTAGCAACAAGAGCTCTGTAAAACAAATGTGCAGTAAATGTAAGCATACAGTAATATATTACAGTATATACATGCTTATTATGAACATGAATCATTATTAAAAAAATAAGTATGTAAATTAATTGTAGACAGAAACTTTACTTTTTACATGTTACTAAATATTGTAAGGATGTTGAAATTATCAAATTTGAAAGCAGTTAAAACTTGAATTAAGGGAAAACAAACAATGCTAAATATCAAATTAATGAGAACAATTGTGATTAATTAGACTTCTGTTTGTTTGTTTTCCTCTCTATTCTGCAAAGACTGCCTCTTCAAAGTGATGCCTCCCTCTGTTGTCTACTTTTGGGTTGAAAGTATTAAAGGGGTGGTAAAACACGATTTCACTTTTCTAACTTTAGCTAGTGTGTAATGTTGCTGTTTGAGCATAAACAACATCACGATTTCACTTTTCTAACTTTAGCTAGTGTGTAATGTTGCTGTTTGAGCATAAACAACATCACGATTTCACTTTTCTAACTTTAGCTAGTGTGTAATGTTGCTGTTTGAGCATAAACAACATCACGATTTCACTTTTCTAACTTTAGCTAGTGTGTAATGTTGCTGTTTGAGCATAAACAACATCTGCAAAGTTACAACGTTCAAAGTTAAGTTATTTGCTTTTAAAGAAATCAATTTCTAAGGACTACAGCAAACGGCCAGTAGGGACTACAGACATTCCTCCAGGGTCTCTGACATCACCAGCCCCAATATTAACATAAACCCCTCCTCCGAGAATATTAAATAAGGGGGGGGGGGGGGGGGGGGGGGCATTTTTTATTGCTGTGGAGAAGAGTTGTTGTGGTATAACGTTGTTTCGTTGGCATTGCGGCAACAACACTCCAGCCTACTAACTACTGTTATTTTCATCCGGATTGCAGGTCCACTTTGTTCAGCCTTCCTAGGGATGGCGGTGCGTTGCAGTGCGTTTAACATACACCATGTTATATGCATGTGTGTATGAGACAGAGGGGAACAGGTCGCATTTGCAGCAGATATATGCTGCCCATCATAAATCAAAGCACCAGACAGACAGGGGTCGGAGGAGAAGACCGGAAAATGTGACATAATGGACAATATTCGTATGTATTTGCAATACACGAGCCGCGGTTCAGCTGCGCGAGACGAACACTGCCAGTGTGAATGCACAATGGGCGCGCGCGGCTCCCGCTGCACATTTCACGGAGGAAAGCTTCCACAATCTTCGCGAGTTCAATGCAGGATTCGCACAACGGCTTGTCCTGAAAGATGGATTTAAAAACAGAAGCTGTTTACGGGCCACAACCTGTAAGTATGATTTATTTTTCATCGATGTGTTTTCCGGTAATGGACATTTCCTGTAATTCCATGCTCATTTATACTTAACGTTATCCGACAAACACCTAACGTTACAAACTTTTTAAAAATCTCAACAGCGAACTTGGAATTAGTGTAAATTATTCTTTGATTAGAGCTTTTATGTATTGTTTATCTACATACTTGTTTATCTACAGGCATGGTAAACTTGGTTCTGTGTTTGATTTGGCTACCAGTAAAGCCAATGTTTAGTGTTCGTTTTGGGTTAATAGTTCTTGCGACAGATATTTGGCTATAATCGTTCTAAAAATACAAAAGTAACAGTGCCATTCAGTAGTGATCACTATAGATCCGCAGTCTTTACTCTTGAGGACTGAACAGGTTCTGCTCGATCATCTTCACTAAAATTGTCTGGGTCCGATTCGGGCTCAAATTGGTATGGTTTTATTGATGCCATTGTTTCTAATACTACCAAAGCACAGTCTACCGGTAAAGGTAAGGGGCGTGACGTTTCCGACAAACGTGCACTAGGCGGTTAGCGAATAACAACACACCGGGCCAGCTGACCAATCTGAGCCCATTGCGTATTTTTGAGGGACCGGCTTCATACAACCCGGAAACCATCAGACCGTTTTTACAAGGAGGGACAGAGCAGTGTAGAATAAAGGTCAAATATATGAAAAATAATGCAATTTTCTTAAAAACGAAGCTTGAACACGTTACAGTGCACCCCACAAACACAATCAAGCCTTCGAAAGAATGTGTTTTACCACCCCTTTAAATCACTTGGTCAGGTGTCATCCAAGCTTTATCTTCCATCACAGGTAAGATGTAGACAAATCCAGCACTGTCGTTCCTTCTTAAGAACCTTATTTCCACTGCCTCCTAGTCTCGGTTGTTAACAAGTCCGACAAACTGTCTGAATGATTTGTTTGCCTTGAACGGGACCAAGACACAGTCTCCAGTTTTAATTGATCTCCAGTTGTTCTTCGCAGCTGCTGACTGGAGCTCAGAGGACTGGTGTCCAGGGGCCTCATTTATAAACGTTGTGTACGCACAAAAGAAAGCGTACGCCACTCTCTACGCAATAATTGGTATTTATAAAAAGCAAAGTTGACGGGAAAATGTGCGGTCCTTCACGCAAGCTCTGAAAAACGCACAAAAACGGGTGAAATGAGAAATGGCGACACCGTCGGCAGATGGAAGAAACACATGAAAGTGTGTGAAACTGTAGACCGTTGTGTAAAAGAAATGGCAATACTGCCTCTCATAAATAACTTGAAGACTTCACAAAGCAAGTATTACAATTAACAGCCTACACAAACACCCGTTTGATCGATCTGCAGTGTAAAACAAACAAAATCAAATGAAAATTACAACAGAAATGCAAAAAAAAAAAAAAAAAAAAAAAAAAGTTAAATATGTTCTGCAACAATATTGGCATGTTATGCAATTCATCCTCATAAATATGGTTAACAGAACGAAATGTACAAAACTGATATTCTCGTCAATGTGTCCGTCTGGCGGAGCAAATATAGATGCGATTAGATAGACAGATAATTAGGGAGATATATAGATAAATAGATAGATAGATGTATTAATTGTCCACAGGGGAAAGTTGTTTTCATAGTAAAAATTTCTTCATCAGCTATGGAATCATGGTATTCATGCAAATGCCTTTAGTTTGTTTTATTTTCGATAAAATAACATATGACGTATGTCTCAACCATTCAGAAAGCGGCAAGAAATTACATTTGCACTGAACTATTTCCCATTTCCACGTAGATAATAGGGATTAATAGGGATTCCCCAATAATTGCCGCCAGTCTCTCATCAAGAGGGGTCAGCTCCGGTGTCCCCTTTACCCCACCTGTGGCAGACACACTCTGGCGATGGAGCGCTAGACGCTTTTTTGCCTCGACTTTGATGTCCGACCATTTCTTTTTTTTTTCGGCCACGGTCCGAGGTTGTGAGGCTACAGCATTTACGGCGTCTGCAACCTTTTGCCACTCAAGTGCCTTTTTGGCATTAGTAATGCCCACACTGTGCCCTCCAAAAAATATTTTTCTCCTCTTTTCCACCTCGCCAACGATAATTTCTACTTCACATTGAGTGAAGTTACGTTTTTTTGATTTCCTCTCTGTATTTGCCATGATTTCGCAATCGATGAATATTAACTTGTGGGCGTTTCACGGACTATTTATGGGCAGCTATGGGCGTGACATGAAGCCGCAAAAGCTGCGCTACATTTAGAATTGATTGTGATTTATTAAGGGAAAACTGCGTAGGATGTGCGTGCGCACGGTTTTATAAATCCGAATATTTCTGTGCGTACGCACGTCCTGCGTTTCATCCGTATGCCACTTCTGACGCAAATCCTACGCAAAGTTTTATAATTGAGGCCCCAGAACTTTCAGCAGATGTGATTTCTGGAAGCAGAAATGTATGGACACCTGACACCTGAGTAGATTTTACGTCACACTTCTCCCCATGCGACCGGCTCAATGTGATGGACTGACTGAGTGTCCGAAACAGGTGTGGTACTGGCCCATCTATCAATCAGCCTAAGATGCTCTATAAAATCTGTGATTTCAGTGGATGCAATCAGCTTGATTTGAGTGTTTGGGCAACTTTTCCTTGCAGAATCTACAAATGAAGAAATGTCTGCTGAGGACATCAGTATTAACGGCACGTTTCACTGTTGCTCCCACACCATCCACTGCACCTTTGCCGTGGCTTGTGGCAAAGAAATGCCACGGTACTCTTAAAGATGGAAACAGCTCCTTGAATGTGGTTGACAGGAAACACCAGATGAACTTGTTTTTAAACTGAGAGGCAGCTCCATCACTAAATATGTGCATTACTCTCATTGCAGAATTTTTCTCTTGAATGTCTTCCACAATCTTTGTGAGGAATGCTGCCACAGACCTCTTGTCGTGTTCTAGGCTGTCACTCACTATGGCATACGACTCTGGGGAAACACTGTGACCTGCCTTTGATGCCAGTGCTGACTGGATCTGATCTTGGTAAGCAGCGGCATAGTTTTTGGCAAAATCTACCTGCAGCACCAGTTGTTAAGTTTAAGACATAAAAAATGTGTTCATGCACATGTATATCTCTGTGCTGAATTTAGTTTAAGATTGCACATGACCGATTACCTAAAGGAAAAGGGAACTCTTATTATGAAGTCCCCGGAAGTGCGGTTGTTGTTGTTGTTCCCCGAGCACGAATGCACAATAAACGGGTGATCGTTGAACCACTGAAGTGTGTCTTCTTTAAGTATAACATTGGTAGCAGAGGATGGTTAGCAACTACAGAGTACCGCCAACATTTGATGAAGGAAAACCATATGAAAGTTGGTAGAATGAAGTCGCAATGTGGACCAGAGTTACGGAGCTTGAAAAAAAGAAACAGGCGCTTGCTGTGGCTTTGGCGCTGTCGGGAAGAGCGAGAGAAACGGCGATGGAAATACCGGTAGATGATTTAAATAAGGACACTGGTATGGACACTTTACTTGTGAAACTCGATGATTTGTTTCTCAAAGAAGAAAAGGACCAAACGTATGAGGCTTACTCGAGTTTTGACCGGATTATGAAAGATAGCGGTGTTTCCATGACAGACTACATAATCGATTTTGAACAGCGATACTCACGGATGCGTAAATATAAAATGGAGCTTCCCGATGCAGTATTGCCATTCAAACTGCTGGACACTGCGTGCTTAGAAGTGAAAGACCGACAGTTAGCTTTGACAGCATGTACAGATTTGACTTTTGCATCAATGAAGTCAGCACTGAAGAGGATTTTCGGAGGAAATTCTGCTACTACAGTGGGGATTAACCAGGAAACAGCATATGTAACAGAACACAGAGGAGCAAACCATGGTCACAAAATATTCAGAAAAAGACACCACTGCCTGGCACTAACCCTCTGGACAGGTATGGACGCAGATCAAAATGTGCTGTTTGTCAAAGCACTTTCCACTGGGCCAAGGACTGTCCACACAGAGGTGAGCAAGTCCAACTGACGGAAGATAGTAAAGCAGATGGTATAGAGGAGTGCAATGTTACTCTGTATACAAAAGAGTCACCCACTGAAGCAGAAATATTTATGACAGAGTGTTTTGGCTCAGCAATAATAGACACTGCATGCACACAGACTGTGTGTGGACAGGAATGGCTAAATAGCTACATCGCTGAACTAAACCAAAACGAGATCAAAAACCTGAGGAAAACAGAAACACAGAGTCATAGACCCTTTAATCGTCAAGTTTGCGGACGACACTACGGTGATTGGTCTCATCAGCAACAACGATGAGACTGTCTACAGGGAAGAGATCCAGCACCTGGCCACATGGTGCACCGAAAATAACCTGCTCCTCAACACCACCAAAATGAAGGAGCTCATCGTGGACTTCAGGAAAGAGTCAAGAGGCACACACGACACCATCCACATCAATGGAATGGCTGTGGAGCGTGTCTCCAGTTTCAAGTTCCTGGGGACCCACATCTCGGCGGACATGTCGTGGACGACCAACACCTCCAGCCTGGTCAAGAAGGCTCACCAGCGCCTCTTCTTCCTGAGGACACTGAGGAAGAATCAGCTCTCCTCGGCCATCCTGGTGAACTTCTATCGCTGCGCAATAGAAAGCATCCTGACCAACTGTGTGGCAGTATGGTATGGGAGCTGCTCTGTTGCGGAGCGCAAGGCACTGCAGCGGGTGGTGAAAACTGCCCAGCGCATCACAGGGACTCCACTACCTGCCATCGAGCACATCCAGAGGAAACGCTGTCTGCACCGAGCTCACAGCATCCTCAAGGACTCCTCTCACCCAGCCCACAGACTGTTTTCTCTCCTGCCCTCCGGCAGGCGTTTCAGGATCCACCGGACCAGGACCAGCAGACTAAAGAACAGTTTTTTCCCCAGAGCTGTCTCTTTATTGAACTCAAACCCCCGTTGATCCACTTCCCTCATAAACTGATAACTCTCCTACCTCACATCTTCCTTCACTTTGTTATTTGCACTACCGACTGTTTATCACAGTAACAACTGTTTACATATGCATCTTGCACTGCCATATCTTAACTGGATTATGCTCATTTGCACTGCCGACTGTATTTATAGTACCAATGTTTACATTTGCATTTTGCACTGTACTTCTAACTGTAATATGCAACCACTTTCCACTGCACTTTACACTTTTTTTTTCCGGATAGCTCTGTCCATAATTTATTGCACTACCTTAATCCACTGCTATTCCTCATATTAGCCTAACATATTATTGTATACCTCTATCTGTAAAATTCTGTTTATAGTAATAGCCATCTGTATATTGTATTCATAGTACATATTCACCTGTAAATTCTGTTTATAGTAATAGCCATCTGTATATTTATTCACTGTACATATTCACCTGTAAATTCAGTTCTGTTTATAGTAATAACGTCTCTCTATTTATACATATTTATACATATTCAGTACATATCCATGTCCTGCACTTACGCATCCATTGTATATCCTGCACTTGCTGCTATTGCACTTCTGGTTAGACCTAAACTGCATTTCGTTGCCTTGTACTTGTGTAATGACAATAAAGTTGAATCTAATCTAATCTAATCTAATCTTAAATTTGGTGATGGAAAAGTGGTCTATTCCAGCAGAAAGTTGGAAAAGTGGTCTATTCCAGCAGAAAGTTTAAAATTCCTGCAAAGATTGGACAAACTAAGTGTCCCAGCAAAGATTCCACTACTTTTGAGCAAGGCATCAATGAAAAGAGCAGGTACAGTGCTAGATATGGAGAATGACAGTGCGGTGATGTTCAGTCAACCTGTACAACGTGACTTCACAAGCTCTGGTCATTACTGTGTAAACATTATGGACAATGAAATGAAAAACATTCAAACTGATGATGACTGTGTCTTGGTAGCTGCTGAAGATGTCACTTCAACGGAACAAAACAATGAGGATGCACAAAGTCAGTGTGATGAGGAGGTACTGGCAGTCTCAGAAAAAATTAGCTCAGCAGAAAAACACAAAATCCTGATGAAGCTTCACAGACAATTTGGTCATGCTTCTGCTGACAGACTGCAGAAACTTCTTACTAGCTCAGGCAATATAGATGCAGAATGTAGTGTCATTCTGGAAAAAATTGTGAGTGAATGTGAAACATGTCAAAGATACAGTAAGACCAAACCAAAGCCTGCTGTTGGCCTACCACTGGCATCTCAGTACAATGAAACTGTTTCAGTCGATCTACATGAACTTGAATCAGGTGTGTGGTATCTCCACATTATTGACCAGTTCACAAGGTTCAGTGCAGGCAGCATACTGACCACGAAGAAATCTTCTGAAATAGTGAAACACTTTGTCCATGTCTGGATAAGTGTACATGGTCCACCTCAGAAACTGTTTAGTGACAATGGGGGAGAATTTAACAATGATGAGGTTCGAGACATGGCAGAAAACTTCAACATAGAAATAAAGACGACAGCAGCATATAGCCCATGGAGCAATGGACTTACAGAGCGACACAACCAAACACTTACAGAGATCATGATGAAGGTGAAGACAAGTAACGGCTGTGACTGGAACACTGCATTGGACTAGGCTCTTATGGCAAAGAACACCATGCAAAATGTCCATGGCTACAGTCCCCATCAGTTGGTGTTTGGACAGAATCCCAATCTGCCCTCTGTATTAACTGACAAGCCCCCAGCTTTAGAGGGCACCACAAAAAGTGAGTGGGTGGCAAAACACATCTCTGCTTTACATGCATCAAGAAAGGCTTTTACAGAAGCAGAATGCTCAGAAAGAATACGGAGAGCACTGCGTAAACAACTGCGTCACACAGATGAGAAATATAAAATGGGTGACAAAGTGTACTACAAGAGAGTTGATTGTCAAGAGTGGAAAGGACCAGGAGTTGTCATTGGCCAGGATGGTGCTGTGGTGTTTGTCAGACATGGAGGAACCTGCATTAGGGTACACTATCTCAGACTAAGAAAAGTAAATACAGACAATGGAGATCAACATGTCAATAAGGATGATGCGGAAATGGACACAAACAATGTGCAAAGACAGGAGATGACAGGAGATGCTGTCAACAACACAGAGGGAACTGAAACTTTAACTGAGATGCAGCACAGTTCGATGCAAATTGAGCACACGGGCATCCTCTCTGGGGCAGAATGTAGCAGCACAACACACAAGTGACGACATAGGGACACAAAGTGATACAGATCAGGGAGCTGATGTCCGTCTGAAAACAGGGCAAGTCCTAAAATACAGAGACAGAGACAGTGGAGCTTTGCACACAGCTAAAGTACTAGGGCGTGCAGGCAAAGCTACTGGTAAATATAAAAACTGGTACAATCTTCTGCTCATTGGGCCCACTAATGTTGCAGGCAGTAAAGATTCAGTAGACGTATCATGTTTAGAAAGTCTTCAAATAGAACCCGCTGTTACTGATATCAATACCACAAATGTCAGTGAGGATGTATTGGTGACAAAAGATCTATCCTTTGACCTAGCTAAACAAGAAGAAATTAAGAGTTGGAGAGATAACCGTGTGTTTGAGGAAGTTCAAGATGAGGGACAAAAGTGCATCTCCACCAGATGGGTGTGCACTCTCAAGGAAACACCAACTGGACTAGTACCGAAAGCACGATTAGTGGCTAGAGGTTTTGAGGAATTAGATGTGTTTGAAGCACATGTAGGTGAATCCTTTTGTAGTTCTGAGTCCCTTCGACTGCTTGTGGCAGTAATTTGTCAAAGACAGTGGACACTTCATTCCATGGATATAAAATCCGCATTTCTGCAGGGAATAGAACT
The DNA here is from genome assembly GCF_949357685.1 of Gobio gobio. Lineage (NCBI taxonomy): Eukaryota > Metazoa > Chordata > Actinopteri > Cypriniformes > Gobionidae > Gobio > Gobio gobio. The sequence continues at coordinate 39,544,417 of NC_137101.1, read as the reverse complement.
GTCACGTGAAATCTACATCAGGCCTCCCCCTGAGGCTATTTGTAAAGGAACATTATGGAAACTCAAAAAGTGTGTATATGGTCTGGCAGATGCCTCATTGTACTGGTACAACAGAGTGAAAGACAGTGCTGAAAGCAGGAGGAAAAGTGTCCAAAGTTGATCCAGCTGTTTTTTATTGGCTAGATCAGGACTGCAATGTAAATGGTGTGCTTGCCTGTCATGTGGATGACTTCATATGGGGGGGGCACACAAAGTTTCTCCACAACTGTAATACCACATCTCAGATCCGTTTTCCAAGTTGGACGTGAGGAACACGATCACTTCTGTTATGTGGGAATAGATTTTGTGACTGTTGACAGAAAAGTACAAATACGCCAGGAAAACTACATTCAACACATGCAGCCCATACATATGGATCTTTCACGAGCTGTGGAACAAGACTCATCTCTCTGCGAGGAGGAAAAGGATCAGCTCAGGTCTAAAATAGGCCAAATTCTTTGGGTGGCAAGACAGAGCAGGCCAGATGTCATATTTGACGCTAGCAATTTAGCATCAGATATAAAAAATGCAACTGTGCAGACAATCCATGAAGCAAACAGGATAGTGTGCAAACTCAAGTCCAAGAAGGTAATTCTAAACTTCCAACACTTGGGCAGAGACAGTGCTCTTAAGCTCATTGTGTTCAGCGATGCCTCATTTGGAAATCTTTCAGATGGAGGTACCCAAGGAGGGCACCTGGTTCTTCTAATGGGAGAAAATGGAAAATTCTCACCCCTTTCCTGGCAATCAAAGAGAGTCAAGAGGATTGTGCGGAGCACTCTTGCTGGTGAGACATTGGCAATGTCTGATGGAATTGACAATACAATTTTTCTGTCCACACTGTTCTCAGAACTAACAACTGGTGATGCTGAACATGCTCCACCAATAATCTGTGTTACAGACAATCATTCACTGGCTGATGCACTAAAATCCACAAAGTCAGTTTCTGAGAAAAGACTCCGCCTGGAGATAAGTAGTATCAAAGAACTTGTCCAAACACAGAGAGTTGAGCGAGTACTGTGGTACAATACAAAAGAACAACTTGCAGACTGCCTTAACAAAAAGGGGGCATCAGCTTGTCAGTTACTAAGGCACTGAGTGAAGGACTATGGAAACTTTATTAAAACAAAGTCTGTCTTTGAGTTGTACTCCAGAGCGTGTTGAAATGTGCTAGGTCGTATCCTTGTTCAAGGATGTGGTTGTTTTTTTTGTTTTTTTTTAAGAGAGAGGGAGTTTGTTAAGTTTAAGACATAAAAAATGTGTTCATGCACATGTATATCTCTGTGCTGAATTTAGTTTAAGATTGCACATGACCGATTACCTAAAGGAAAAGGGAACTCTTATTATGAAGTCCCCGGAAGTGCGGTTGTTGTTGTTGTTCCCCGAGCACGAATGCACAACAAACGGGTGATCGTGAATAGACATAAATGCCATTTCTAGATTTTCTTCTTTACTCGTCCCTCTCGGATTGTGCCCACATCCCTCATGCTTGTCTTGAGATGTCATCTCTCTCATAGAACTCCCTGACTTTATCATATGTAGTAGTTTTGCTGGTCATACTATTAATTTTCTTTTTTTCTGGAAGAAATAGTTTTTTTATTACTGAAATTTTTTTTCGAGGGTTGCTAGGTAAAGCTCGAAGGGCTCGTTTTACTGCCTTGCTCAGAGACTGTCTTGATTTATATGGTGAATTCCGCAGGGACTCCTGGAAAGCAGGAACCTGTGACTTCAGCAAACGCCTTTTTCTCTGTCTTAGTCTTGCAAGCTTCCTGACTCTTTCTGCTTCTTGTTTTGATTGGGTTTCTTTCTTTCTTTCTTTGTCTTTCTGCTTTTTTTCTGTTCCTTTCCTGTTCCTTGAAATTTTCATTATTCCTCTTCCTCTCTCTGAATGCCCTTTGTCTTTCAGCATTATTTTTTGCCCTTGCGCACTGTAGGATGAGATGTATATATAAATTAATTTTATTGTTGTTTCTTTGTTATTGTATTTGTTATTACTGCTTATTTTTGTGGTTGTATTATTAATAACTGTTATTAACATTGATAAAAATAAAAAAAATTGTTAAAACGGACTACGCTGATTCTTTCATGGCCATAGTGTGTTCGGTGTAACCAACATTTATTCAGACACTTTTAAATATGACAAGAAAAAATTTTCTGTGTCAGAATTTTTTTTTCGTAATTATGTCAGATAACACGCAAGCAAAACATGGTCAGGTCAAAGTGTCAGAATAATTTTTGGTCCCAAATGTTTATAAATTTTACTGGTAGTCCACTGTATGAGGAATTTTTTTAGGTGTAATGTGTCACAGTTTACGTTATTTTGCTATCCTCTGACTCTTTTTGCCAGCACAGGTCACATACATCTTTATTTTAAGTAGTAATTTATTATAGTACCTTTGGTATTTCCATGCAGCAGACATGTTCAACTTCACTGGGCATTCTATTACAGTTTTCACATCTGCACCTAAATAAACAACAAAAATACACCAGTATGTTTTAAAACTGTATTTTAAGTAATCACTTCAGGACATGAATAGGGCTGGGTATTGTTCAAAATTTTTCAATATTGTTACCAATACCTTGACTTTAATACCGGTTCCTGAACAATACTTTTTTGATACCAATTTTTTTAAACCGTTTTAACATTGACAAAATAATACCAGGGGGTACTGGGAGCCGGAATATATGCCTCATGTAAAGCTTGCCGCAAAGCACTGGAAAAAGTAGCCTAATGATTATTAATGTAAAAATAGCAGGGAGACATATGAATTGTTCATTAATAAACTAGTGTTTTCTGAGTCCGTGTTGGCTGCAAAGATGAAGTTGTCTCCGCTGGTATAGTGAATGCGTGCATGCCTATAGAGGAAATGCACCTTGCATATGGATTACATAATCAAAGTATTTGTTTTATTTGGCAAGACATTTCAAGCTTTCTATTGGCATCTTTACACAGCAAACGCGGCCCAGAAACCAAACCAAAACAGTTTCAGAGTCGCCTTTGATACTAGGGGCTGAGGTGGGTCAGACACATTGTATTTTAAGTCTGCTTTTATGCGACATTACGTCTTTACACAGAATTTTGAGCAGACACAGAGCCGCTTTAGAGCAGCCTTAACTCGGCTGTGTGAAGATGCCTTATAAGGCCTACTTCGGTTCATCAGCAGTTGAATACGAAGACATTTTCTGCTCTCAAGTTTAAGTTATTCCATGCACTGTCAAGGGCTTCAGATTTTTTTGTGTTGCCGGTCTTGGCAGTAATTATATTATCGCAAATATTGCATTGCCTGGTGAAATGTAGCCACACTTTTGATAATTTCCACATCTTTTACATCTATGGAGGTTGAGACGCTTACCCCTATTTACACTGCACATGTTTGTGGTGCATTACAGTTCCGACGAGGTTTTGTTCCATCTTCGCTGGTATAAACAAGCATTGATTAGAGTGACTGGATCAGCTCCGGTGGCCATGTCAGATACACTATAGCCTCACATGCAACCTACGTCTCTGGGCGTAACATAGACCGTAAAAAAATATGGACATTCTATTCCGCTGAAGAAAAGTGAAGCCGCAGAAGGTACGAATATGGCGCAGACATCTTGCGCAGATTTGGGACCATGTCTGTGCAGTACACTACATAAAATGCTCTTCATTAGAATTTTTTTTCTTGTTTCCTGTCCAAAATCTAAAATCAAGATGAATTTACTAGATAAGTAAAATTACAAGATATTTTTTCTTGTTTTCTGAGAATTCAATCAGAAGAATTCAATCAGAAACAAGATAATTTTTTCTTACCCCATTGGCATTATGGATAATATTGCTATCTTATAAAAATATCATGCCATTTTACGTATCTAGTAAATGCATCTTGATTTAAGAATTTTTAGATATTTAGACTAGAAACGACAAAAATACTAAGTAAGAAGAGCATTTTTTTGCGGTGTAGTGAACTCGGGACTGGAGTCTGCGCAGTAGAGAGCAGGAAGTAGAGACGCAAAATCAAAAGCCCACCCACACGCTTGCAGATGCAGAACAATTCATTATGTCGGTGTGAAATAAACCGTTATGGAAACGTAGAAATTAAAGCTAAAGCTCCAATCTCCTCACGAAAAAAGTCTGTTGGTGCCTCAGTGACAACTCAGAAAAGATGTCAATCTCAACTGTCAATTAATGACGCCCGCCCCCTCCCCTTTTTATAGCATCAAATAACTAAAATCAAACTAATTTAAAGATCGAACACTTGAAATGAAATCAGCATGATAAAAACAGCCTAAAACAGGGGTGTGTGTGTGTGTGTGTGTGTGAGAGAGAGTTGGCTCGCCCCTCCCTCATGCAGTATAATTGGTTGACACTGCGTGATTGACAGGAACAGACGAACGAAGCTGATCAGACAGTTGAAACGAATGTGACCTAACCATAGACTGTAAACAAATCTAACAGCGCTCGTCAATGTCAAAATTATTGAGATGGCCAATTAAATCAAAGTAGGCGGGGTTTACGTTCTCTCGTCTTCACACAGACGAGCCCACCAATCTATCGCTTAATGCCGTTGCTGAGAGAGAATCTATTCCTTCCGGTGTAATCACAAAACAAAAATGCACACAAACGTGTCCATGCCCTTAATATTCAATCATTGATGAACATCTTTGATTTTAAAGAAGAAAAACTATATATGAGAGCGGATTAGAACCCGAACCTTTGACACGGTTGACAAAAAGTCTACCACCAGAGAATTCGAAAGTTGATAGCGGATCTATGTATTTATTCACTCATGCTAAGAATATCGGGACTAATAATATATTTGACACAAATATTGTTTACAAATAGTCCCAAAAAGATTATTTCCCTACTAAAATTAGACCTAGAATTTCGTTCACTCTTCTATTTGACCTGGTTACGGCCTTGCTTTGAATTATTTTATTATTTAAAATAAAATTAAAATCATTCATTATTTCATATTACATGATTTAATTTCTATAGGCAATATTTTAACAAATAGAGTAGGCAAGAGAAGCCTATGTTCTGAAGAACCATTAATGTTCAGAAGAAACATTCATGTTGAAGAACTGTTAATAATAAATATTGAGAAGATTGGATCAGTTGTGCTCCTTTTTTTTTTTGGAATACTTGAAACACTTTTTATGTGTAATACTTGATGCGGCCCAGCCTGACCCAGAGTCTACCTCTGGCGCCCTCAGGTAAAATGAGTTTGAGACCCCTGGCCTAAAATGACAGAATCCAAATTTGGGGGAAAAAATTATATGAAGTGTAATTTGATTGTTTATAATTTGTCTCACGTCCATTAGAAAACATGGAGGGGCGGGGGTTATGAGTTATACTGGGACCAACCACCTGGGGGCGATCGAGACGCGTCGGCTTTAGTTTTTAACACAAGTGCAGCAGATTTTGGGGCGCAACTGGCGTAAACTAGTGTTTTTCCGCCACAGCCAATTATGCTGCATGCTTATTGGCTCACTGTCGTTGATGAGATTAACCACTTAGGTATCGAAATTTGGTAAAGATCGACAAGGCATTTTTTGATACTTGATAGTATTCCATACTATCGATAGGCAATTCAGTCGGTGCCTAATAAGTATTAAACTCGATACCCAGCCCTAGACATGAAGTCGTTACAGTGAAGAAGACAAATTAAATTGTTCTAACATCGTAAAACAAAGATAAGAGAGTTTCAGATTAAAAACTTACCACTGTGAAACATTCTGCTGAAGTCGCACTTCTAAACTTGGTTCCGACTGATCATCTGCATCAGAATCCGACTCAGGCTCGAACTGATATGGTAAAACTGAAGACATAATTATAATTTTATAAGTATAACTGTCTTTATAATTGCTTTGGAAGCTGAAGCTCGCAATTATTGGTAAAGGCCATTACATTTCCGACACATGCTTAAGGTGTTTGGTCAATCACAACGCACTGAGTTTTAGGGATGCACCGAATATTCGGCCACCGAAAATTTTCGGCCGAAAATGCCCCAAAAGTGCATTTTCGGTTTTCGGCCGAAAGACTTTTATCACCGAAACAACATGGCCGAAATGTTGTGATGACGCAAACAGAAACCGCGACCTGCACGTGCTTGTCTGAAGCAACATGTCTGCGGTGTGGACATATTTCAGTATATCTAAGAAACACCCACGTCTGCTCCATGCACACGAGAGCTCATGTTCTCGATTAGAAGAGGACCAGACTTCACTGTGAAACCGAACGCAATCTTTAACAGTGGGCATGTTTTAAGCGCGGAACACACTTCAATCTGGCGGCAGCGCGCGCGCGTGAACGCGATCATCTGTGAGCGCGATCGATCATCTCTTCCTTAAGAATAAACATGAATGAACATCTAAGGTGTGTTGAGGATACATTACAACTTACTGTCACGTATCATATGTGGTGTAATCGCTCAGTCAGTGTTTCAACGGCAGAAAGACCTCAATATAACTGCTGTAAACTAAACGGTCATGTAGCATCACATTTACCTCAGGCACCTCAGTGTCCTCAGCTGTTAGTTAAAGAAAAATCAACTCTTTCACTAAATATATGACCTATATTAGCCGTTATATTCATTATATTCTACTAAACCTGTTAATGATATCTTGATTATTTCATTTATGTTTAAATAAAATGACAGACACTGTGTTTAAATGATTCTATTTCAACAACGAATTGGATAAAAAACTATTTTATAATTAGATTTAGAAGTTATTGCAAAAACTGCCTTATGTGAAGTGTACATGTTTGTGTACTATGTTATTTGAGTGTTGATTATTAGACCTAAAAATACAAGCAAATGAATTTAGGCTAATAGTTTGGGCTCTGTTTTTAACCTTTAATATTAATGTGCAAGTAAGGGCTCCCTATATAGTTTACAGAAATATCTTCAATAAACTTTTAGTTATAATTTAATTAATTTAAGGACAGATGCTTTTTTTTTTCAGTAAACCAATAAAAATAAATAAAAAGCCATTTTTTAAAACTGCTGTACCGAACCTGTGCACTTGTTCTGAATGCACTTTCTTGTAGTAGTCCTACAGAGAAAATTTTTAAATGCACTAGACCTAAATGCACTTTGTTTTTATGAGAGAACATTTAATTTAAAAACCTTTCTGTAGGCCTGTACATTATTATTTAATGTACAAATGAGTGGGGTCAAGTTAAACATTTTAGTTTGAATTTTATTTTATACTGTGCATTGTTGCAATGTGCTAAATAAATATTGGCATAACTTGTAATTGATTTATTCTTTGAAACTTTAATATTAATGTATGCAATTGCAATGCCTTGATTTTAGTAAAGTTAGTACACAGTCATAGCCATAAATGCAATGGTACTAATAATTGGCATAATTTCTTTCGGTGTTTCGGTTTTCGGCTTTCGGCCTTGGTTTCCTCTTTTTCGGTTTTCGGTTTCGGCCAAGAATTTTCATTTCGGTGCATCCCTACTGAGTTTAATACATATGTAATACACATTTGATCACAACACGTTTGTCCTGCTCTATTTCAAAATAAAACCACTTTAATTAGTACACTCTTATGACATTCTTCAAAAATATCATTCATTTCTGTAGCGAAGGACATTTAAATAAGGATTAAATGACGGAGTTCTGAAACCCACCTTTTTGTACTTCAGTATCTTGTTTCATACTGAATACTTCTTCAATTCTCATGTCTTCACTCTGTTCTTTAATAAACGCCATCTTTGTTTGCTCAGTATCTTCTTGTTTCACACTGAATGTTTCTTCAGTTCTCAGGTCTTCACTCTCCACTTTAATAAAGGTCATCTTTGTCTGCTCAGCATCTTCTTGTTTCACACTAAATGCTTCTTCAATCTTCATGTCTTCACTCTCCTCTTTAATAAACACCACCATTGTTTGTTCCTCAGTATCTTCTTGTTTCACACTGATCGCTTCTTCAATCGTCATGTCTTCACTCTCCTCTTTAATAAACGCCATCTTTAAAAGTGTCACATGGATCTCAGTCGCTTCGCCGGGAGTTTTTCTGTGTATTTGGACAATCTGTCATGATTAAGACGAGAATAATTAACAGAAAGAAAAATAAATCCAAACTTAAATCTCTGGGTACGTCTCAGTAGTAAGTCAGAGTGATTAGCCACCCCCAGCAGTACAAATTAAAGTCCCCTTGTAATAAATACATTTATGCCTTAAAACTAATCTTTGATCACCAAAATTCATTTTAAAAAGATGTCTGTGGATAAAAAAAAAACAAAAATTTTCTTCAATTCAAAATGTGGAGCTTTTATACTTATAAATGATACAGTTAAGCAACTTCCTGAATACCATCACGATTGAAAATGTGACACTGATTTCATAAGACAAATACGAAACAAGTAGTAAATATTAATTCACTAAAATTTGAAAGACATTTTTAGGTCATTTAAAAGACTGACTCATTAAGACGGCCAATTGCCGCCACCAGCTGGCAGTTAGTTTCATGTTTATCAATTTTCCCCCAACGTTTCTTATTTATATTTTCAAAAAATATTTAAAACAATATCAAAACATTATTGAATGCAGTTGTAATTTTTCAGTGTAATGATTCAATTTGATTGGTAACAGCGCTATAGTGTCTTATTCAAATTAAATTTACAGATCAAATTTAAGAAATGAAAAATGAAGCATACATTTAATAAGATTAGGGAAAAGCCCTTGGGGTAACGATCACAAATATGCAGATTTAAATATGTCAAACCTGATAGAACACTGATGAGAATATTGCTTCAGAATAAATTAGATTTACACAACAACAACAACAAAATCCTATTGTTTTCCAGACCCGCAACGTTTTAACTTTGACAAGTGAATGACCGATTTACTTGTCCAAAGGACAAGCACATGAAGGGCTGCAACAACTAAACTATAAAATCGATAATGAAAATCATCCACAATGAATGTAATTAGTGATTAGTTGCGTCTGACCACCATGCACGGAAAACTCCTGCCAGTCACATAAAATTACAACACTGATTAACACATTTCTATGGACAAAACGCATAAAAATAGTGGAGGAAATAGAGTGAGCTGCTGCTAGAAAGGTGCGTGATACCCAAGCTGCCAAAAACATTATTTTAAACTTCAAGCTAATGCATTAACGGAATGTTTAACATGGCTTGCCCTGTCAAGCGCTTTGACAGATGTGTGTGCTGTTTAATGTATGAGCAGTGTTGGAGAGTAACTACTGTAGTTACATGTAGTGTTACATAATTTAATTACATAAATGTAACCGTAATCTGTTAGTTACGGAGATTTTTTTTAATTATAGTTACTTATGACCATGTTAACGATTACAAAGGGGGTTACATCTGAATATTTTCAGTAAAAAGCTAGGATATGTTGGACTGGGTAAACCCAGCCCCGGCAATTTGATTTCGCCCTGCAGCTCAGGCTGGAAACCTGTACACCTTTTTATCCTGCTTCTGTTACAAATTTGCAGGAACCAATCACAAACCGGCTTATCCACCTGGTGTGCTATTGGCGGGTTTAACACGATGACGGATAGAGAAGCGATGTATCGTTGGTCTGATTGGTTGAGGTACTATCTAATTTTGTATAGAATCATTTGAACTATGCCCGTTGATCACACGTCCTGTGCAGTAGAAAATACGGAGCAGACTCCCCAGACCAATGTTCAATCTTAAAAGACTGAGCTTGGTCTGGTGATAGCCAGACAAATGATGTGTTGAATAATATTAATTTGTTGCTTTGCCTGTTTTTGATATGCATGACGACTCCTGCCATTTAAAGGCTGTTTAATAACACAATGCTATTCTGATTTTTTTAAAATAATTTCATCCAGAGATCTGTATTTATCCCCAGAATGATCTCAATGTGAACATAGGTGCTAAAGTCTGGTTTTGTGGTGGTTGTGCTTTAAAATTAAATTATTATCATTTTAATTAAAGTGATGGAAGGATTTTGAAAGTCTGACAGAAATCAGTGTTGAGTACTACTGTAAGTTTAACTCTACCAGGTTTAAATGTTTTAAAATTAACAGTTAAAAACATTACAAATTTAGAAAAGTAATCAAATGTAATCAGTTACATTACTTTAATAAAGTAATTTAAATAGTTACACTGCAAAAAAAAAAAACCTCTTTAGTATTTTTGTCTAGTTTCCAGTCTAAATGTCTAAAATTCTTAAATCAAGATGCATTTAATAGAAAAGTAAAATCAAAGAAAAAAAAAGAAATTTTTTCTCGTCTGAAATCTTGTTTCTGTACCGAACAGAAATAAGATTATTTTTCTTACCACAGAGGCAGATCATTTTGATATTTTCTGAAAAATCTGTTGTTGGACGTTAAATTTAGGTTTAAAAGTCAACATGTAACTGTAAAAGTAAAAACAGCATGTAATTGATTAAAGAAATGATAGCAACAGTTACTGTGTCCAGAGTGAATGTGTGTTCCTGCAGAACAGCCCTCTTATCTGTTAACATTGAGGTTGTGTTTTTATGCATTATCTTTATTGTCATCATTTTTAATGTAGGGATTTAAACTGTCCTTTTGCTTTATAGGTCTTTTGCGTATAGCATAGATATTCACTATATTTTTTCATAGTATTCAGTTGGCACGTTTGTTTGAAGGACCGCATTGGGCAGGATGAGGGAACAATGTGTTGAAAATTGGGCTCTCTTATACGATTAATCAAAGAAATAATCGGCCAACTAATCATCATTAATAATCATTAGTTGTAGCCCTAAGCACATGAAAAGGATTAATGCTGCCTTCACGTGCTATCGGAAATTTCCTAATTCCCACTTTAGAAGTCGTGATTACGAGCTTGTTGCATTCAAGTGCTTTGTTGTCGGAGTGAACAGGAATCACGGTGGACACCAGGTTATTCTTCCCTATTTATTGGAAAAATCTTATTAAAACCAAGATCATTTGTAGTGTCACATGCACCGACAACCATATAAACATTCCAGATAGTCCGTTTTCTGTTGATTCTGTAATTTCAGTCAAATGCAGGCTATTTTCGCTGTGTACCAAACATACAATACGCTTCATATGATTACTCTTACATGTAAATATGCACTACATTAATGTCAAGACAAGACGACCTAGCTGTTTTGGGGAAAAAAACAATAACCACAACTGCCACAGCGTAGTTCTCCCCGCCACCATGTTTAAAGCTTATGACACGCCCATCTCGGGAATTGGGGTATCAAAATTATTTCCGAACTTCCCAGTGGTAAACACGACATCAGAGGGCGTTCATGTGCAATTTTTACCTAGGAAACTCGTATTTACAATAATTCCGATAGCACGTGAAGGCAGCATAAATGTCGAACCCTGACAAAGCATGTTCCCGTTCACCATCTCAGTCTGCCTTCTAAAAATCAGTATCCTTAGAAACGCTTTGAAGAAAGTCCAAATTCACAGTGCTCATAAAAGAGATGTAAGTGTAAGCTCATAAAAAAAATGTAGTACGCCCAGATTACAATCATACACACATTCGTACTATATAGAATGTACTTTTTTTAGCTACATGAAGTGATTTCTTATTAAAAATAAGTACCTACTCAAGAGAGTATGCGATTTTTGGTTTACGCAGCCACAGATATGTTAAAGCCCGTCGGCACGTTGACGTGATTGGTAGGTACTTTGTGACGTCAGAAACACCAGCGATTTAAACGCGCGTTTTTGACTGCGTCTTTGGTTCACTGCCGTTTAAAGTAGAAAATACTCAGCAATGGTGTTGTCTGATGAATTTGCACATGGTTTGTCTTAAAAAATATTAAAAACACCACATATACATATACAACATTAAAAACTTCATTTTCACCTCAGGGGGTCTTTAAAAACACTAAATATACTCTTCATATTTTATGAGTTTAAAGTTGGTATATAATTATCTGCATATTATATTTAATATATTCAATGAAACATATGCAGTTGGTTTGTAAAAGTTAATTACATGGGTGTTTGTGTTCTCGTTGCATTCATTGTGTGTGGATCGACATCTTCGAATCACTGAATCATTACATGAAGCATTTCATTCAATCGATTTGGAGTATCAAAAACCTCCGTTTATCCCATCATAACTTTCTCCAGTGACCGAGTTCGTGTTTACGATAGAATTATTCACGATATACTACGCGAAATGAGACGCACCTTTTCTGTTACTCATGTGTTGATGAACTTTACTCACAGACCGTTCATTAATGTTACATAAAGCAAAACAATTGTACATTTCATGCAGAATGATTCATTTACATCGACTCTAATAATTCATTATAAAGTTGACGTAACTATTTGTATCGATTCAAGCACGTTAAATGCTTAAAAACACATACCTCTCTTCAGCCGAATCTCAACAGAGGGTCGCGGTGCAGACTTATGACGTCACATCATCAGACCAAAATAAAAGTCCCATTCACAAGATGCTCTCTAAAATCACAAAGTGCATAGAGATCGACATGCAAAAAACATACAGAGTAAAAATACTAATAAATACTTAAGGTATTCACATTTGAATGATTGGAGAAATGCATAATTATATGCATGGCTAACCTGCTCCAGAGCAGGTTTTATTCTGGATTAGAGATCACAGACCAAAACTGGACCAATCAGCTGTGAGTAAAGGTTTAGTGAAAACATTTTAGAGACAAAATTGCTCAACTTTTGATGCAAATTATTTATTATATTTATATTATATGAATTATAATTATGTATACTATATTCATATAAGTATTGTATTAATTGAGATTATTTTATACTTTGCTTTTAAATTAAAATAAATATAATACATATACTAATATATATATTATACATTATACACCTTTAAAACAGATTTGGCTTACGTGTATTCTTTTGAGCTCTATGTGAAACGATATACATTATTAGGTATATTTGTTTGATTCACATCAGGCGGAGCTGTGGGCCCGCCCAATCAGAAATTCTCAACAAACATAAAAAATACTACTCTGTTGGCTATAGTATGTGTATGTGTGTTTTCATTGGTCAATGCAACATCAACGTAACAATCTGGCGCGAACAACGGTAGGCTAACGTTCACTAGAAGTGCCGTGGTATCTTTTGATTATGGCTAAACAAGCTACACTCACAATAAAAAAAAAAAATAAATAAAAAAAAATTGTATTGAGAAGAACAATCTGCCTATGCACACTTCCTTGGCTAATCGACGATCACTGCCACCCTTGATTGCACCATCGGATCAGCTATGGGGAACCTGCTACCCAACCTCATCTAAAGGCAGTCCCGAGTACCATAATTGTTGGGAAAAATCGAAGCTTCAACGCCAAGTGGTATGAAAGATTCAACTGGATTGAATATAGCCAGTTTTTTGTAAGGCCTGTAGGCATTTTCCTGAACAGCACACTGAGGCGACTTTTACTAAAGAGGGTTTAAAAAATTGAAAACGTATCGGGCAGGTCTGTGAGAAGCATCAGGCTAGCAAGGTGCATGCTTCTGCACTTGTTAAATTACTCTCCTACAAACAAAGTCATGTGCACCAAGGCAGCGGTACTGTAATAAATCACCACATTCAGGACGAGCTGCTTGAGGCTGCCGCTTCACTTCTACTCAGGAAGATAAAAACTGAGATGCAAGAACAGCCTAGGCCCACATATTTTGCCATACTTGCAGATGAGTTTAAAGATGTTTCGAAACGCGAGCTAGTTGCTGTCTGTGTTTGATTTATCCATAATGGGACAATCAAAGAACGAGCGCTGGGCTTTGTCAAAACAGCTGACCTGTCTGCTCAAGGAATATCACAGAGGATCCTTGAAATCCTAGAACCAGTTTGGACCCTTCTGTTTTTGATGGGGCATCTGTCATGTCTGGGCACAGAGGAGGGGTTCAAGCTATCTTGAAAGAGACATTTCCCAAAGCTGTGTACATTGTAATTCCCACAGACTGAATTTAGCGCTTTGTGCTGCTGCGGAATCATCTGGACACGTCAGTACTTTTTTCACTGTCATCAATCAGATACACAACTTCTTCACTGGGCCCCAGAGGCACGCTCGGTTTGTGGAGCTTCAGAAACAAATGCATCCAGAACGCCCATGCAAGGAACTGCGAAACCAGGTGGAGCTCCAAATCAGGATCTGTTCATAAAGTCTTAGAAATGCTACTTGAGACGTGTTACTTGAGACTCTTGCTGAGTATTCAGAGACAAGCGGACAGACAAAACTACAGTTGTGTTCAAAATAATAGCAGTGCATTTAAAAAAGTGAGTAAAGCACAAAATCTTTATAATAACTATTATTGTAATACACGGAAATGCATTTGGAACTCTGCACATTCTAAATAAAAACATGAAGAACAATGTATCAAATTTGTTAAAGTGAAGAAAAAGGAATATTAGGCTGTTCAAAAAAATAGCAGTGTCTGCATTTTTCTTTACAAAGTCAAACATTTACTGTATTTATTAACTGAGAAATGCTTGAAGATTTAGCTTTCTTGTCAATCACTGGACTAATATTTAGTCGTATAACCACGGTTTTTGAGAACTTCTTCACGTTTGTGTTGCATGGAGGTGACCAACTTCTGGCATCTGTAACGAATTAGCTCTGAGGGGAAATATTAATAATTATTCATAACTCATTATGATGATTCATTATGATTAATTAATTATAAATATTTGAATCAGTTAAATAGATTAACTTGATGTAGCTACATTAACATTACAATCATTCAATCAGTTCATCCTAAGGACGTTCAGTATTGATTATTAATTTAATTCTTAGAAAAAGATGCTTTTCATGGCCACAGAAAAATAATTATTTCTTTGAATTTACCTAAGCGCATAGCAAGATCGATCATTTAAGGGACAATATGTTTGCAGGCACGGAGTCAGGACCAACATATATTGTGCACAAACTTTAATAACTAAATCACAGAACAAGATTAAAACTATCCGAAGACATACATACACAATACATACATGACAAGAGGTAAGGTTAAAGTGGTTGGAGGGAAAAGGGTCAGAACAGATGGATGAAGTTATGCAGAGTCTAGAACCACCATTAATAAACTTCTTTGTCTGAACAGAGTTTACAGTTTTACTAACTACACAGCGATTTCTGTTTCGTACTTTACTTGCATTTAGCCTGAGCTGTAGAAGACCGTACGAGGTGAAATCGCAGGAGAGAGTTTGTTGGTTCCGTCCGATGGCATTGACGTGGCGATCAAGTTCTTCTGCATCGATTGAAGAAGAAATGATGAGCTTGCGTGGTTGCTTCGACTCCATTGAGGTTGCACATGGCGTGCAGAGTCTGGACCTTCTGGTCCATGGTCTTGTAAGGCCATCAGGCATCATGTTGGCGGCCTGCTGGGCGGAAGCCCACAGGCTCAGTGTGTCGTGTCCATGAGGCAGAGGAAGAAGAGAGAGAGGGAATCTGAGCTCTCTCTTTTTATAGTCTGAGAGTGGTCACACCCTCCTGAGGTAGACTTGACCAATGCGATTGTTGGGATTTCAAAGCGGGAAGTTCCTCTGGAGATTTTATGGCTCTTTGTTTCAAACATGAAATCAAAGGGTCTGTGCCCATTTATTCTAATTAATGCAACAAACACATCTTGCCTCATATGAAGACGTGACATACATTAAAGTGTAAGTCGTGAAACGAGCATTCATTTGATAGGAGACACGACATATATGAGGTACATGAAATAGTAAGTTGTTCATAAGACATGCATAAACAACATACAAGGAACACTTTACAAGACAGTTATATGTGTACATACATACAGTGTCCTGGGGTGCATGTTCATTTATTGACGGTTTGTCTATAACTTGAGGCAAAAGCGTGTTTTGCAGGCTTTGTGTCTTTACAATGTGGACTTTTCCTGTGGCCACATTCTTTTGGGTCGTAAAACGTCTCATCTGATTGTTTCCAAGGTAACCAAGGAACCTTCTCTGTTGTGTTGGGGAGAGAGTCTGTTACTAAGTGTAACCGAATAAATGAGAAGTGGTGGTGATTGACAGCTGTGAGCACCTATCAGTGAGGAGTGTCTCCTATTTAAGAGCTGGTTGGCTATAGCTTGTGATGCGTCATGCCCGTCACGTCCGGCTCCTCCCCTTTCTGTTGTCAACACTAGCTGCAGGTATGTGCGAACTGTTCGGTGTAATGCAGATTGTTCCGCTTTGCTGGGGCTTAGGGATTGGCTGACATTTTGAGTGTGTGCAGTTCCCTGTATCCCAGTTGAACGGCGGTTTATACGAATGCTGCGTACCCATGCCTGTGAAGGGATAATAGTGCACGTAATCCTTTCCCGGTGAGTGTCGTGCATGTAGCTATGAGCTGGACATTTCCAGCAAGTGATGCATACGTTTTTAGTAATTGTTGTTTTCTGTTTATATTTGGTTCAGGATTCTCCCTCTCGTCTGTGACGATCATTTTTCTCTGCTGTCACCATAGTTACAGCCCTGACGTTTCTCCGCGCCCATACAGAGTGAACGTCGTATCTTTCAACAAATAGAGGGGATTGTTGCTGTCTGGTTTTATTGAGTTATAGTTTATATTTATTTGAGGGTTGACACTCACTGGTCTCTGGAACAAGAGCACCAACGTGTTTGCTCCATGCGAGCCTGTCTCCCCTGTCCTTCGAATTGAGTTGATGTGTCTTTATTTCTATTGTTTGAATTACTTTGTATATTTTATTGTGATTTGATTTTGTGTTGTTATTATTTGCTCTTCTGTGCCACCATCAAATTGTGGTTTAATTGATTTTGTTTTGAAGTTTTGTTTTATTTATTTTTGATTTTCTTTCAGGAGCTGGGGTCCCACGGGTGAAAGGTCTCCTCTGGTGGTGGTGCTCCTCCAATGTTTGCCGTGTGACACTTTTTGAAGTGTTGTGTGTGTGTGTGTGTGTGTGTGTGTGTGTGTGTGTGTGTGTGTGTGTGTGTGTGTGTGTGTGTGTGTGAAACGTGTGCTTTTGGATAACTAGCTTGGTGATCACTCCCCTTGTGGTGAGCCTCAGCTCTGTGAGTGTGTGGGTCTCTCTCTCTTTTTATTTCATTTGGAATTTGTTGTCAGTTGTGCACCTCAACATCCTTCAGAGGTTGCTTGTATCATTGATACTATTTGCGATTGTCCTTTTTCACTTAACTTTGTACTAATCAAATTTTGTACTTTTATATGATACCCACATTTCTGCCTACCTTATTAAAGAGAATCGAACCTGTGTGACCTAATGACAATTTGCTAGGTGTCATTCATATTTCCCTGGGTGACATTCCCAGGGTGGCGTAGTCAAAATTCCTTTGTGTCTGAAATCTGTACCGCTCCGTCACAAAAGCACAAGCATTTAAAACATATTAGTAGCTGTAACCGACGATTATGTGTCTGATTTCGCCTAAGTTGCTACACATCTGTGAACAGGTATTCAAGCCCAGGACGATTGCACGACATACCACAATTCCTCTGCATTTCTTGGTTTTGCCTCAGAAAGAGCATTTTTGAGGTCACCAAGTTTTCTAATGGGCTGGCCACTCCATAACGTTAATCTTGTTGGTCTTGAACCAAGATGCTGCTCACTTACTGGTGTGTTTGGGGTCGTGTCTTGTTGAGAAACAAATTTCAGGGGCATTTCCTCTTCGGCATAAGGCAACATGACCTCTTTAAATATTCTGATGTACTCAAACTGATCCATGATCCCTGGAATGCGATTTAAATAGGCCCAACACCATAGTATGAGAAACATCCCCATATCATGATGCTTGCGTCACCATGCTTCACTGTCTTTCCAGTGTACTGGGGCATGAATTCAGTATCTGGGAGTCGTCTGACGAACTGTCTGCAGCCCCCAGACCTAAAAAGAACAATCTTTCTTTCATCGGTCCAAAATTGCGCCATTTCTCTTTAGGCCAGTCAATGAGTTCTTTGGCAAATTGTAACCTCTTCAGCACGTGCCGTTTTTTCAACAATGGGACTTTGCGGGGGCTTCTTGCCGATAGCTTGGCTTCACATAGGCGTCTTCTAATTGTTACAGTACTCACAGGTAACTTTAGATTTTCTTTGATCTCCCTGGAGCTGATCTTTGCCATTTTGGCATTCGAATGGTTGTTTTCCGTTTTCTTCCACATCTTTCTGGATTTGGTTGCCATTTTAAAGCATTTGATATCATTTAAGCTGAGCAGCCTATCATTTTTCTGCACTTCTTTATATGTTTTCCCCTCTCATATCAACTTTTTAATCAAAGAACGCTGTTCTTCTGAACAATGTCTGGAACGACCCATTTTACTCATTTTTCTAATTTTATTAGAGAAATGCACAGGACAACATTTGCTGCCTTTGTCCTTAAATAAGGGCCTCTTGTTTGACATCAGTTTTTTCACAGAATGAATAACCTCTAATTGATCACTAATTAAACTCCACGCTGCTATTTTTTTGAACATGTGCTTTTCAAATAATGATTCAATTACACAATCAGCAGCATGCATGTCATGACTGCTGGGTCTGTTGGTTTTCTATTACTCTGCTACACCTACTAGTAAAATATTTGCCATGACGAAATATAATTTCTACCAAAAACAGTGATTGATCTGGTTAGTGATGTTAAAATGGTAAATGGACTGCATTTATATAGCGCTTTTAACAGACCTACGGCCATCCAAAGCGCTTTACATTTTTGCCTCACATTCACCCATTCATACACTCATTCACACACCGACGGCGGTGTCAGCCTTGCAAGGCGCCATCCAGCTCGTCGGGAGCAGCTGGGGTTAGGTGTCTTGCTCATGGACACCTCGGCACTTGGTCAGTTGGAACCGGGGATCGAACCACCAACCTTCCAGTTTGTAGACAACCTACATGAACCACTGAGCCACTGCCACCCCTTGGACTGCTATCATTTTGAACACAACTGTAGATGCAGATAACCTATTACAACAGATGCAAACAAAAAAGTTCATTTTCATGCTTGTGTTTTGCAAGTTGTTTCACTCTGGAACTGTATTCTGGACAACCAGATGGCTGAATTGAATGGCCGATTTAAAGACGACACCTACGGAACAATGCGAGCTTCAGCTTCCCTCATCCCAGCATCCACAACTTTTGGCACACAAGAACTGCTAAAATCTCCATGCAACTTGTATGGGATAACAGTCAGTGATGCGAAATTTACAAAGACAAAATGCCCTCACTAATTGAATTGTTGGATGCCTGCGCTGCTGATATTTTCCCCGAGATTAACTATGTCTTAAGGGCCATCATCACACTACCCATGACGTCCTGCAGTGTTGAAAGACTTTTCTCCGCTACACACAGGATGAACACTCGCTTTGAGAGCATCAATGGTGACTGAACATTTGTACAATTTGACCCTGTTGTCTTTCGAAAGAGAACTGACAGAAACACTGGATTATGACGAGATCATCAGCATCTTTAATTCAAAACCCAGACGACTCCGCCTTGTGTAGCCAGGTAAGGTAGGCCATGGTATTCTATGTAGGCCCGCCATGGTCTGACAGATGAGACTATTAATAAGAACTTTGGAACGTTATGTAAGTGGGGGTTGACGTCAGCCTCTTGTTCAGGGCCTGCTTATTCGTTCAGTTTACATGTGCACAGAATAGAGTGTTATGTTGTTGTTTTGTTAGAGCAATGTGCTCTCTAATTGATCTGCCCTATGCACTATAGGCTACAATGTTGCCTTTTAGTGAATATGTTCCTGGCTTGATAGCCATAGCCTATGTTATAGGCTTATGTAATTAGCACAGTTTTGACAGCAGATGAAATGTAAATAAGTAGGCTAATAAACTATTTTTTTAATGTTTATACCAGCTCTGTAATTCAGCACTATAAGACACGCCGCATTTATTGTGACTACTTTATACAATATAGCCTATTGCTTTAAAGCCACAAATAGCCTATCATAATAACTTTCTATAAGCCTGCTATAATTGAGACATACATTTAAAAAATTTAAATAAAAGCAGAAAGACGTGGAAACATATGCCCTAGTGGGTTTGTTTGTACCCACATCAATCCACACCCGACATTCTTGGTTTGCTTCTTATTTATTAAATCCAGGCAATTGTTTGATTAAACATAGATTCAAATTAAGATATAATTGATACAAAACAAATTCACTTTAAAGCAAGTTTCTACAAAACAAACCTTTAATGAAGTGGTCAAAATCATGTCGGTCCCCTCCATGTCTCCCGACATATTTCGTATTTTAGCCTACTCATGCTGTTCAGTGGTCACTTTTCATAACCAAAATCTAATTATGATTAAATAAGACATCTCTATTATTGTCATGAAACAAAAAGACAGAGGTAAACGTAACAGTTCTTTATTAAAGCGTTGGTGGTGATTTTTGAAGATCTTCAGACAGGTGTCATGAGCATAAGCAGTTAAAATGACAGTCACATTTAACTGATGAGTCTTTCTGCTTGCAGGTAGAAGACAAGGATGATGATGCTAACTGGTCCGAGTAAACAAGTCTCTGGAAGAGGAAACAGGAAGTTGGTGGCCGAGTTGGAAGCGGTAATGTCTAATTTCTTGAATCTTGCGATCAGTCTGGCCATTGGTTTGGGAGTAATAGCCGGAAGACAAGCTCACAGGAACTTCAAGAAGAAGAAAGAAGGCTTTCCAGACACGAGAGGTCAACTGTGAGTCTCTATCGGACACAATGTCTTCGGGTAACCTAAAGTTACTGAAGACATATGGAATGGTTCCTCACACTGAGGAACACGACAGCGTCTTTCCAGAATGAGTTTGCATATGCCGTTTCAGGTCTGTGCGATATGTGAAACTCTCTTCACACTGAAGACACCTGTAAGGCTTCTCTCCAGTGTGAACTCTCATGTGAGTCTGAAGGTTTCCTTTAGTTCTGAAACCCTTTCCACACTGAGGGCAGACGAACGCCTTCTCTCCAGAGTGAATTCTCACGTGAATCATAAGATTTCCTTTTTGTGAGAAGCTCTTCCCACACTGTTTGCAGCTGTAAGGGTCCTCTCCAGTGTGACTTATCAAGTGGATATCAAGGGATGCCTTGCATGTAAAACTCATTTCACACTGGGTGCAGGTGTAAGGCTTCTCTCCAGTGTGAATCCTCATGTGAGTCTTGAGGATCATTTTAGTACTGAAACTCTTTTTACAGTGAGAGCACATGAAACGCTTCTTTCCATTGTGAATTCTCATGTGACCTATAAGATGTCTATTTTTTGAGAAGCTCTTCCCACACAGTTTGCAGGTGTAAGGCTTTTCTCCAGTGTGAATTATCATGTGAGTCTTAAGATTTCCTTTTAGTGAGAAGCTCTTCCCACACTGTTTGCAGGTGTAAAGCCTCTCTCCAGTGTGACTTATCAAGTGGATATCAAGGGATACCTTGTATGTAAAACTCATTCCGCATTGGGTGCAGGTGTAAGGCTTCTCTCCGGTGTGAATTCTCATGTGAGTCTTGAGGATCATTTTAGTACTGAAACTCTTTTTACAGTGAGAGCACATGAAACGCTTCTTTCCATTCTGATTTCCCATGTGGACTTTAACGTTTCTAGTTCCTGTTTTCTTTGCTCTTTTTTGTGCAGAACTCTTTTCAGTCCGTGAACAACTAAAAGATTTTTCTCCAGTTATGAAATCATGATCTTTCTCTTCCATTTCATTCAGTTCTTGACTCTCTTCTTTCAGCATCAGGTCTAAGGTGAACAGAGACAATAACACCAGTTTAATGGCACAAAGCAGTAGACATCAGAACATTTAGACATTTAAGGCAACAAACAACATATATACTAGATCCTATAGCCACTGTATCAT